>NC_092314.1:42786728-43102330 GCF_036785885.1 Coffea arabica | reverse complement strand
TTTGTGGATGCTACCAATTCAACATTCATATAGGCAAGCTCTTAATGCCCCACCATTTGTAGCATTTTACACGACTTGTTAAGAACTCTAAGTTCAACCTTCCAATTTCAAGCGGGAAAAAACACAACACACCTTCTAGGATGTTTTATAGTATTCAAACCACTATATCAATGTACTTTTACTCATTTAATTCAAGGCTAGTTGTTATAAATAATGTTGAATTGAGGTTCCATTGTTAGTGATTTATGGATTGGATTTCAACCCCATCCTTTTAGATGTTTAAATCATCATTTCCTTGTTAATCCCTTAGTTAAAGAATCTACTAGGTTCTCTTTTGATCTTACAAAATCTATGATTATCACACCATTTGTGATCAAATCTCTTACTAGATTAGGTCTTAATCCAACATGTCTAGATTTGCTATTGTACAGTTGGCTATAAGCTTTAGCAAGCGTAGCAACACTATCGCAATGTATGGAGATTGGTGAAATTGGTTTTGGCCACATTGGTATTTCATGTAGCAAATTTCGTAACTAATCAGCTTCTTTGCTAGCTGAAATCAAGGCTATAATTTTAGCTGCCATGGTGAAGTTGGTTATGCTTGTTTGATTCTTGGATGCCCAGGAAATTGCTCCTCCATGTAATATAAAGACTGAACCACTCATAGAAGAATAATCATCTTTATTTGTCATCCAACTAGTATCCGAATAATCTTCTAATACTGAAGGATAGCCACTATAGCAAATGCCATAGACTTTGGTATGTTTTAGATACCTCAAAACTCTAGTTACACCAAACCAATGTTGTTTGCTTGGATTGCTTGTGTATCTACTTAATACACCTGCAACAAAAGCTATATCTGGCCTTGTACATGTTATTGCATACATCAAACATCCAATCACTTTGGCGTAATCCAATTGAGACACAAGATCACCAACATGTTTAACAAAGTCAATTTTCGGATCAACGGGAGTTAAGGCAGATTACAATCTTGATGATTGAAATGACTAAGAATCTTTCCAATGTAACGAGATTGTAAAAGCAAAATTTGTCCTTGCTCTCTCTTAATTCTTATTCCTAGAATAACATCGGCCTCTCCCATATCCCTCATTTCAAACTTGCATGATAGTAACTTTTTGGTTTCATTGAATTGCTCTAAGTCAGTACCAAAGATTAACATATCATTCATATACAAGCAAATAATGACACCTTTACCACTCATACACTTGCTATATGTACATTTGTCCGACTCATTAATCTTAAACCCAATAGCAAGCATTACTTGGTCAAATTTTTGATGCCATTGTTTTGGAGTTTGTTTTAATCCATACAAGGACTTTACAAGTCTGCACACTTTGTGCTCTTGCCCCGGAACTAAAACCCTTTGGGTTGTTTTATGTACACTTCTTCATCCAATTCACAATAAACAAAAAATGTTGTTTTGACATTCATCTGGTGAATTATCCATTTTTGGATTGAAACTATCACGAGTAGCACCCTTATGGTAGCTGCGAGTAAGTATCAAAATAATCAATGCCATATTTTTGAGTAAACCTCTTGGTAACTAATTTGGCCTTAAACTTGGTTATAGTTCCATCCACCTTCAATTTCTTCTTGAAGATCCATTTGCAATCAATTGGTTTGGAACTTGGTGGTAAATCCACTAACTCCCAAGTTTTATTGGCCATAATTGAGTCCATCTCATCACTTATAGCCTCCTTCCAGAATGAAGCGTCATATGATTTGATTGCTTCATCAAATGTTTTAGGATCAGCTTCGGTATTAAAGCAATAAGGAATAGTATTACTTATTTCATACCTTGTCCCTTCAACAAGGTAAGTAACAAAATATGAACCAAAAGACTTCGCCTTCTTAGCTCTTTTGCTCTTTCTTGGTTCAATGATTTTATTTTCATTATTTAAGCTATCTTTATGTGATTCATTCTGGTTTAGCGCATTGTCAATTTCTCTAGATATAGAGGTGAATCTTTTCTTATCAAAAATAGCATCTCTTGATTCAATAATCATGTTAACTGATATTGAATTATTAAGCTCTATTATCATAAATCTATAGACCTTGCTATTTTGTACATATCCTAAGAAAATGCACTCAACACCTCTTTCACCTAATTTTCTTTTCTTAGATTTAGGAACTTTGACAATGGCTCTACAGCCCCAAACTCTCAAATGTTTGAGATTTGGCTTTTGTTTGTACCAAAGTTCATAAGGAGTTATAGAGCTCCTTTTGTTTGGAACTCTATTTAATATGTAACAAGCTATAAGTACGGCTTCTCCCCAAAAAGCTTGACTTAAACCAGAATTTGACAGCATTACATTCACCATTTTCATAAGTACTCTATTTTTTCTTTCAACCATACCATTTTGTTGAGGAGCACATGGAGCGGTGAGTTCATACTTAATACCACTGGATTCAAAAAATTCCTTTTGATAGTACTCACCATCATGGTTAGTTCTTAAACATTTAATCAAATTGTCACATAAAAGTTCTACTTCTACTTTGTATATCTTAAACATATGCATGACTTCATCTTTTGAATGTAACAAATATACAAAATAAAAGCTAGTGCAATCATCAATAAAAGTGGCAAAATACTTGTTTCTCCTTAAAGATATGGTACCATGCAAATCACAAATATCACTATGAATAAGATGTAACTTGTTTGTTTTCCTTTCAATCTTTGAAAATGAATTTCTAGGTTTTTTGTTAACAAGTATGTTCTACATTTACCATCCTCCATTTGGACATATTTAGGTAACAAATCAAGTTTGATCATATCATGTATCCTCCTATAATTAACATGTCTAAGCCTATTATGCCTTAATGTAGTAGTAGACTCAAGTACATAAGCAAAAGAAATATTCTTATTCATCTTATTAATAGGCATGACATTTAGTTTTAATATACCATCACATATATAGCCCTTGCCTACAAACATACCACTTTTGGAGAGTACAAACTTATCAGTCTCAAACACAAGTTTAAATCCAAACTTATTCATCAAACTACCCGAAACTAGATTCTTTCTTAATTCCTAAACAAACAGTGCATTTGTAAGAATTACAACATGTCCAGATGTAAACTTTAAATCTACTTCCCCAACCCCTTTAATAGGAACAGTTGCGGCATTAGCCATGTATACTATGGATTGTTCATCATCCATTTCTTTCATAGACTTGAAATAGTCCTTGTTCTTGCATACATGGCAGGTAGTACCAGAATCAATCCACCAAGAAAATCTTCCTCAACTATGTTGAGTGCAGAAATCATAGCCACAAGAATGCGAAATTTGCATTCATATTTGTAATGCCCTTCCTTCTTGCAATGGTAGCATTTCCCTTTTTTCTTCCTTTTCTTATTCTTGTTAGATTGATTCTTTGATTGATTGAACTTTTTATTATCCTTGGACTTGTTTGTTTGTCCCTCTTCAACCATGTTCACTTTGGAAGTAGAATCTGCGTCCTTTTCTTCCTCCTTCAGTTGAACATCGTTGTTCTCCTGCATTCTAAACTCTTCCTCAACACGAAAAGGGTTAGCAAGACTTTCAAGAGTGATCTCTTCCTTTTTGTGTTTGAGATCTCTTTTGAAATCCTTCCAAGAGGGTAGTAGTTTATCAATTATAGAACTACAACAATTGTCTCATCCATGAACATATTGTGTTGAGAAAAATGATTAAACATCTTTTCAAGCTTAGCAAATTGATCCATAACAGGCCTCTTGTCTACTATTTTATAGTTAAAGAAACCAGAGACAAGAAATTTCTTAGTTGTTGCATCCTCCCTCATGTACCTTGCTTCTAACTTGTCCCAAAGTTTCTTGACTGTTGTCACCGAATGATAGACATCAAAAAGCCTGTCACTCATTGCATTGAGAATGTGTTCCCTACAAATCTCATCATCCATGTCCCATTTTTGCCTATTGTGGATGTCATCCAACGTCTCTTCTTCATTATTTGTTGCAGGTCTTAGAGTAGTTAGAACATACACCACTTTAAGGGCCACAAGAAGAAAATGCACTCACTTCTTCTAACGAATGAAATTCCTTCCATCAAAACGGTCAAGTTTAACACTATTGAAAGTCAAATCTTTTATAGTGCTTGCCATTTCAAGGGAGGAGTAAAGCCTTAAGATTGTTGGAACAATAACAAAGATAATATTATGAAATGGCTATAAAACTAACAAGAAAAAAAGGCTTCAAATTGTGACTGTAAATCTCTTTCCTTAAGACTATTCGTCCACTATATTGTGCAAAAGATCAAGGACGAATATTCTCTAGAATAAGATGAAATTTGGTTGCAAAACTCTGCACTAAGTTGTTGCAACCTCCCAAGAATAAAGAAGAGAAGAGTAGAAATTTTTCTAGAGTTTGTAAGTCTTTTTTGTCTATAGCCAAATGACTACAAATGATCCACATAAATAAGATTTCATGTCCCCTAAACAGTTATTAACCATTAGAAACATATTTGGAATTGTATCTCTTCAAATGACGGTTGAAACCTGAATGGTTGCGAATGTGATAAGATGTATTTTGGGAGAAAAATATCTAGCATTTGTATCATGAGTGACCAACTAGTATCTATAGTAGTACAAATTTAACAAACTATTTACAAGAATACCCTTATTCATTTATTATTTACAAGAGTACTTATATTTTTCTTACCACTCCCTCTCAAATTGAAGCATATAGATCATAAGTACCCAATTTGTTACAAATGTATTTCACCCTAGAGCCCCCTAAACTCTTAGTAAACAAATCAGTCAATTGATCTACAGATGGTACATGAGATGTCTTGATAACTCCATCAAACAATTTCTTTCGAATGAAATAACAATTAACTTCAATATGTTTTGTTCTTTCATGAAACACTGGGTTAGACGCAATATGAACAGCCGCTTGATTATTACACAATAAATTTATAAATTGTTTATGTTCAAGCTCAATTTTAAGTAACATGCTTTTCAACCAAATCAACTCACACATAATGTGATCCATAACGCGGTATTCAGATTCTACACTTGACCTGAAGACAACTGTTCGTTTCTTACTTTTTCATGATACTAAATTACCACTAACAAACACACTATATCCTGTGGTCGATCTTCGCTTTGAGGCAGAACCAACTCAATGTGTATCGTTGTAGCATTCAATATCAGTGTGTCCATGATCTTAATATAACAACCCTTTTTCAGGAGTACTTTTAAGATACCTGAGAGTTCATATAGTAGCATCCTAATGACTGGTATAAGAGGTCTTAAGAAGTTGACTCACGACATTCACTGCAAATGAAATGTCAGGTCTCGTTACAATGAGATAATTTAATTTACCTACAAGTTTTCGATAGTATTCAGGATCATCTAGTAATGCAACTTGATCTCCTACTAATTTCACATTAGGCTCCATACGAATATCCACAGGTTGGCAACCTACCCTTCCAACTTCACTCAACATATCGAGTACATATTTTTTTTTTTGACATAAATAAATTTCATATTTAGACTGAACTACCTCAATGTTCATAAAATATTGTAAGTGACCTAAAACCTTTGTGTGAAAGTTTGCCTGCAGATTGGATTTAAACTTTTGGATCCCCATAATATCATCACCTGTAATCACAATATCATTCATATAAACAATTAATAAAATCTTACCAGCATTAGAATGTCGATAAAACACAGAGTGATCTACTTCACATTTTGTTAGATCGAATTCCATGACAACACTACTAAATCGGCCAAACCAAGCCCTGGGAGACTGTTTCAATCCACATGAGAATTTTTTTAGATAACAAACCAACCTTGAATTCTCCCCCTGAACAACAAACCCAGGAGGTTGTTCCATATATACTTTTTCTTTTAAATCTCCATGTAAAAATGTATTTTTCACATCCAGCTGATGCAATAACCAATTATAAATTGCTGTCAAAGAGATCAGAAAATGAACAGAGGTAATTTTTGTAACAGAAAAAAATGTCTCTAAGTAATCTATTCCATACACCTGAATATATCCTTTAGCTACCAGACGAGTCTTCAATCTATCAATAGGATCATTAGACTACACTTTTATAGTGTACACCTGTTTACAACCAACAACAGGCAAAAGCTGGTGGACTGTATAACTCAGGTAATAAAGATGAAGAGTTGGTAAAACAGGAGAAAGAAAAGAGAAACACTGTTCTAACTCACTAGGCATATCTTGTTTCATAAACTAAGGAGTGGACTCAAAAAAAGTAACATCAACACAAGTGAAAAATTTATTTAAATTTTGACTGCAACATCTATATCCTTTTTGCACTCATGCATATCCTAAGAAAATACATTTAATAGCACGAGAATCTAATTTATTCACCTCAAGAGCAAGCTAATGAACAAAACACACACATTCAAAAATATGAGGAGGTAATTTAAACATAGGTTCACGAGAAAAAAAAATGGAGTGAGATAACTGACCTCCAAGAATATTAGATAGCATGCAAGTAATTAAATAACATGCAGTTAAACTGCATCACTCCAAAACTGTTTAGGCACATTCACGTGCAACAAAAGTGGTTGAGCAATTTCGACTAAATATCCAATTTTGTTTTTTTAGTAACTCCATTCTGTTGTGGAGTGTGGGGATAAGAGAACTGATGAATAATATCGAACTTAGTCATAAAAGTATCAAAAGGAGTAAAAAAATATTCTTTCACATTATCACTGTAAAGTATACATATAGGTACACCAAATTGATTTTTTATTTCTGTAACAAATGCACAAAAAATGAAATATAGTTCTAAACGATCTTTCATTAAATAAAACCATATAACTCTAAAAAAGTAATCAATAATGATTACAAAATATTTAAAATCTAATTTTGAAGTGATGCGATTAGAACCATAAACATCAGAATGAACTAACAAAAGGATTCAGCAACTCGTTTATTGACTCGAGGGGCAAAAGAAACACGATGATACTTTCCTAACTGACAAGACTCACATTCTAGTGAAGACAACTGACTCAAAGTAGGAACCAACTTCTTCAAATTTTGTAGAGACAGATAACCCAAATAATAGTGAATTTCAAGAGAAAAACAATAGCAGGACATGCAATCGGATCATTGGAGTTAAGAAAATAAAGACCATTATGCTCATGCCCTCCACCAATCATTCTTTTTGTCTTCAAATCCTGAATGACAATAAAATTAGAAAAAAAAAAGTAACTGAACACTACAAAAATTTAGTAAGTTTACTAACAGATATTAGATTAAAAGGCAAATTCGATACATGAAGAATAGAAGACAGCGGAAGAGAAGGCTTAATTTCTACAGTGCCTAGTCATTTAACTTTAGTTGTAGATCTATAAGATAAAATAACATGAGAAAAGTAAGTAGACTTTTGAATATTAGAAAATTTTCTAAAGGTACCTAACATCTGATCAATAGCGCCTGAGTCAATAACCCATGAATCAGAATTAGAAGATGTGGAGAGACAAGCCATAACATTACCTTCTTATGCTAAAGAAGCAGAGGGAAGAGATGGGCGGTTTGCAGTTTGGTACTATAGGAATTTAACATAATCTTCCTCAGATAAAGTTAAAGTCTTCTGGAACCCTTGTGTTGAAGAACCTGATTCAACTTGATCAGTGGTAACCGTATTAGCAAACAGAGGAGGTTTTCCAACTAAATTCCAACAAGTATCACAAGTATGATTTTTCAAACCACAATGAGTACACTTATGGGTGTCTCGACCTCCACGGCCTCCTCTACTTCTTCCTCCAAGAGAGCCACATCCAAAACTAAGTTGCTCACGTTCAGGACTAAATTTCTCTATCCGATTATTGTTAACAACTAAAGCAGACTTGTCATTAATTAAAGTACCATCACCCTGCATTATCCTTAGATGTAGAACATAAGACACGAGCATATGCCTCTGAAAGGATGGTAATTATTCACCTACTAAATTTTGAGATTTGATTTGTTCAAATTCTGACTTAAGGCCAGTCAAGAATTTGAGTACAAGTATTTGTTTTCTTTGCCTCTGTATAACTATAATATCACTTGAGAAAAGCATTACAACATTTAATTCTTCTAAAATTCGTTTGAGATTAGCAAAGTTTTCAGTTACTATCTGTTATCTTGTTGCTAAAAATACTCCAAAGAAATATTATACATCCATGAAAGATTACTACAGTATAATAACCGGATATAATCCCAAACTTCTTTTGTTGTCTTATATGAGAACATATGTAAGCAATTCGTGGCTCCATAGAATTCAATTGTATTCCAAGAATTTAGGCATCCTTTTGAATCCACATTAGTCTCCTATTATCCTCCGTAGGAGAGTCACCTATGAGATGTCGTTACTTTTCTAAGCCTGTCAGATAAATCTTAATAGCTTTTGACCACTATTGATAATTAGTGTCGTTCAACTTTCAATTTGTAATTTGAGACATCATCATTGTCATAACATTAATGGACGCCACGACACTTTTGGATGAACTTTCAGTTTCAGCCATAACAAATAGTTCAAACCAAAAACAATCAAAATTCGAGATGAATAGTACCTTGGAACAATAATGCGTGAACAGTAACGCAATGAATAGTATCACGTGAACAGAACTTTTGTTAGATGTTTTACCTTAACTCTAGGACTTTAGCTCTGATACCACGATAACATATATTTTGGGAGAAAAAAGTCTAGCACTTGTATTATGAGTGATCAACTAATATTTATAATAGTACAAACTTAACAAACTATTTACAAGAATACCCTTACTAATTTATTATCTACAAGAGTACTTATATTTTCTTAACAATGAAATGCAGAAAACTACCTCTAGAAATCTGTCCAAATTTTCAATAGTTGAAAATATTCCAACATTAACTACAATAAACTAAACTCATGTGATTGAAACTATAAGCCGTTGTATGCAGCAGCAAAAGGAAGAGAGGCGTAGAATGAAGTGTGATTGTCATTGTGAAAAGGACAATTTCAATAAAGTGGTCATACTTGAGTTACTATAATGAAAAAGACATGTTAAAAAATTGAAAACTATAATAGAAAAGACAAATTAAAAAAAAAATAAAAAGATCTAAATTTTGGTAATATAGTTGGTTAACATAAAATTTGTCCTACAGAAAAGAAGCATATTCTAAATCCTTCTAAACAATTACAGATTTACATTCAAAATCAAATCTTGTCATCGTTTTATTATTAAAATACTTGTACAGAATTCCTATTTCAGATTGTTTCCATCCACAAACTCCCTAGAGACTAGAGCAGAAACGCGTCATGGGAGGCACAAAAGTGAGGTCGCAAAATCTTCAATGTTCCTATCAGAACTTCCACCTTCTCCTACTGCCTGTATGGCCAATTCCTTCCATTTCTTAGCATTTCTTCTGATCTCCTTCCCCCTTTCACCCTCAGTAATTTCTCTGATACAATACTCAAACTCTTCTCTTCTGACAAATCCTTTATCATTTAGCTTCACCCTCAGCCCCGTTTGCCATACATCAGCAATAAACTTAGCATTTGTAGTTTGATCAACCCATTGTGGCGCTGCTATCATTGGCACGCCAGCACTTAGAGCTTCAATGGTTGAATTCCATCCACAATGTGTCACGAAACACGCGATCGCCCAGTGGGCTAAAACCTCAAGTTGTGGACACCAGTTTATGATTAGGCCTTGCTCTGAAGACTCAGACTTGAAATTCTTTGGCAGCTTACTCTCTTCTTCTTCCCTGACTACCCAAAGGAATTTGCAGTTGCTCCTCAGGAGGGCGTCTGCCACTTCCTCGATCTGATCTTCTCCGGGCCCTGCAATGCTCCCAAACGATACGTAAACTACAGAACAGGTTTCTCTTTCGTCCAACCATTTTAAGCAAGCTTCAGCGTTTGTCTCAAACAGATAGTTCCCTTGTTGATCATTGCCATTCTGTAGTCTTTTGTCTACAAAAAGTAGTGGAGCTGTTGGTCCAACTGTCTTAATTGGCCACCTTTCTGCCATCCATGTTGCCACCTGATAGATAAAGTCGCAGTAGCATGATTAACAAGTACTGAAAATCGGAAAAGTGGTGGACCATTTGACACAACATTTCTTTGGAAAAAGAGAAGTAAATAAGGAATTAAAGGATTCCCAATTGGCACGGCATTTGGAGACTAGCTAAATTTTCAGTTTTGATATATTTGGCAACCTATCAGAGAATAGTGCTTGCGGGTACCAAAACACGATCAAGAATCTCTGAATCCGTCTTATGTACAACGTTAATTAATTGCCGATTCTAATATCCTATTTGACAATACTAGCACAAACTAGGGAGTCATCCAAAATCAATTGTTTTCTTAAAAAAAAAAAAAGAAAGTTTTCCACATGATTAAAATTTTGCTTATGCCCATCCAAGAGTATCACATAGTTTGACATAGTTACATGAATTATCACCCAAAAAAATCCATCAGTAATGTATGTTCACTGGATTATAATTAGGATTTCCAACTTACCTCATCCTCCAATTCTTCGAAAGTGTTGAACAGAATGAAATCAACTTTGTCAATGTTCGAGAACTGATCAAGAAGGAGCCTCGTGACAACACTATCTGGATCAGGGAAGTACTGGAGATCAGGAAGATCATTGCTTTCAAGTGCTGGCATTGAAGGCAATTTTACAGTAACAGCCTTATCAAGAGGAAGCTGTATTGTTCCCTGGTCCATATGGTAGTAAAGAGCACAAACAGCACAAGATTGAGTAAAGAAAGAAGCACCGCGAACTCCCACCCGATGAGCTAAGTTCAGAACCCAAGGCATAGTTGAGTCATAAATCACAATTCTGGGAGGATACGGATCAGTCTTTCTACATTTCTCAACCAGTTCTTCCAAGCCTCTGGAAGCAGCAGCTCTCAACCTTGCCAAAAAGCCTTTGAGATCTTCTTCAACGGGTTCATCGGAGTCATCTGGAATACACTCAATCTTGATGGAGCCGATGGCTTTGGTTTTAGCAGACTTGAATATAGAAGTTGTAGTAATCAGTGTAACCCTGAAATCTTTCGTGGCCAGGCGGTTGCAGAGGTGTAACATAGGATTTATATGACCTTTTGCAGGAAAAGGGAAAGCAAGAATATGAATTTTGCTAGGGGAAATATCAACTGTTCCCATGTTTCCTTCTCTTTAGCTCCTATCTATCTACTCAATGGAAAATTATGCTGCAGAGTTAATCAGTTATATATATAGAGCACCAACATGGCATAAACAGGCGGATTTTGGAAACAAAGAGGGATTGGACTATCGAATAATTGAAGGGATCAGAAGTTAAATGGTTACTCTATTTAACCAACAGTTGAAAATGCCAGCTTTAAATTTGAACAGAGATGGACCGCTTCTAGACTTTCAACAAGAAAAGAAAATTACATCACATTGACGGGTGGTCCATCGTTCAAAGTCGTGGTCACAATTGCGGTCGCGGCTTGGACCGTTCCACATCAGTCTCGACATATCGATCACGGTCTTGGCCAGACGCGAATTTTTAAAATATTTAATATTTAAAAAAATGTAAAAAATATGATAAACAAAAATAATTAAAAAATTTATAAAAATAATAAAAATTTGAGTTGACTCGGGATGATTCGGAGTGATTTGATCGTTTCAACCCTTCACGGTGACGTCTCGGTGAGTCACGTATCTCGGTATCGTTTCGTCGCGGTCTCGTCTCAGACTAGGCTGAGACGGTGACGACTCGGCCGAGTAGAGGCCGAGTCGTCACCGTCTCAACCGAGTCTTCGAACCATCCTAAGAGTTTGCATTGGCCGCTTCACCAAATCAAGCAGGGATATATGCTTGACTTTGCTGCCTTCTATTCAGTTCGGCATTTGATAAAATGACAAAAAGAAAAGAGAAGGGATGTTTTGCAGTTCACTAGATGTTGGAGGCAAAGAAAGTCTTAGCTTAGATGTTGTGACTCGGCATTTGTGGCTAAGACTCTTATACTTGCGGCTGATGCTCGCCTAAAAGGATCTTTAGCTGATGGTGGATTTTAATAGGGACTGACCTCAGGATTAGTATGTTATCAGAAATTATTAATACTTGTGAGAAAGACAAACTCGATATGTGTGCAAATTACAAGGACAATGCGCTTAGTGATAAAAATGGATGACAGAGAGTGACTCTTGGTGATGAAGAAGCAAACAAAAGAAAAATGCAGAAAACAAGTTTTGAAAGGAAAGGACCAGTGCATTTACATGCAAGGAACTGATGAATAGGATGGATATAGGCGGTTCCGATCGTCGGCCCCATTTTCCTCAGCCCTTGTGGAGCCCCAGACAACTAGTCAAATGTGAGACATGACGCAGATATTGGCTTGGCTTTCGTTCCCAAGTCCCAACTAGTCAAATTTGCGACTACCTACGGCTCATCTATCTCCTCTTCTTCCTCCATTTTTTTCCTAGGCATTACAAAATTGTGTAGAAACCCAGAGAAAATGTAGTAATCAACTGTGAACTAGAATAGACAGAACATAAAAGATTGGTTCAATACTTAATGCCACTTAATACCAGTAATAATTTGACATCAGACATCTGAATCTGTCCAACCCTCTTTTCGGAATTTCTGAAGTCTCAAGCCGGATAGGAATCCCTCCTGAAAAAATAGGAAAAGCTTTGGTTGCAAAAATTTGGTAATTTAAGAATACCTCTGCTATTTTGATTGAAAAGATTGGCTTGGGATGATAATAAACCAGCCGAGCCAATTCTTCAACAAAGATTATAAAAATAAGCATGTGGGTGATGGTGACGTGGCAGCTTACTATTGAGGGGGCCAAATTGAGAGGGAAGACAAGGCGACCTAGGATTCGGAGCTCTAATTCCTATAAATGTCACTCTTTATATTTTTGAATAGGATTAAAAAGGATAAAACAAAATATAACACCACGGCCTATTAATAAGAATCAGATGACATCATTATGATCTTACAAATATGTTTAATTTTTAAAATTAATATATTATGTAAAATTTCTAGAAACATATTAATATAAAGAAAGGCATATTCGTGTATGTTTGATGTTTTTAAGATACCTTACGAGAAAATACAAATAAAGTAGTATAATCAAGTAGCAATTTATACAATTTTTAATGCATATTCAACAGTCGTAGAATTCAATTGAAGGGCTTATTTGAAACGTAATGCTAGAATTTAGGACAATAGAATAAATTATAAAATATTTCTAGTTGTGCTAACAGTTTTATAGCATTTTAGGGGCCAAACCACAAAATTGATAAAATTTTGAACCCCCAAGACTAATTTTCTTAGTTTTTTTTTTCCATTCATTAACTCTCATCACTTGCTTGTGCCGTTTCATTCATTCTTTTCTTTTCCTAGTTTCTTCCTATCCAACTTATCCGCAATTCAAAGTCAATCTTTCATCTTTCCTTTTTTCTTTTTTCTTTTTTTTTTGTTAGTTTTATCTTTGTTGGTTTTTTTGCTCGAAAGTTGCAAAATCTAAAACTTTTTTATCTTTTTTTTTCAAACTTCTCTTATCCTTCTCCCTTTTTCTTTTTGTCTTTTTACCATTCTTTTTTTAACATCAGATCTATGACAAGATCTTATTTAAGAAATGTATTTAAGGGTGATTTTTGATGGGTTGGAGACCTGCTAATGGAAGGAAGAAATCTGTGTCTTGGTACTCAAGTTGCTTGAAGAAGAAGAGAGGAAAAAAAAGGCAAAAGGAAAGAACGGAAAAAAAAGTTTTTATTGGTTTTCAGTCAAACACAGCTTTTGACCGGGATTTTGTTAGGCGATATTACGAGGAAACTTGGACTAGATGCTTGACTGGTTTTCAGTTCAACCGGTTAGACTAGCCGATTTGGTTGGTTCGAGTTTGAAAATATAGTTGGCAAGTCATCTCTGCTTCTCCAAATTTTTGTGCTTTAGAATCTTAGAATATTCCATCAAACATGTTCTCCGCACACAAAGTTTTTGGCAGGTTTCAATGTGACAGGTGTCGAACCTGTGCAATAATAATAATTATCTTAAGTGCTAACAAAGTAGTTTCGTATCAATTCTAGTACTGGAGCAGGAACTCGAGATGTGCAATGGGTTACTTGATTCACCCTGGTTCCAAAGAGTTTGCTTAATCCGATATACCAGAATTTATTCACAAAAATCTCTAATTTGTGTTAGGGCAAGTAGGGTCATCTCTTCAGGAACTGGGGTAACTTCACTTCTTTTCAAGTTTGGGATACGGGGGATTTTTATCGAAATAAAAATAAGAACAATTAAGCAATTTAACCAAAAACAAACAATTAGCTAATACGAACGTAGACAGGAATTAAATCAATAATAGACAAATTTTAGTCAAGAATACAACTTCTCAGACACAGTCCATTCACCCGATCATTGACGCAAGGAAGGTTCACTTAATTTATTAACAGGTTAGTTATAATCGCCGACAAGCTCTAGCGACCAACTTTTCCTTAGTTTATTGATAATAAAGGTACGACCATTAATTATCCCTAACCAGAAAGCACTCCTAGGTACGACTATAGGAGTTAATTCCCCAATTGCAGTAAGAACTAGAAAATCCTAACCCTAATCAATAACACACTATGAGGGTTATTTAGATCAGATCGCACGTTCCCCTAGTGTGTATAAGCGCTAGTTGCCACTATATTAATCGATTAAACAATTACGGATTTAATTGATTAAATTGGCAGGACATTAACAGGTCACCTTGAATATCGGACCCGTGACATCCGATTAACAAAATAATCCCATAGAAATTCAAGTAGAAAACATGCAATTATCAGCAAATTAAGGAACGCATGAAAACTAATACGATCTAACAGATATTTGGGACCGTGTCGTCACGATGATCCTTGACTAGATGAAAAGTTCAGCCACACCTCATGAAAAAATTTCCACGCAATTCAATCGATTTCAAAGGCATCTGTTTCTCTCTAACAATCAAGAATAAAAACTGTTTCTCCAGTCGGGAATAATGAAAAATGAAAAGGAACGAAGAAAACAAAAACTAAAAACTGTCTTCCTAACAAAGAAAATTTTCCTTTTTCAAGGGGACCTCTCTAACTAGTTGTCCTCTCCGAATCTCCAGAGCCTAATTACAAAGAGTCTTGTTCCTTTTTGGTTTCTTACTGCCAACGCACCACACGGCTACCAGAATAGGAAACTTTTGTCCTCCAATTGGAGTCGGCTTAAACTCTTTGCATATTTGCACATCTCATCTTTCACTTTTCAGAATTTTGTACTCCACCCCTGCAATTATGTTCAAGTGCCAATTATAAGTAGAATCCGACAATTAACAAAATATTTGGCACAAATAATGAGGGAAATCAATCAGAAAATGACTAACAATTAACACCCTATCACAATGTAACATTTCCCCAAGTAAAGGCCAACTATTATCCTCTTAAATCTTAGCACTTTCTCATAAACCAACTTAAAATTGCACCCAAAAAAAAAAAAAAGAACAACATTTGCAACAAGTAATCTACTTTTTTAATATTGGAAAAATTGAATTTTGATAAACATTTTCTAGTTTGGTTGAGTTTCCATATGCACATATGTCTACTTTGTTAAACCAATTCCTTATTTCTCTTATTGAAGTAGAAAACAAAGGCTAAAATTTCTCTCCTAATGGTTTTTTTAAGAAAGCTTCCACTTATTCACGAAAGAAAGAGGAAGATTCTCCTAAGGAGTCATTTGATTTGAATTTTAGAATCACTGTTACGATGGTATGATAAATTGGAGAATAGTATTAAATTTGATTAAAAAAATGCATAGAGTGTTGGTAATTTTATAGCAATGGATTCTTAATAATAAAAAAAAACAATAGATAAGCCAAATTTCATTCTTTAGTAGTTAATTATGAAACTCATAGAAGGGGATTATGAAACCCATTAATTGATTCTGACTGACTTTAAACAAACACTATATACGGATATGAGTGAAATTGAAGCCGATCACTTGAACCTATCACAAAAGACTTGGTGTTAGATTATTCTGGCTAAGGAAACTTGGAGAAGTGATTGGTTTTCGTGAAGTCTCCTTTTTAAACCTATCTTAAAGCAGGATATCAAGTACAAAACAAAAAGTGAAACTCTTTTTTTGTTTAAATACCAAAAGTAGGATAGATGCTTATCTGTAATAGGAAATAGGAAAACAAGTGCAAAATGACAACTCAAAAAAAAAGTGCTAGAAAAGACATTAAATATATTTCGCTTTGCTTCTTGTAATTGAATAAGAGTTTTTATCACTCATAGTTATTAAACTCTACTCGACGATCAATCGACAAGGAGACCGATTTAGCTGGTTAGTGGTTTTAGTATTTTGGGTGAACTGGCTTGAAACTTTGAATAGGCAACTATTAGAGTCCATTATACACAGGGTGGCATTGTGATCCAGCACTTGCTACTTAGGTTGTAAGTTCTAGCATACTAATTAAGTTAAAGATAGCATGTCTGAAATTCACCAATCTAATAAAACACCAACAAGATACTACAAAATACATAAAATAGTCCACTAAAACTAAAAGGACATATGGTCCAATGGTTGCTACTTCATTTATAAGTTCTAGGACACTAATCAAGTTAAACGTCATATGTTTGAAACTCACTAGGTTAATATCGAGAAGTTTTTGAAAAATCATGAGTTATACAAAAAGCAGCTAGGGTTCCAATTTTTACGAGTTGAACTGATAGGCAGCTAACTTTTCAATTGGTTGCTTCCTTACAGGGTCCAATTAGCAACCAGGCCCCTTGAAGTGGCCAATTCATTAGGTTGATCTGTTGAACTGGGTTAGGTTTAACAACTATGTTTTCAATCCCTTAATTTTACCAAAAAAAAAAAGTTAAGAGAAAACAAAAAAGCTCACTACCCAATATTACGAATTTTATGAAAACTACTGGGTTATGCAAAAAGTGATCAGGTTTCCGATTTTCATTGGTTGAATCAATCGGTCATTGATTTTTCAATGGTTTACTTTCTTATCTGGTCCAACTAGTAACTCGACCTAATTAAGTGATTGGTTCATCGAGTTGACCGCTTGAACCATCATGTTGGATTTGATAACTATGATTTCAACTCCAAAAATAAATAATTAAAAAAAGGGAAGAAGAAAAATCTAGGAGCAAACGCAAGAGATCAAAACAAAGGGAAAGTAGGTAAGAAAATGGTCTAGGGGTTTTAGTTAATTATCTAAACAGGTAACCTCGTTGAATTTTTTGTTGTTTAAAATTACTAGGATAAGACTAAATATGCCTTAATAAATTAATTATCATCCTGTGTAAAACCTGCATTGATAGCATCACAAAATTTATTTTAGGGTTGTTCTTCTCCTACATATTACTATGTGTCTACTAATGAGATAACGTTTGAAATCCCATGAGCACATTTGGAGGTAATATCTCTGGCTGTGGTCCAAACTGATAAGTGACTAATTTACGTAATAATTGTATGATATTTTATATTATTTTTAGTCACTTTGGGTATATTATTGGAAGAAAATGATTCATTTTGGCTATAATTGGTATAAAATGCTTTTGTTCAATTAAATGAGGTTTTTATCACTTTTTACTTGGATTTTGTGTATTTTGACAGTTTTGACACATTTTCGTATTTTGGCTATAACTTGAGTTACAATGATCGGATTGGGATGATTCTTGAACCCATTTGAAGATAAGAGATAGATCTACAACTTTGGTGAAGACATCTAAATCCAGTTTGAAGGTTGTCCAGGTCAAAAGAGCCGAAGTACAGAGTCAATTGCTATTGGTCGAAACTGGAACAAGGCATGGAGCAGGCAAGGGTATTTCAGTCATATCTCCGCCTACACAGATCCAAATGAGGTGATTCTTGATGCATTGGAAAGATAAATCAAAAGGCTACAACTTTCGTGTTTTAGGCATGAGCTGGTTCAGCCTCTAACATCAATAAAAGATCGGTTGAAGTTGGGCAAAAAACAGAGCAAGTAATCCACACTCGGATCCACTATTCATCCGAACCCTCGGCTGTTTCTGGGTTAGTGGATCCGAGCTCGGATCCATACGGATCCGAGGCACTGTAGCAGCTCGGATCACTGGTCAGAAAAGGCTGCTTTATACGCGTAAAACTCAACTTCACCTCCACCAACTCACATGTGATGCTAGACATGTGAGAGACATTACCAGCTGTAAGGAGAAAGTGTAAAGCTTCATTTCTTGACCACCTTTCATCATTAAATAGCCAAATTCATTGCAAAATGGAAGAGGGGATGATAGAGTAAGAGATAGAGAGACATACGGGAGAAGCTTGGAGTCTGCAGAAATGTAGCTCTTTCATCTTCCTATTATTAGTTTAGCTTAGTATAGAGTAGTATAGTTCATCCATTCTTGTTTATTATCTAGATTAGGATGAAGATGGAGGATGAAGAAGGCAAGGAAGAAAGCTCATGTGACAAGGGTTGTATTCCTTCCAAACTCTTTATCTTTGTATTTGATTCCAAGTTTAGTTAATATACAAGTTCTGGATTTTGTGTTTAATATGTGTTTTTAAAGTTTATACCTTGGGTTTGGTTGAACTTTCTATGATTGTTAGTGTTTATTATTTGGTTATTTGATTGCTATGATTTGAGCAAGTTATTTAGCACTTTGGCTTCTTAAATCATGATTAATCTGGTACCATTGATTGTGATGATCTCAGGTGTTGTTTCTGCAATGAAAATTGAGATTTAACACTAGTTCAAGAAGTGCTAAACATAAGGAGTACACTCACGAAAGTAGAGGTGCACTTATGTGGTTTTTAGTGATTCATATCATGTAATTTCATTGAAGAAATGAACTTGTAGCTAATTTCATAACCATGAAAATAGGTATGGATTAGTTATAGGTATAATTGATTCACTACGAAAGTAGGATTCAAATGCATAAGGAAATTACACCATAATTAGCCTAAATGTAGTAATTAATGATCCAAATATAGCACTTGCATGAGTAGTTAGGGATACCACAACCTAAGGAGCTTTTATTTGTTATTTTGTATAATTTGAGTAGGTAAAATTTGTTATAATTCATTGATAGTCTAAATAATAGAGAAGCTTTAATAATACCGGTAATTGTTCACTCTTCCCTGTGGGATCGACCCGATATATACCCTAAACTACTAGTTGATCTGTATACTTGCAGTGAACGGGTGTAATTCGGTTTTTTAACTTGCATGTATGTAAAAATACCCGTCAAGTTTTTGGCGCCGTTGCCGGGGAAGATTTGGCAATATCGGTGTGAAGAGCAACTTTATTAGTTTAGACATAATATTAGTTATAATGTGAATGTTATTTTTTTTGTTATTTTTGTATTTTAGGTGTATGTGTTTTATCACCTATTCTTCTTACTAATTTTGCTCTTAAGTTGTTTAAAAGCAATTTTAGGTGATGAGAAGGGTAGGTCAATTTGGAGGACAATGCTTGAGAAGTGGAAGATTGGCAAGGGATGGTTACCAAGTGCAAAACTCCTTCAATAGAGGTAACCAAGAAATTACTAGAGGTATGTCTTATGAAGATGGTTTGAAGTGTTTAAAGGAAAAAGTTGATGTAATCATGTTACAAGTTCAAATGGACACAATTATGCATGAAATTGAGCAAGGGAGGAATGTTAATGTTTTTAACTCTTATCATGTGATTTGTGACTTGTGTGGAGGTTATCATGCTACTAATGCATGTATGCAAGCACAAAATGTGGATTATTATGATGAATTAGAGCATTACAATCCTTGTTTTGATCAATATAGAGCTAATTGGAGCAATTCTCCTGCTTATGGTTGGGATAATCAATTTACTTATAGTAATTCTTCATATTTTTACGATTACCAACCTGAATGTGTCCAATATGAATCAAAACTATCTTGGGAGTTGGCAATTGAAATGGTAGCTAATGATTCTAAGCCATCTTGGGAGTTAGCTTTAGAAAAATTAGCTAATGCAACTTTTGACCGTTTTGACAGGATTGAGGAAAGAATAGATGAATTAGCTTCTCACTTTGGTAGAATACATGAGCAATTGAATGCATTGTGTGAAGTTATTTCCTCTAATAATGTGCAAAATGATCCTAGCATGAATGGTGGGAATGTTGTATGTGAAAATGGGTTGCATTTTGATGAAAATGATGAATCTCAAGAGTGTTTTAATGAGCAAATATCCATTTCACATGATAATATCTTTGGAACTAACTTTGAACCTCAAGAGGTGAGTTTTAATGACTCATTTTTCACCCCTCTTGAGGAGTGCATTGAAAGTATAGGTTCTAAAGGTATTCCTGCTCAAGATACTCTCATGGCATTCCCTTTGGTAAATTCTCAAGTGGTGTATATTCAAAGTAATATCTATGAAACACTTGGAATATGTAAGTCACTTCCATCTCTCAGATCATTAGATCATGTGGCTTTTTCTATTAAGTCACCTTACAATGATCCACCAAGGCCTAGAATGGTGGATTATTCGTTAACTAAGCCTCCTTGAAAAATGAGGTGATATAGTCAAGCTATTGACTTTAAAGAAGCGCTTATTGGGAGGCAACCCAATGCTTGTTTAAGTTGGTGTTACTTTGGAGTGATTTTATGTTTAAAGTATAAGTTTGAGTAATTTTGATGTTTTTCATTTGTAGGTTTTGAAAAAGTGACCAAATGAGGTGAAAAGGGCGAAGTTTGATCAAAGATCTCAATACCTCAAATTCAGTAATTATGGTTTTTGATGCATTAAAGAGGTTTAGAATGCATGTTTAGATCATTTTACATGTGCGTGAATGGTTTATTTTGACATAGAAATGATCTAGGGTGTATTTTGAAGAATTGAGGTCAAACTAAAAATTGCAAAAATTCTGCAATAAGTGCAGATTCAATGGATCCAAGGCCTCGGATCCACTTCTGCAATCAGAGAAAAACTTCGAGCTTCTTGATCCGAGCTCGGATCCACTTCTGCAATCAGAAAAAATTCGAGTTTCTTGATCCGAGCTCACTTATCATGATCCGACCTCGGATCCTTTCAAAAACGTCCTCGGATCCTTTCCAAAACGAAGCCTCGGACCACTTTTCCTCATTCTTCCCTCTTTTTCCTCCTTCAACTCCACTTTTCTTCTCGTTGATTGCAAGCTTTTATTCTTAAGAATTGTATTTTTATTTTTTTTTCAAGGTGCATTAATTGAAGTCTCCATTCTTTCAAGTAAAGTTGGAAATTCATCACATTGCCATGGATTCGGATCGCGCAAGTTCATTAGGGGAGTATTACTTTCTCTTATTTTCGTTATTTTTCCTTTCTCACATTGAGGACAATGTGAAGTTTAAGTGTGGGGGAGGAAAATATTTGAACTTGCATTTACTTGCTATGTGATGATATTTTGTGAATTTAAATGCTTAGAAATGTTGGAATTGTGTTTGAATTATTTGCCATGTGGATAATTTGATTGAAATTGGGTTTGTTGGCAGGGAGTTTTCTTCCATTTATAAGGAGAAACTCTGTAAAAATTTTTCTAAAATCTTTTCCAATATTTCACTATGGCCCAAAAGTTCTTCAAATTTTTGCATTTTCATTCAAAAAGGGCTAATTGTTCCAACCTTATTCTTCCAATTGTTGAAATGTTATATGTATTTTGGAAGGTTTAGTCCTCATTTAACTTGGAAATAGTATTATGCAATTAGAATTTTTATATTTTAGAAAGTATATTTGGTAAAATGAGGAAAATTATGCATATAATTTTACATGTTGAATGAGATTTCTTCTCTTTACTTAATTTTATAAGTAAGTGATTGATATAGTTGATAAAAGGTTATACTCCTCCTTTGATTATTCTTATATATTTTCTAAGAGGGAATATCTATTTATTATCCTTTATTTCTGAAAAAGAAAAAAAAAGTAGAAAAAAAAAGAAAGTAAATAAAAATTGTTCTACTCCAATGATTCATGTACCGAGTAACCGGGGGTTGGCATCAACAAATGTCGACATTCGCGTAAAAAAGTACTTGAATTAAGAGTATGCATGGCAACTTGAATAAGTGAAATGTTGAGTAACCGGGGATCTTCACCTAAAAGTGTCGATTTTCGCGTAAAAAGGCATTCTCACTATTTAAGTAAAATTTGTGTGAATAAATCCCTCTTAGTTATAGAATTTTGAGAAAAAGATAATTATAGGAGGAGGAAAGCTATAAATTGACTATGTGATTTGCTTATTTGTAAAATTAAGTTAGGGTAAGAGATTAAGTTTAACTTGTTGAATTTAGGGTATAATTATCTTTCCTTTACTTGATATTATGAGTATTTAGTGTAAATTGAATAATTGTATAATGATTATTTTCCAAGTCTTGAGGAATTAAATTGGACAAAGTGCATATATTATTTCACCTCTTGAATCATTGCATTTGATTATGTGTGGATTGCTTGAGGACAAGCAATGATTCAAGTGTGGGGGAGTTTGATAAATGACTAATTTACGTAATAATTGTATGATATTTTATATTATTTTTAGTCACTTTGGGTATATTATTGGAAGAAAATGATTCATTTTGGCTATAATTGGTATAAAATGCTTTTGTTCAATTAAATGAGGTTTTTATCACTTTTTACTTGGATTTTGTGTATTTTGACAGTTTTGACACATTTTCGTATTTCGGCTATAACTTGAGTTACAATGATCGGATTGGGATGATTCTTGAACCCATTTGAAGATAAGAGATAGATCTACAACTTTGGTGAAGACATCGGAATCCAGTTTGAAGGTTTTCCAGGTCAAAAGAGCCGAAGTACAGAGTCAATTGCTATTGGTCGAAACTGGAACAAGGCATGGAGCAGGCAAGGGTATTTCAGTCATATCTCCGCCTACACAGATCCAAATGAGGTGATTCTTGATGCATTGGAAAGATAAATCAAAAGGCTACAACTTTCGTGTTTTAGGCATGAGCTGGTTCAGCCTCTAACATCAAGAAAAGATCGGTTGAAGTTGGGCCAAAAACAGAGCAAGTAATCCACACTCGGATCCACTATTCATCCGAACCCTCGGCTGTTTCTGGGTTAGTGGATCCGAGCTCGGATCCATACGGATCCGAGGCACTGTAGCAGCTCGGATCACTGGTCAGAAAAGGCTGCTTTATACGCGTAAAACTCAACTTCACCTCCACCAACTCACATGTGATGCTAGACATGTGAGAGACATTACCAGCTGTAAGGAGAAAGTGTAAAGCTTCATTTCTTGACCACCTTTCATCATTAAATAGCCAAATTCATTGCAAAATGGAAGAGGGGATGATAGAGTAAGAGATAGAGAGACATACGGGAGAAGCTTGGAGTCTGCAGAAATGTAGCTCTTTCATCTTCCTATTATTAGTTTAGCTTAGTATAGAGTAGTATAGTTCATCCATTCTTGTTTATTATCTAGATTAGGATGAAGATGGAGGATGAAGAAGGCAAGGAAGAAAGCTCATGTGACAAGGGTTGTATTCCTTCCAAACTCTTTATCTTTGTATTTGATTCCAAGTTTAGTTAATATACAAGTTCTGGATTTTGTGTTTAATATGTGTTTTTAAAGTTTATACCTTGGGTTTGGTTGAACTTTCTATGATTGTTAGTGTTTATTATTTGGTTATTTGATTGCTATGATTTGAGCAAGTTATTTAGCACTTTGGCTTCTTAAATCATGATTAATCTGGTACCATTGATTGTGATGATCTCAGGTGTTGTTTCTGCAATGAAAATTGAGATTTAACACTAGTTCAAGAAGTGCTAAACATAAGGAGTACACTCACGAAAGTAGAGGTGCACTTATGTGGTTTTTAGTGATTCATATCATGTAATTTCATTGAAGAAATGAACTTGTAGCTAATTTCATAACCATGAAAATAGGTATGGATTAGTTATAGGTATAATTGATTCACTACGAAAGTAGGATTCAAATGCATAAGGAAATTACACCATAATTAGCCTAAATGTAGTAATTAATGATCCAAATATAGCACTTGCATGAGTAGTTAGGGATACCACAACCTAAGGAGCTTTTATTTGTTATTTTGTATAATTTGAGTAGGTAAAATTTGTTATAATTCATTGATAGTCTAAATAATAGAGAAGCTTTAATAATACCGGTAATTGTTCACTCTTCCCTGTGGGATCGACCCGATATATACCCTAAACTACTAGTTGATCTGTATACTTGCAGTGAACGGGTGTAATTCGGTTTTTTAACTTGCATGTATGTAAAAATACCCGTCACAAACCATTTCCACCAGTGATTGAACCAAATTGGAAATTCTCTGCTGCAATTTTCTTTGAACGTGAAGAACCATGAATGATTGAATGGTCTAAAAAGGAAAGTACGATACCATGCCATTTTGTAATCTTGATATGTGAATCCATCTGGAATGAACCTTACTGAAAAGGATTTTTTAGAATAAAGAGAAGTCCATTCATTTGGGGAACAAACTTTCTTTATTATGCATTTTGAGTGGCTAATTATATTTGGATTTTTTCTATCTAGAATTGAGAATATTTCTACAGATTGAGTATCTGTAAGAATTAATTCATAATAATCCAAATTTTTTGAGGGATCATCGGGTTGCCAAAAACACTTTTGAGGAAAGATTCTTTGGGTAATTTGATTGAGTGTAGAATACAAAGGTACTTCTTGGAATCTGGTTAGAGTAATGTGTTGGGTAAATGGCTTTGTAAAATAAGTATTTTCATTAGATTTTTCTGGGGTCTTTGAAATCTGTTGAAGAGGTTTTTGAGAAGAAGTTGGAGTACAAGCAGCTTGACTATAAGTCAATGCTGGAAAATCTGATAAGAGTTGGAATCTGTTTTGAGTAACAGGAGTAAGACTCATCTCATAATCTAGAGGAGTCTTTGGCCTGGAATTCCCTGCTTTTGAATCCATAATCCTGCAATATTAATAAACAATATCTTTAAGTTGATTAGATAATTGCTTATTTTGTTCTCTGTGGTATTGAATAAATTCCTCACTTCTCTCAATTCTTTTCATGACTTTGATTCGAATGGTATTTCTCTGAATCTCTCTTTGAATAAGAAATGTTCTTTCTTGAGGAGTGATAGTAGCGTAAGGGCTTTTTCGAATATATATGGTGTCATATTTAGGAATCTGATGGGCTGGAATACTTTGTCTGCCATAACTGGTTTGAGCAAAATATTGATATCCTCTGGATTGGATATCTTTTTCTTTATTTTGGAGTTTGGGAGAATCCCTTTGAGCTCTCAAATAATTGGTATATTCTCGTTCTTCTCTTTGAGCCATCAATTCACGATCCATGTCCTTGTAGAAATTCTCTAGTAAGAAAATCTGGTAAAAAATTATTTTCTCCTTTGATAAATTCTATTTCAAAATCAAATACAGATAAAATAGCTTGCCATCTAGCAAATATTTGCTTTGAAACTATATTTTGAACATCTTTTTGTAAAATTTCTTTTGCAGATTTACAATCTATTCTAATTAAAATTTTTTTATTATATAAATCATCTTGAAATTTTGATATGCATAAAACTATAGATAAAATTTCTTTTTTAATAGTTGAATAATTCTTTTGAGGGTCAGACCATGTTCCTGAATGAAATCTAACTAATTCTTCTTTTGAATTGTCTACTCTTTGTTTTAATATACCTCCATATCCTAATTCTGATGCATCTGTTTCTACTATCATAAATGCTTTAGGATGAGGTAAACATAAACATGGTAACGATTCAATTTTTTCTTTTAAATATTTTATTTTTTGAGTATGTTCTTCTGTCCACGGTTTTGGATTTTTCTTTAATCTATTAAATAATATAGAACATTCTTGTCTTAATTTAGAAAAGAAATCTGCTATATAATTTAAACATCCTAGAAATCTTTGTAATTGATTTTTATCTTTTATTTCATCTGGAAATTTAGTAGCAAATTCTAAGGCTCTATTAATTGGTTTTATGGTTCCTTGATATATATTATGTCCTAAAAATCTTATTTTAGTTTGGAACAATTTCATTTTTGGAGCATAAACTACTAATCCATTTTTCTTAATTATTTTTAGAAATATATTCAAATGTTTAAAATGTTGCTCCATTGATTCAGAAAATATTAATACATCATCAATATAAACTATGTTGAATGAACTATAAGGATTAAAAATATCATTCATTATATTTTGAAATTCTGATGGTGCATTTTTTAATCCAAATAGCATAACTTTCCATTCATAATGCCCAAAAGGTGTTGTGAATGCTGTTTTATATCTATCTTTTGGGTCTATATTATTTGCCAATATCCTGATTTTAAGTCAAATTTTGAAAAGATTTTTGCATTAAATAATCTATTAAGCAAATCTTTTTTAATAGGAATAGGATATCTAATCCATTGTAAAACTTTATTTAAAGGTTTATAATTTATTACTAATCTTGGAACTCCTCTTTCTTTTTCAGCTTGATTCATTACATAGAATGCCGCACAGCTCCAAGGTGATTTTGAGGGTGTTATTAATCCTTTATCTATTAGTATTTTTATTTCCTTCTTACAAAATTCTAATAACTCAGAATTCATTTGTATTGGTCTAGCTTTTGTTGGAATGTTTTTTTCATTAAAATCTTTTTCATAAGGTAATTCTATCATATGTTGTTTTCTATCCCAAAAGGCATTAGGAATATCTGCACAAATTTCTTTTTGAAATAATTCTTCTAGTTCTGATATTCTTTTTTGTATTTTAATATCATTTAATTGTTCTTCAATTTTTAAATAAGATTTTTCCTCTTTAATATAACTTATTTGCTGTTGTACTCTAGTAACAGTATTTATTGTTTTATATATTGAAGATTTTTGCAATGTTTGTAATTCCCTTTGTATTATTGGAGTTAAGAATTTAAAGGTAACAATTTTTCCCATTATATTTACTGAAATTCCCTCATTACTTACTGAAAATGGATATATTTGTATTAAAAAAGGTGTTCCTAATATTACATCATAATTTATATTATTTACAATTATAAAATTATGTCTAATACAATATTCATTATTACATATTGATCCTTTTGTAAATTTATATTTTACTTTTAAATCTTCTCCATTCGCTGCCATTAGTTTTTCATTTGTTCTTTCACAATATTTAGTGGGGATTATTCCTTCTTTAATACAACTTATATCAGCTCCACTATCTATTAGAGTTACAAATGTTTCTTTGAAATCTTCTACTGTAATAGTTACTAAAGCAAACCATTTTTGAAATGTCATTCTTTCTATAGTATTTAAATATTGATCTTCTTTTATTGATTTTCCTGAGATTATTATTTCTTCTGTTTTTGAATTAGAGGTTGAGGGCTGATCTTTTATTAATGCTATTCTTGCTTCTATTTCTAAATCTTTTGTTTTTAATTCTATAATTTCTTGTTGTAATTGTTTTACTTGTATTTTTAAATTATTAATTTCAGATTGAAGATCTTTAGTAGTTTCTTTTTTCATTATATTTATATTTGGATATTTGTCAATTAATTTAGAAATACTAAAAGGTTCTATTATTTTTGGCATTTTATCTTCTTGAATAATTAAGTTTTTTAATCTTTCTAAATATTCTTTTTTAGCTATTGGATCTTCAATTTTTTCTATTATATCTAACAAAAATTCTTTATCTTCTTTTTTAGTTATAACATGTATATATTTTGGAGTATTAGAACAATTACAATTATTTTCTTCACTTTCTGAACTAGATATATCATCATAATAATCGTCTTCAGAACTTTGATTTGTTTCATTTATTAATAAATTTATTATTTTATTTTTAATTTCTTCTTCGTTTGCACAGATTTCTGTAATTTTTTCTTTCAATTTGCATTTATTTGCTTTATGACCTATTTTACCGCATTTGTAACAAACAATTTTCTTTTTAATAAATCTTTTCTTCTTAGTTGGTTCATTTTCTTTAGGTTTTTTATATTTTATTTTCTTAGAATATTTTTTAACTTTCTTTTTGTAGGCTGATGGTGATTTAATTCTTTTAATTCCAAATGCATCACAGAATGATCCTACTTCTTTTCTTTTTGATCCATATTTTATTTGTAATCTTAATTCTGAACATAACATTAATCCTTCCTTTTTTACAAAAGCAAATAATTGTCCAAAAGTAATATTTTCGAATGAAACTACATCTGTTCCCATTTCTTTTTGTAAATTATCCATTATTCTTTGTGAAAATAAACTTGGTAATCCAGTTATGAATCTTTCTTTCCAGAATGAAGCATTACAATCTGGTCTTCTTAATACATTTGTTAAAAACATATCTTTATACCATCTAAAGTCTGATAATGTTAGACATCTTAAGTTTGTTAAAAATGTTTTATTAGATTTTAATTCTTCTTTTGGATTTCCTATAAAATACATGACTATTGTTACTATTAGAAATTCTGCAGCATCTGACTGTATTTGAATATTTCCTTGATCATCTTCAATTTCTTGTGTATGATCTAATATTGATAATTTATCTTGTAATGTTAAAGCATTATCCCACCAATTTTTTAATTGTCCAGTAAATCCTGAAACTAATAATGTTGCAATATTTCTTTCTTGAATATTTTTAATTTTGTAAGCTAATCTAGCCATTCCCATTTCTTGCAAATTATTTAATACTTCATATTCAGCTTTGCCATCTATATTCCATTCATATATTGAATCTCCATCATATTTAGTAGTTCTAAATTTTGATCTTTCTTCATATTGAATATCTGGAGGACTAGGTCTAGGATAATAATTTTTTGAACTTACTATTTTCCAATCATTTTTTTTATTATAATTTTTTCTTTTTATTCTATTTATTTGATTTCCTTCCGTTTCTTCAAATCGATCTTCTATAGGTAAAATTATATCTTCTTCTTCTTCTTCTGATTCTATAGATTCTTCAGATATATCTTCTATTTCTTCAGTTGAATTT
Organism: Coffea arabica; assembly: GCF_036785885.1. Classification (NCBI taxonomy): domain Eukaryota; kingdom Viridiplantae; phylum Streptophyta; class Magnoliopsida; order Gentianales; family Rubiaceae; genus Coffea; species Coffea arabica. The sequence continues at coordinate 43,073,430 of NC_092314.1, read as the reverse complement.
TCTTCTATTATTTTATCTAATGTATTTATTTTTGGAGTTGAAGGTTTAGATTCTGTGGTTACATTTTGTAAAGCTTGAGATATTTTATTTAATAAATTATATGTAGTATTTATTTTTTGACTATTAATATTTTGTACTAAGTCTTGTTCTTTTTCTCTTGTCAGGCTTCTTGGTTTAAAATGAGATGCTGAAATATCATTTGGGAATCTTAATTCTGGTTTCTTTATTGTATCTATTTTAGTATTTAATACTTCCATATGTTGAGATATTGTATGAAGGATTTGATTTGTATAATTATTTTGTTGATAAACTTTTTTAAGATCTTCTAGATTTATTGAATTATTTGTACTTGATTCCGCTTCTCTTCCCTTCTTAAAAGGTGAGGCAATTATTTCTCCCTGTCCTATATTAATTTTTACTTCTTGTAATGGAGGGTGTATTGAGGTTATAATTTGTTCATCTTTTAACTTCCACTTCTACCCAGGCAATATAAACTTGTAATAAGCATAAAGATTTGGACTTACAATAAAACTTTTGAGTTGCGTACGGAAGCTTTGTTGAATGCAGAAATCTTTGAACTTTCTTATTAAAATTCTGCTTAGAGAATGCTATACAATAGCTTGAATACAAGAGTGGTTGAGAGTGGTTGAGAGTAGGTAAGAGTAGGTGAGAGTGGTTGAGAGGTTTTGATACAAAGAGATTTTTGCTCTGATAGTTTTTTCCCGATGCCTTCAGTCTGCAATTTTTCTTCAATTTATAGAGGCTCGGGCCTTTGTTATTTGAATTTCATTTCTTCTTCATTTGAGTTTCATCTTCTTTTCATTTGTGGCCGACATCTTTTTCAAAAGTGATCGACCTCTTTTTCAAAAGTCGTTTGGATCTTGTCCGCATGGTCCTCCGAATGGATCAAAAGTAGATTCGGATGATTCTGCTGACTCGTCAATTTTGTCGGTGTCTTCTTTCTTGTCCGGCTTTTGTAAGTAGTCCAGATATTCTTTGAGTAGCCTTGGATCTTGCATCATCTTTTTCATCAAAAAGTCATTTGAGATTGCCTCGGATACCATCTCGGTATCTTTTTCTTTTTCTTTCTTTATTGGAGTAGTGGTTGGAGTTGGTGCCGTAGTGGTTGGAGTTGGTGAAGACTTTGTTGTAATTGGTACAAAAGTTGTTGGAGTAGATATTGGTTTGGTCCATTTGAGTTTATCTCCGGTAGTTAGGAATCTGATGACATTTGCTTGATCTCCGAATTCTTGGTTGAATCCTGTCCACCATTTAATTTTGAATTCTCTAACTAATGACATTGGAAGTGGTTTTTCAAGCTCTTGATGAATTTTGAAACTCCAGCAAAATATCCACGGGACTTTGAACTCCATAATACTCTAAGTTTCTAGGTTAAATTATATAGCAGATTTCTTTCCTAAATTAAGACAAGAATGTTCTATATTATTTAATAGATTAAAGAAAAACCCAAAACCGTGGACAGAAGAACATACTCAAAAAATAAAATATTTAAAAGAAAAAATTGAATCATTACCATGTTTATGTTTACCTCATCCTAAAGCATTTATGATAGTAGAAACAGATGCATCAGAATTAGGATATGGAGGTATATTAAAACAAAGAGTAGACAATTCAAAAGAAGAATTAGTTAGATTTCATTCAGGAACATGGTCTGACCCTCAAAAGAATTATTCAACTATTAAAAAAGAAATTTTATCTATAGTTTTATGCATATCAAAATTTCAAGATGATTTATATAATAAAAAATTTTTAATTAGAATAGATTGTAAATCTGCAAAAGAAATTTTACAAAAAGATGTTCAAAATATAGTTTCAAAGCAAATATTTGCTAGATGGCAAGCTATTTTATCTGTATTTGATTTTGAAATAGAATTTATCAAAGGAGAAAATATCCTTATAGTTCATTCAGTATAGTTTATATTGATGATGTATTAATATTTTCTGAATCAATGGAGCAACATTTTAAACATTTGAATATATTTCTAAAAGTAATTAAGAAAAATGGATTAGTAGTTTCTGCTCCAAAAATGAAATTGTTCCAAACTAAAATAAGATTTTTAGGACATAATATATATCAAGGAACCATAAAACCAATTAATAGAGCCTTAGAATTTGCTACTAAATTTCCAGATGAAATAAAAGATAAAAATCAATTACAAAGATTTCTAGGATGTTTAAATTATATAGCAGATTTCTTTCCTAAATTAAGACAAATGAAATTGTTCCAAACTAAAATAAGATTTTTAGGACATAATATATATCAAGGAACCATAAAACCAATTAATAGAGCCTTAGAATTTGCTACTAAATTTCCAGATGAAATAAAAGATAAAAATCAATTACAAAGATTTCTAGGATTCCCATGAGCACATTTGGAGGTAATATCTCTGGCTGTGGTCCAAACCATTTCCACCAGTGATTGAACCAAATTAGAAATTCTCTGCTGCAATTTTCTTTGAACGTGAAGAACCATGAATGATTGAATGGTCTAAAAAGAAAAGCACGATACCATGCCATTTTGTAATCTTGATATGTGAATCCATCTGGAATGAACCTTACTGAAAAGGATTTTTTAGAATAAAGAGAAGTCCATTCATTTGGGGAACAAACTTTCTTTATTATGCATTTTGAGTGGCTAATTATATTTGGATTTTTTCTGTCTGGAATTGGGAATATTTCTACAGATTGAGTATCTGTAAGAATTAATTCATAATAATCCAAATTTTTTGAGGGATCATCGGGTTGCCAAAAACAAAAAAGCAGCTAGGGTTCCAATTTTTACGAGTTGAACTGATAGGCAGCTAACTTTTCAATTGGTTGCTTCCTTACAGGGTCCAATTAGCAACCAGGCCCCTTGAAATGGCCAATTCATTAGGTTGATCTGTTGAACTGGGTTAGGTTTAACAACTATGTTTTCAATCCCTTAATTTTACCAAAAAAAAAAAAAGTTAAGAGAAAACAAAAAAGCTCACTACCCAATATTACGAATTTTATGAAACTACTGGGTTATGCAAAAAGTGATCAGGTTTCCGATTTTCATTGGTTGAATCAATCGGTCATTGATTTTTCAATGGTTTACTTTCTTATCTGGTCCAACTAGTAACTCGACCTAATTAAGTGATTGGTTCATCGAGTTGACCGCTTGAACCATCATGTTGGATTTGATAACTATGATTTCAACTCCGAAAATAAATAATTAAAAAAAGGGAAGAAGAAAAATCTAGGAGCAAACGCAAGAGATCAAAACAAAGGGAAAGTAGGTAAGAAAATGGTCTAGGGGTTTTAGTTAATTATCTAAACAGGTAACCTCGTTGAATTTTTTGTTGTTTAAAATTACTGGGATAAGACTAAATATGCCTTAATAAATTAATTATCATCCTGTGTAAAACCTGCATTGATAGCATCACAAAATTTATTTTAGGGTTGTTCTTCTCCTACATATTACTATGTGTCTACTAATGAGATATTAGTACACTGCAACTTTTATGACTTAACACATGTTTGAAAAATATTCAAAGATGTAGAAATTGTTTAAGTTTTCTATTTTCATTAAAAATATCGAAGAAATCAAGATTCGTACCACTAATTTTAGTTTAATCTCAGCAGAATGCTGAGGCCTGCCCTATGGCACAAATCTTATAGAGTTGGGCTCCACTATAAAGGCTCAAATAGAAGTTCCTCTATTGTAGGCCATCCAATTGAACAAACTGAATTGGAATAACTGCAACACCAATGCCTGGGATTTGCTCTCATTTAGAGCAATCTAGATTTACTGACAGTAATTCTAAGGGTTATTATCATTTTACCCCCTTAACGTTCGGTGCCACTATCAATTTTCCCCTTAACGTTATTTTTTAGTCACTTTACTCCCAAAACTAACGGTCAAACTTAACCGAGTTTGTTAATTAAAGTAAAAAGACAAGTTTAGCCCTTAAAGTTATTATCATTTTACCCCCATAAACTATAGTCTCATTATCAATTTACCCTATAGTGTTATTTTTTAGGCAATTTATCTCACCATTAAACTAACTTAGCAAGTTAAAAAACTTTAAAAGAAAGTACCCTCCTCTTTATATAATAAAAACAATAAAATTTTAGAGTGGCTCTTCTCCTCTTTAGTATTAAGAAAAAAAAGTCAAAGTACTAATTCTTTCTTCTTGGCAATCTTATTAATGTTAAAAAAATAGAAAGATCGGAAGGGTGAGGGAGAGGGGGAGAGAGAGATAGAGAGAGAGAGCTCAATTCTTTTTTTAGAAAATGCAAATAAGAAAGAATTAAATACTTTTATTATTTTAAAATTATTTCACTTCACTGTTTACCACCAGATTTCAATCCTAATCCCAACAACCTTAAATTAATATGATAATGTTAGACTTTTTTTCTTTGCAAAATCTAATTTTCTATCTCCTTCTTTCCTATCTCTTTTTCTTTTCGTAGCATTAATAAGTTGAAAAAAGAAATTTGAGAAAACCTTTTTATTTTTATATTTTTGGATCTCTTAACGTGAAAAAAAGAAGAATAATCATTCTAAATTTTTTATTTTTAGTTATATATATATATATAAGGGTAAATATACTTAAAATTTTTTTACCATAGTAGTTAGATTAACGATGAAGTAAAATGCCAAGAAAATAATGTTTGGAATTAAATTGATTATATCACTATAATTTAAAGGAATAAAGTAATAATAACAGTGTAGTAATGCTATAGAATAAAAGGGTATTTCTGTCTAAAATTTTTTAACATGTTGACTTGAATTACTTATAGGGGTGAAGTGACTAAAAGATAATGTTAGGGGGTAAACTGATAGTAGTGATATAGTTTAAGGGGGTAAAGTGATAATAACCCTAATTTTAATTTTAATTTTCACTTAATTAGATAGCTCAATGAGGAAAACAATATGGGGAGAAAAAATAGTAGTATTAAATCAAAACTTCGCTTATAACCCCCTTCATGAAGTATATTGTTGCAGTGTTGCCTAGTCTGTTAGAAACTAAAGAGAGTGAAAACTGGCCTTGCATTTTCATGTAATCTCTCTTGCACATACTAGGAAGTGAAACGGTGTTGAGATAAATTATCCTTGATGGTGCTTAGGACTTAGGATTGTTTGCTTAAAAGTAGATGTGTCAAAATGGGTGATTTGGACGGGTTTGGGTTGGGTAAAATGGGTAATGGGTATAAATGAGTCAACCCATTTATACCCATTTAATTAGATGGGTATAAATGGGTAAGTCAAAAAATGAATTGGGTAACTCAATTACCCATTTATAATCTATTTAATTTAACTTTTTGTAAATTCATTTAAATTCATTTTTGCAAACTAAGTTATCAATTTATACCATCCTTTGCACCCATCATTAGTTTTAAATATTTACTTATAATGCTCAATAAGCTTAATTATCAATTTTTTTTCATCCATACTCTATGTCGCAAAATTACATACTATTTAATAATTAAACAATAAGAATATAAAAAATTTGAATTAAGTATTATAAAAGTTAACATAAGAACTTAATCCAAAAATTTTGAACCTCTAGTATTTTTTTTGTGTGTAAATTTATAATTTCATTTTGGAAAAGCAAGAAAAGAGGCTAAAACTTGTTATAAATTGGTAATGCCGAAAAATGAGTAAGTTAACAAACTAAGAGAAAACAAAATGATAAAATAAAACCAACAAATAATAATAATAATGAAACAAAAGTAATTAACATCATGACAAAATGAAAAATTTGAAAAACAAAATAGGTGGGAGAAGAGAGGAGGTTTGGGGGAAGACAATTCTAAATGAGTTAATTGGATTTAATGGGTTACCCAATAATATCCATATGCAAAAATTTAAAATACTCATACCCATCTATTCATGGACAGGTATGGATATATTTAGTTAAATGGGTTTGTTTGACAGCTATACGTAAAGAAATTATGAAAATGCAAACTATATTATTTACACGATTAATCCAATAAACTTTATTAATTTTCTATTATTCTCGTACACAAGCATGACAGGTTTGCATCAATTGATTAAATCAACTTATGAGGCTTTCACGTGACCTGATTTTGTAGCTAAATGAAATTAACTAGACGCTTAAAACTTGTGAAACGAACTCATCAATGTTGTTATGAGAACTTCCACCTTGGCGTACAGCCTCTTGTGCCAGTTCCTTCCACTTCTCAGCATTTCTTCTGAATTCCTTTGCGCTGTCGCCCTCAGTAACTGCCTTTATGGACATTGAAATTTCTTCTCTAGTAACAATTCCCTTGTCATTGGCCTTGACTCGAACCCCAGTCTGCCATACATCTGCGACAAACTTTGCATTTGTGAATTGATCAACAATCTGTGGCATAGCTATCATTGGCACACCTGAAATCAGTGCTTCAAGCATCGAATTCCAGCCGCAGTGTGTCATGAAACATGACAAGGCTTGATGTGCCAAAACTTCAAGTTGAGGACACCAGTTGACAATTAGACCTTTTTCTGATATTTCAGACTCGAAATTTGGTGGAAGTTTGCACTCTTCTGAATCTCTAACCATCCATAAGAAGTGGTGGTCACTCTTGGCTATGCCCCTAGCAAGCTCTTCCATTTGTTCTTCTCCAAGTACAGCCACGCTACCTAATGATACATAAATAACTGAGCTACAATCTCTTTCGTCCAACCATTTTAGGCAAGCATCTGACTTCATCTCGACTAGACAAGCCCCGTGATGTTTGTTGTCCTTCAAAATAGTTGGTCCAACTGTCTTAATCGACCATTTTCTGGCCATCCAATTTGCCACCTGATAGTATTGTGATGAGTATAAAATCATTGCGATGAATTACCTCCTAATTGCCTGAAAACTTGATGCAAAATGGATAAAAAAAAAACATAGATGCAAAAAAAAAAAAAAAAAAAAACAGGGATGCTAGTTCTTTTAAACTTTTTGGGTCAAATTTCGTTCGTTGCCTTTATATTTAATATAATGACCATTAACTAGAATTACTATTCAATGCAAGACAAAAACGCAATAGCATGTGCATTTTTTAATGCACTGTCAAACTTTTCTCGAGTTGGGAGCAACTGCTTGGACTGGATGTATGACTTTAAATAATATAACCACTTCACAGTGATCGTTATCTTATAGTAATTGACATTGTTACAACTAGAGTTGCAAAACAATCAAGTGGCTTGCTAGTCAACTCAGTCAAAATTCGATTCGAATTCGATCAATATCGAATTCGAACCAACTAAGTCAGAGCTATCGAATTTGAGTCCAAACATAGAAAAATTAGTTTGATAGCTCACAAGCCGACTCAATATATATACATATAAATATATACACATATATATTATTTTTTATTTTAATAGTAAAATATCCCTAATATTTTTATTATTTATTAGGAAAAAATGATTTTTTATTCATTCAAAAAATAAAATAATTAATTTTAATTTTTTTTAAAAGGCTCAACCTCGAACACGACTAGGTTCAAATTTGAGATCGAAACTAGAACACAAGTTTTATATGAAACTTCGTCAAGTTCGAGTTTGGTAAAATTGAGTCGAGTTCGTTTCAATTAGATTAAAACTTGACTTGACTCAACTCGTTTGCAACTCTAGTTACAACCGATAACTAATTTTCCTTCAAAATAGCAAGATGATACCTTAGATATAACCTTTATTCAAGTACGTATAGATCTTTGCCATGAGAAGAGCATATATGAGGTGTGATTCATTACTCAAGATCCAACTACTCCTAAGTGTTCTGATCAAGACAGGCATTTTCTATTCAAACACATTAAAAATAGAGGGAAAGTGAATGTTTAAAATTGAAGTCAAAGATGCACTCTTAAAAGTTAAAACTACCTAATTTTTAAGTTGCCAACATGGCATTTTTCTTTGGGATAATATCAAAAACCTCCCTTGAAATTTCTCTTAATATCACTTGGTACCCTTAAGGTTTTAAAAAATCACTTGTCTCCCCTAATAATTGCAAAAAGATCATATTAACTCTCACTTGATACATAATTCACATAGTTCACTTGATACATATCAAATAAATGAGTCTCAAAAAATTTAAGAAAAAAAATAAATAAGAGTCACTTTCTTCTCTTTCTCCTTACTCAAACATTTCCTCATACTCATTTTTTTGGATGACTATGTGATTTTATATTTCTAATTTATAGTAAATTGAATTTTGTTTATCTTTTACTTTTTGTGATTGTGATAGAATGGGTTATGATTTCTTTATTTATTTTGAGTTCATTTTTATAATGATCAATACAATTTCAAGACTTGGGCATAGGTTGAGAAGAAGTTTGGAAAAACTATAAAGGTTCATAAAAAAATTAGTTTTGAACATATAAAGTTAAATTGGTGCTAGTGTATTTCTTTATAAATATCTTTTTTATTTTTTAAATTTATATTTTTATAGACTATAGCATTTTAAAGCGGTTGTACTATTAGAGATTGTTTTTTAGGTAATAGTTTTCTTAGAGTAAACAAAGTTGTTTTGGAGTATTTTCAATTAGCAAGCAAAAGGGTAGTTTAGAAATTTTATACAATTTCGTTACACAAACAACAAAAGGAAGGGAAACAAGCGATGTTTTAAAAACATTAGGGGTGAAAAGTGACATTAAGAGAAACCTTAGGGGAGGTTTCTAATATTATCCCTTTCTCTTTGAAAACCTTTTGCCTTCGGTGTTTTTGCTGGTTAGAGAAGCTCTGTAATCTACAACTGAACTTTCTTTCACTATAATATTATTAACCTCAAATCTTAGTATTTCAGAGTACCCTTGATGTAAGGGGCCTAAATTCATGACAAATACAAAAGAGGAGATATCAGATGTGTACAGAAGAGATGATATTTGATGATCTAGATCAGTAAGTGTAAAAATTTCTAAGAAATCCTATAGAGAATGTGTAAAGACTGAGCAAGAACAGTAAAATTTGTGCCATAACCAAAATTTGCAACTTACCTCATATTCCAGCTTATCAAAGGAGTTGAAAAATATCCAATTTGCTTTCTCAACATTAGAGAATTGCTCTACCACCAACTTAACAATGGTGTGATCCTTGTCATCGACTTGGGTAAACGAAGGAAGTTCATCAATCTGCAGCAATGGAAGCGGAGGAATCAGCACCGATGAATGCTCCTCATCCGGAATAGCGCTCAATTTCTCTTCTTGCAAATGGTAATATAAGGTAGAAACAGCACAGGATTGAGTGAAAAAGGAAGCTCCAAGCAACCCCATCTGATGAGCTACGTCCAAAGCCCATGTCAAGGTTGAATCATAGACAAGAACTTTGGGTGGGAAGTCAGATCTGTTTAGTTTCTCTATAAGCTTCACCAAATCTCTGGACATTATGGCATGTAACCGTCTGAAATAGCCTGCCAAGCTGTCTGGTTCTTCACCTTCATTTGAGCCATCGGAAATGTGCTCAATATTGAATAGCTCTGAGGATGATGAGTCTTGTGCATTGTGAGCTGATTTTTTAGTTAAATCAACTGGAATTATAAAAGTTATCATGAACGCTTTTGGGATCAAGCGTTTGGCGAAGTTGAGCAGCGGATTTATGTGGCCCTCTGCAGGAAATGGCAAGACAAGAAGATGGGGTTTCTGGTTTTCAGCCATTTGGTTAATCTTCTGCTCTTCTGTCTTTCTCTTTGTTTTTTATTACTTACTAGTTTTTTCAGCCTCACGCAATGCGTAAGGATGCCCTAGATCTATGTTAATGAAGATCATTTAAGGCAAGTGGATTAATGTAAAATGGTTATATATTTAATACATGATAGGTATTAATAAATGTGGAGAATTTGACTTTAGATAAATTGAATATTGCTATTACTCATTTACTTATTTGATTTGTAATTTTCTCTTAAATAGTCAGTCTTTGGCTTAAGATCTTTGAGATATTAGTACACTGCAACTTTTATGACTTAACACTTGCTTGAAAAATATTCAAAGATGTAGAAATTGTTTAAGTTTTCTATTTCCATTAAAAATATCGAAGAAATCAAGATTCGTGCCATTAATTTTAGTTTAATCTCAGCAGAATGCTGAGGCCTGCTCTTGGGCTCCACTCTAAAGGCTCAAATAGAAGTTCCTCTATTGTAGCCCATTCAATTGAACAAACTGAATTGGAATAACTGCAACACCAATGCCTGGGATTTGCTCTCATTTAGAGCAATCTAGATTTACTGACAGTAATTTGAATTTGAATTTTTACTTAATTAGATAGCTCAATGAGGAAAACAATATGGGGAAAAAGAAAACAGTAGTATTAAATCAAAACTTCGCTTATAACCCCCTTCATGAAGTATATTGTTGCAGTGCTGCCTAGTCTGTTAGAAACTGAATAGAGTGAAAACTGGCCATGCATTTCCATGTAATCTCTCTTGCACATACTAGGAAGTGAAACGGTGTTGAGATAAATTATCCTTGATGGTGCTTAGGACTTAGGATTGTTTGCTTAAAAGTAGAGGTGTCAAAATGGGTGATTTGGACGGGTTTGGGTTGGGTAAAATGGGTAATGGGTATAATTGAGTTAACCCATTTATATCCATTTAATTAGATGGGTATAAATGAGTAAGTCAAAAAATGAATTGGGTAACCCAATTACCCATTTGTAATCTATTTATTTTAATTTTTTGTAAATTCATTTAAATTCATTTTTGCAAACTAAGTTGTCAATTTATACCATCTTTTGCACCCATCATTAGTTTTAAATATTTACGTATAATGCTCAATAAGCCTAATTATCAATTTTTTTCGATCCGTACTCTATGTCGCAAAATTACATACTATTTAATAATTAAACAATAAGAATATAAAAATTTGAACTAAGTACTATAAAAGTTAACATAAAAACTTAATCCAAAAATTTTGAACCTCTAGCATTTTTTCGTGTGTAAATTTAAATTTTCATTTTGGAAAAGTAAGAAAAGAGGCTAAAACTTGCATAAATTGATAATGCTGAAAAATGAGTAAGTTAACAAACTAAAAGAAAATAAAATGATAAGATAAAACCAACAAATAATAATAATAATAATGAAACAAAAGTAGTTAACATCATGACAAAATGAAAATTTTGAAAAAAAAAAATGGGTGGGGGAAGAGAGGAGATTTGGGAGAAGACAATTCTAAATGGGTTAATTGGCTTTGATTGGTTACCCAATAATATCCATTTATTAAACGGGTATTATTGGGTAACCCATTTATACTCATATGCAAAAATTTAAGATACACATACCCATCTATTCATGAGCGGGGATGGATAAATTTAGTTAAATAAGTTTGTTTGACAGCTATACTTAAAAGAAATTATGAAAATGCGAACTATATTATCTACATGATTAATCCAATAAACTTTATTAATTTTCTATTATTCTCGATTAATCCAATAAACTTTATTAATTTTCTATTATTCTCGTACACAAGCATGACAGGTTTGCATCAATTGATTGAATCAACTAATATAATACTATTGTCTGCCAAAGATGCTTATGAGGCTTTCACGTGACCTGATTTTGTAGCTAAATGAAATTAACTAGACGCTTAAAACTTGTGAAACGAACTCATCAATGTTGTTATGAGAACTTCCACCTTGGCGTACAGCCTCTTGTGCCAGTTCCTTCCACTTCTCAGCATTTCTTCTGAATTCCTTTGCGCTGTCGCCCTCAGTAACTGCCTTTATGGACATTGAAATTTCTTCTCTAGTAACAATTCCCTTGTCATTGGCCTTGACTCGAACCCCAGTCTGCCATACATCTGCGACAAACTTTGCATTTGTGAATTGATCAACAATCTGTGGCATAGCTATCATTGGCACACCTGAAATCAGTGCTTCAAGCATCGAATTCCAGCCGCAGTGTGTCATGAAACATGACAAGGCTTGATGTGCCAAAACTTCAAGTTGAGGACACCAGTTGACAATTAGACCTTTTTCTGATATTTCAGACTCGAAATTGGCTGGAAGTTTGCACTCTTCTGAATCTCTAACCATCCATAAGAAGTGGTGGTCACTCTTGGCTATGCCCCTAGCAAGCTCTTCCATTTGTTCTTCTCCAAGTACAGCCACGCTACCTAATGATACATAAACAACTGAGCTACAATCTCTTTCGTCCAACCATTTTAGGCAAGCATCTGACTTCATCTCGACTAGACAAGCCCCGTGATGTTTGTTGTCCTTCAAAATAGTTGGTCCAACTGTCTTAATCGACCATTTTCTAGCCATCCAATTTGCCACCTGATGGTATTGTGATGAGTACAAAATCATTGCGATGAATTACCTCCTAATTGCCTGGAAACTTGATGCAAAATGGATAAAAAAAAAACATAGATGCAAAAAAAAAAAAAAAAAAAAAACATGGATGCTAGTTCTTTTAAACTTTTTGGGTCAAATTTCGTTCGTTGCCTTTATATTTAATATAATGACCATTAACTAGAATTACTATTCAATGCAAGACAAAAATGCAATAGCATGTGCACTTTTTAATGCACTGTCAACCTTTTCTCGAGTTGGGAGCAACTGCTTGGACTGGATGTACGACTTTAAATAATATAACCACTTTACATTGATCGTTATCTTATAGTAATTGACATTGTTACAATTAGAGTTACAAAGGAATCAAGTGGCTTGCGAGTAAACTCAGTCAAAACTCGACTGACATTTTTCTATTCAAACGCATTGAAAACTACTCCAAGTGTTCTGATCAAGACAGGTATTTTCTATTCAAACGCATTAAAAATAGAGGGACACTGAATTTTTAAAATTGAAGTCGAAGATACACTCTTAAAAGTTAAAACTACCTAATTTTTAGGTTGCCAACATGGCATTTTCTTTGGGATAATATGAAAAACCTCCCTTAAGATTTTTCCTAATATCACTTGGTACCCTTAAGATTTTAAAAAATCACTTATCTCCCCTAGCAACTGCAAAAAGACCATTTTAACGCTCACTTGATACATAATTCACTTGATACATATCAAATAAATGAGCGTAAAAAAAAAAGAAGAAAAGAAATAAGAGTCACTTTCTTCTCCTTCTCCTTACTCCAACATTTTCTCATACTCATTTTTTTGGATGGCCATGTGATTTTATATTTCTAATTTATAGAGTAAATTGAATTTTGTTTATTTTTTATTTTTTATTTTTTATGATTGTAATAGAATGGGTTATGATTTCTTTGTTTATTTTGAGTTAATTTTTATAATGATCAATACAATTTCAAGACTTGGGCACGGGTTGAGAAGAAGTTGGAAAAAAATATAAGGTTCATAAAAAATTAGTTTTGAACATATAGAGTTAAATTGGTGCTAGTATATTTCTTTATAAATATCTTTTTTATTTTGAAATTTATATTTTTATAGACTATAGCATTTTAAAGCGGTAATACTATTAGAGATTGTTTTTTATGTGATGGTTCTCTTAGAGTAAACAAAACTGCTTTGGAGTATTTTCAATTAGCAAGCAAAAGGGTAGTTTAGAAATTTTATACAATTTTGTTACACAAATAACAAAAGGAAGGGAAACAAGTGATATTTTAAAAACATTAGGGATGAAAAGTGATATTAAGAGAAACCTTAGGGGAGGTTTCTGATATTATCCCTATCTTTTTGAAAACCTTTTGCCTTCGGTGTTTTTGCTGGTTAGAGAAGCTCTGTAATCATCATTTTTCTAGTCTCTCGTTTGTTCGCGATCAGTTATAGGCCCAGCTTCTCTCTCTTTGAGAGCACCTTTCTCTTTCCTTGAGAGAACTTTCCCCCCATTGGTGGGTTTTCAAAACTTTTCAAACTCCTAAACTCACGAATCCCGGTAATGCACTAGATTTCAACAACCTTCCTAAAATCCAAACACTAGCTTTTGATTCTTGTTCGGACATAGTATTGGCATGAGTTATTGCAAAAAGTAGTGGCAGGACTGGAGTAATGGAAACATCTGTTGCAGAGGAATGAGAAGAAACGTAGTTATGAAGTTGCAAGTTGTGTCGATCTTGATAGCATACGCTTTCTCGCAGCCACAGTTCCAACTGTGAGTTATTGTTAATTCCTGAGCTATTCATGTCTAAGTATTTGCGTATTGTGGTTAAGCTACTGTTTTTCTGGTTTTCTGGTTTTTGTCTCTGTTCGGTGGTATGCATTTTTTCTTTCAGCAGTGTCCGTGCCCTGAGCTTCTCTTAGTTCGGTAGTTTTCTCCCTCATCTTTCTCTTCTTCTTGTCCTCTCTGTTCCTGGTGTCTGTCCTCTCATCTCCTTACTCAGTAGTGAGTTTTTTCCCCGTAGGACCTTGGACTGTTTCTATGGAGGCGGATTTGAGTGATATGATGCAAAAATTTTCTTTAGCTGGTAATGAACTCACTGGAGCTACTTTGGACTTAGGGGATCTAGAAAGTGGGGTTAGAGAGTGTAAGGATAGTATAATAGGTAGAATTATGGGTGAGAAGGTGGTGAGCTTTACAGGGGTTAAAGGGTTCGTCACGGTAGCATGGTGGTATCCCAAAAATTTGGGAGTAGTAGAGCTGGGTCCGAACCTTTTTCAATTCAATTTACCGAACCCTGGTGATAGGGAAATGATCCTGGAAGGAGGACCTTGGGTTATAGATAACCAAATGCTGGTGGTGAATAGGTGGATGGAAGGTATAGAAGGTAATATGGAAGCCTTTAAATTGGCTCCTATGTGGGTGCAAGTGTGGAATTTACCGATTCATTGGATCACTAAAGAGATTGGTCGTAAGATAGGGGCAGTGTTTCATCAAGTCAAGGATGTTATAATCCCCTAAATGGGGGGTAAGGAAGGAAGGCATTTGAAGATGTTTGTGACTGTGGATTTGTCAAAACCCCTGTTAAGAGGGACCATAGTAAAAACTGAGGGAATTTTGACTTGGGTAGCATTTAAGTATGAAAGATGTCCTGATTTCTGTTATAATTGTGGGTTCGTAGGACATGGTGAGAGAACTTGCACTAGTCAGCTAGAAGTGTTAGGTAGAAATGTGGACAATCAGTATGGTCCCTGGTTAAGAGCAGAAAACACTAAGAGCTCACCACAGACCAAGCAATCCAGACCTGAGGTGGATAAGGATAAACGTTACTGGAAGTTCCTCAATGGAAATTTAGTTGAAATAGCCCAGCCGAGTAGTGTTCTGGAAAAGAACCAACTAGAGTTGAATAAGGTCTTGGAGAGGGAGAGGCAGGATCGTCAGAACCTTTCTAAAGACCTGAATGGTTTGAGTGTTGATGGTGAAGTGTCTGGTCTCTTTCAGGAGGAAGTACACACAGGGGGTTCTCTTAGGCAACAAGAGGTGCAGGCACAGGCTAGGGGGTAAGGATGAACAGAAAGGCGCTCTTGTAGTTGGAGCAGCCAAGACCCCCCTTGTAGAAAGTTGTGCTGAGATGGAGGAGGATAGCTCTCTGGCTATACCAGTTGTTAGTAATGCTGGTAATTTGGAGGGAGCTCTAGAGGGAGAAATGCTATTACAGGAGATGTTTAATAAAAATGGAAAAGTGCAGGAGGCTATTAGGAAGCAGTCAGCTAGATTGAATAGAAAGGTGACCGCCCCTATCAAATCTAGAAGACCCTTAAGAGAGCTGAATAGGCAAGGAAATATTCAGGTTGGTGGGGGGGAGAGGAAAACAATACTGAAAGATGATGAAATGGATTGCGAGGAAAGTGTAAGTCAGACCTGTAAGAAAGCTAAATCTTTTGAGATGATGGTAGTTCTAGAGCCTGACCAAGAGGAGGAGGGGCCCTTCCTTAATGGGGCCCCCAAGTGCTTATGAGGGTTGTGGTGTGGAATTGTCAAGGAATGGGGAGCCCCTTGACAATTCCCCAGTTGAGGGAGGTTAACAACCTCCTCTTTCCAGACATTCTTTTTCTGAGTGAGACTAAGAATAGGGAGCAGTACATGGCCAGAGTTAAAAGCTGGTTAAGGTTTGACAATAGTGTGGTTACTGAAGCTATGCATAGATCAGGTGGTATGTGCCTGTTTTGGAATGAGGGGGTTAGAATCTTAACTACTCTCCAAACAGCTTTTACTATTGAAGCTAAAATTGGAGGTAGAGGACCACAGGATGAGTGGTGGTTCATAGGAGTGTATGCTAGTTGTGATGATCATGTTAGAAAACAACAGTGGAAGGTGTTAAAGGAAAGGAAAAGACTGTGAGGGGAGAAATATGTCATTGCTGGAGATTTTAATGATATTATTTCTAATGAAGAGAAGTGGGGGGGTGTCCAGAGAGAGGAGAAGAGTTTCATGGCCTTTAAGGACTTTATTGCAGAAAATAGTTTAGTGGACTTAGGCTACGAGGGTCACCCCTGGACTTGGAGCAACCACTGGGATAATTTAGGGGAAGTAAGGCAAAGATTAGATAGATGCCTTAGTAGCTGTGAATGGAGCCAGAAGTTTGAGGGGGCGGTTTGTAAGCACATAGAGTCTTATTCTTCTGATCATAGTTTGATTATGTTGGACTCTGAGCCTGCTTATAAGAAAAAGAATAAAAGATTCTACTTTGACAAGAGATGGCTTCAGAAGGCTGGTTTTCAACAAGTTATTGAGAAGGCATGGAGTAAGGAGGAACAAGGTACTAAAATGTTTAAAGTGACCAGGAAAGTGAGAAATTGTAGGGTGGAAATCTTAAAGTGGAAAAACACCTTCCAAGCGAATTCTAAGGTTAGCATTAAGGACATCAAGAGCAAACTAGAAAACAATGAGAGGTCCAACTTGGAGAACAAAGGGGTCATTAGGAATGAGCTGAAGGATCAACTGAAGAAGGCTTTTAGGGAGGAGGAATCTTTCTGGAGCCAAAAAGCTAGAGTACAATGGCTTAGAGAGGGTGATAAGAACACCAGATTCTTCCATGCGTCTGTGAGAGGTAGGAGGAACAGGAATAGAATCTCTAGTGTCCAAAGAGATGATGGTTCTTGGACAAAGAATGAGGAGGATATTGTGGATGAGATGTCCTTGTTTTATAAAAATCTGTTTGCCAGTGATGGGGTAGGAGACAGTTCTGAGGTTTTAAGGGGTATTACTCATTCTATTACTGAGGAGATGAATTTCAATCTGACCAGACCAGTTCTTGAGGAGGAGATAAGATCAGTCATTTTTTCCATGAACCCGGATAAAGCACCAGGTGTAGATGGAATGACCCTCCTGTTCTTTCAAAGATCCTGGAACGTGATCAAGAAGGATGTAACCCAGGCAGTCCAAGATTTTTTTGTGCCTGGTTGCATGCCGAAGTCCATTAATCACACTATTATCTCTCTGATTCCCAAGGTCCTGAATCCCACATGCTTGAAAAACTATAGGCCTATAAGTCTGTGTAGTGTGTTGTACAAGATCATTTCCAATATTTTAGCTAACAGATTGAAACCAGTTCTTGACAAATGCATCAGTAAAAATCAGTCGGCCTTCATCGCGGATAGGCAAATTCTTGATAATGTGATTATAGCTCAGGAATACATGCAATATCTAAAAAACAAAAGGCTTGGGAAAGAAGGGTATATGGCTATCAAGTTAGACATGGCTAAAGCTTACGATAGGGTGGAATGGCACTTCTTGAAAGCTATGATGCTTAAAATGGGTTTTTGTGAAAAATGGGTATACTGGATTGCAAGATGCATGGAGACTGTTTCATACTCTTTCAACTGCAATGGGGAGGTAAAAGGATATGTGAAGCCAGGTAGAGGGATAAGACAGGGTGATCCACTGTCACCTTATCTTTTTTTAATTTGCTCTGAAGGGTTCTCAAACTTACTCCAAAGATCTGTTGAGGACAGGAGCTTGAAAGGCGTGAAAATTAGTAGGCAGGGACCAAATATTACTCATCTTTTCTTTGCGGATGACTCACTCATTTTCTGTGGAGCTGATAAGCAGCAAGCTGAAGAAATCATGAGAATCTTAAAGGTGTATGAACAAGCTTCTGGACAATTGATCAACTTAGAGAAGTCATCTGTGATCTTTAGCAAGAATGTAGAGAGCAGGTAGAAAAGTGAGATTTGCAGTATACTAGGGGGTATGGAAGAAGTGAAGCAAGGGAAGTATCTTGGTCTACCTATGGTGATTTCAAGGACAAAAGACCAAATCTTCGGATACATAAGAGAAAACATCAATAGAAGATTGGAAGGCTGGAAGAATAAGCTGTTAAGCAATGCAGGAAAGGAAGTTATGATTAAAGCTGTCACAATGGCCATGCCCACATATGCTATGTCGTGCTTCAAATTGCCAAAGAAACTTTGTAAAGATCTCAGTTCAGCTATGACAAACTACTGGTGGGGGGAAGCTAATGGGAAAAACAAAATGCACTGGATTTCTTGGCAGAAAATTGCTAGGGACAGAAAGGAAGGGGGACTGGGGTTCAAGGATTTGGAGGCCTTCAACAAAGCTCTATTAGGTAAACAGATCTGGAGGATAATCACCAAGCCTAATCTACTTATGAGCAAGGTCCTGAAAGCCAAATATTTTCCTAAGGGGTCTATCTTTAATTGCAAAGTTCAAGGCTGTGCGTCTTGGTTTTGGAAAGGCCTAATAAGTATGAGGGAGATGGTGGAAGAAGGTGTACTGCGGAGAATTGGTGACGGGAGCAGCACTAAAATATGGGATCACAAGTGGATACCAAAAGCCCCGAATGGCAGGCCTTCTACTCCAAGACCCCAAAACTGTGAGTATGACACAGTCCAACAACTCATCACCAACAGAAGATGGAACACAAATATAATCTTTAGACTCTTCAACAAATCTGATGCAGAAAGTATACTCAGTATTCCAATAAGTCTAGCTGGTAGAGCAGATTCTAATTATTGGAAATACAGTGAAGGGGGTGTGTACACAGTAAGATCAGGCTACAAGAGATTAATGGAAGATAGTTCAGGCACAAAAACAAATATGGAGAATGCAGGAACAAGCCTTGATGCTGGTGGTATCCAAAACAAACATCTTTGGAACACTCTGTGGAAGCTCAATATCAAGCATAAAGTTAAAATCTTCATCTGGAAGTGTATCAATGGTGTTTTACCTGTCAGAGAGGCTATACACAAGAGAGCTGCATTAGGGGATCCAGTGTGTAAAGGATGTGGAGAAGAGCCTGAGACAATTGAGCACACCTTACTGCAATGCCCTCTAGCACAGAAGATTTGGAAAGTAGCTCCATTAATATGGGATGGAGCTAAAGACCAGACAGGGAACTTTCAAAGATGGTGGAGTACAATTACTGAGGCTAGGAAAAGGCAAGAAGGGAGAAGCCACATGGGACTTACGGCTAATATACTGTGGCAGATATGGAAGGACAGAAATAAGAGGGAGTTTGAGCATCATACTGGCAGCCATCCGTGTAGTGTTATTCAAAAAGCACACAAGGAGTGGCTAGAACTAGAGGATCTAGAACCTATGAAGAACTCTAGGAGTACAACAGAAACACTGACGACTTTGGAAGAGGACTGTCATGCACAACAAAGCCAGGACCTCATCATTCTGAAGATGGCAACCAGAAGATCACAAAGACATGCAGTGCTGGGAATTGGAGTTGACATTGCTAGGATGCAAACGGAGGCAAAGGAGTTGTGGGCCTTAAAAGACAGAAGCTCGGGTGACCAAAATATTGATGATGCTGCAGCTGTTCAATTGATTTTATGCAAAGCTTTGGACAGACATTGGAGCAACATCAGTATACAAATTCACAACAAGGACCTACTGAAGCGCCTCAAGTTTGGCAAATCCTCAGACTGCAGATTGACAACAATCCTTGAAAATATATTGTGTTTAAAGTCTTTGTTTCGAGTGTGCTCCTTTAGCTTAGTTAATTATGATGATAAGGATGTTTGTGCTAATATTAGCTCATATGCCTTAGGCATTTTGTTGGATGAGGAAGCTCTTGTTCCTCCGTGTCAATGAGCACGTGATGTACATATGTTCGGGCCTTTGCTCGATTTGTTAACTCTATTTTTATAGTTCAATGCAAGCAAACTAACGTTTCGGGAAAAAAAAAAAGAGAAGCTCTGTAATCTACAACTGAACTTTCTTTCACTATAATATTATTAACCTCAAATCTTAGTATTTCAGAGTACCTTTGATGTAAGGGGCCTAAATTCATGACAAATACAAAAGAGGAGATATCAGATGTGTAGAGAACAGATGATATTTGATGATCTAGATCAATAAGTGTAAAAATTTCTAAGAAATCCTATAGAGAATGTGTAAAGCCTGAACAAGAACAGTAAAATTTGTGCCATAACCAAAATTTGCAACTTACCTCATATTCCAGCTTATCAAAGGAGTTGAAAAATATCCAATTTGCTTTCTCAACATTAGAGAATTGCTCTACCATCAACTTAACAATGGTGTGATCCTTGTCATCGACTTGGGTAAACGAAGGAAGTTCATCAATCTGCAACAATGGAAGCGGAGGAATCAGCACCGATGAATGCTCCTCATCCGGAATAGCGCTCAATTTCTCTTCTTGCAAATGGTAATATAAGGTAGAAACAGCACAGGATTGAGTGAAAAAGGAAGCTCCAAGCAACCCCATCTGATGAGCTACGTCCAAAGCCCATGTCAAGGTTGAATCATAAACAAGAACTTTGGGTGGGAAGTCAGATCTGTTTAGTTTCTCCGTAAGCTTCACCAAATCTCTGGACATTATGGCATGTAACCGTCTAAAATGGCCTGCCAAGCTGTCAGGTTCTTCACCTTCATTTGAGCCATTAGAAATGTACTCAATATTGAATAGCTCTGAGGATGATGAGTCTTGTGTATCATGAGCTGATTTTTTAGTGAAATCAACTGCAATTATGAAAGTTATCCTGAACCTTTTTGGGATCAAGCGTTTGGCGAAGTTGAGCAGCGGATTTATGTGGCCCTCTGCAGGAAATGGCAAGACAAGAAGATGGGGTTTCTGGTTTTCAGCCATTTGATCAATCTTCTCCTCCTCTCTCTCTTCGTTTTTTATTACTTATTCTGATTTTAGCACTACCTAAACTAATAATGAGTAATGATGGAGTGGGACAAGTGGGACAAGCAGCCCAACGGTTATCAGAAAACCGTCCCAAACAGTTTTACGCAAAGGACAATGCTTTAGTAACGATAGTTATGGTAACGAAATAGTTTTTTACCTAATATAACAGGTGGTTGTACTTTTAATGACCATTTGATTATTTGATGGGCCTATCCACTTGAATAGGATAACAATTAAAAGATAAGAAAGTAAGTTTCCCGTCTAAAATAGTAAGTTAACCGTAATAAATTAGTAACTTTTATACTTCAAAAAGTAAATTGGAATAAATATTAAACTTACTTTTCAAATAAATAAATTACTACTTTATATTCCAAACTTACTTTTCAGAGAGTAAGTTTAATTTAAGTAATAGTAAGTTTTTATACATAAATAGTAATTCTTACTGATAACATGGTAAATTTGATTAATAATCAAAACTTGCTGATTTATGAGACACATGTACTATTTTAGTTTAAAACATATTTCAAACTAGTATTAGGAAATTTATTTGAAATAACAATAAGATGTTTTATTAATGATTTATGCTTAGTACCTTAGTTAGTAAGTACTCGTAATATACCTGTATAATACATGATTATAGGCATAATTTAAACAATTTTTTATTTATACATTTTAAAATACTATGAAAAAAAGTTTGACTTTTCACATAATCTCGTAAAATATGTAATAATATTTTGTCGTATTATAAGTTTTTAATCATTTTCAATTTTTGAAAAATTTGAAAGTTTGGATAACAATAATAACAAATCTTCCTAGTTATAAATAGAATATCACAATTTTTATAATTTAACACCTATGAATATAATAAGATGATAAAGTTTTAATAAATTTACATCTGGGACACAAGAAATAATACGAGTTAAAGCCCAAACAAAATGAGAAATAATATAATAATAAAAATGACAAAATTAGTATAACAATTAATATAAGAAAATAAGTATGATTTGGACTTTTTTTCCTTGAGAGATTGTTCATAAAAATGGGATCCAACAATTATAAATGAAAATCACATGCATATATAATCTATTGTATAATTTAAATTAAATTTAGTTCACGTATAAAATGGTCCTAAAATAATTAGTACACTATGATACAATGTTATTTTAATAACAATTTTTTTTTTACTAAAAGTCTCAAATATCCACGACATACATATGAGAGATGTTTTGTCATATTTGTATCTCACATCTTATCATTAAAGTTAATTTGAGGAAAAATATTTTTGACAATAGAATTATTTTGAATTTGGTTAACAAGTTGAGATTTTTAAACAATAAAAGTGAAATATTTTGGGAACTTAATTGTTTATTTTCCCATAATTAAAAATTGCTATATTTTAGCAATTGTTGCCATTGACTTTTCATTCTGTAGACTAATTTTTATCAATGCAAAATTAATTTTATTAACAATAATTGAAGTTCTATTGATCCGAGGATTGACATTCTATTTCTATTATTTTATATGTAAATATTTAACCTAAGATAAATAATAGCCACTTAAAAAAAAAAAAAGGAAATTGGTGCTCAATTGATTGTGGTGTAAAATATTAGTATGCAATTAACTAGAGCTTGAAATGGAATTAAATTTATTTAGTATTTTACTGCTAACAACTTTGACTCCATTTAATGGTTAAAGAAAAAATAAAAGAGATGTAGAGATTGGGATTGGTTCTTTAGTGTGAAAAAGGAAAGTTCCTCTAAAGTAATGCTGCATCAAATTTTGGATGCATATGAAATTAGAAATGTGATAACTTTGCAATTCATTCTCATTCATGATGAATTTCTTCCATTATATATAGAATTGTAATTTTTTTCGTTCAACAAGAAAATATTCTTTTTTTGTCATATTGATGGCTTTTGCATTTAAGATTATCTACATGTCAGTGGTTAGTATTATTGACAAGGTTAGAGGTCATGGAAAATGTTACTAATTTTAGGAGAAACTATGAATTGTAAAAATGGTTTAATAATTTTCTACTAAGCATAACTATTGCATACAAAAGGAAAAGATATTTGATTTTATTTTGCTTTGATTAGAAGAACTTGTACCAGCAATAAAGGAAATTTCAATTCAACAATTAACGTACAAATGATTACAGTAATTTTTTAGTCAATTAGACTAATATATGCCATAAAGTAGTACGATTTAGTCATTTGTGAATTGATAATTTTAATAGTTTACATAACATTCATCTATAAAAAACTATGATTATTATAAAATGACGTTTTATAATAATTTACATACCATTTTCCAATAAAAAAAAGTTTGATAGAAAAAATATGGATACAATTCCATAATGTGACGCCCCCACTTCTCCCAAGGGTGAACCCAAGGATATCCGCGGAACGCCTGCCCAGCTCTCGCCAGGACTCGAGACAAATTGATTCAAACTTAACAATATATAACAATTAATAGTAGTCTAATAAGGAAAAGTCACTTCCATAATCGAACATCCAAGTCTTACACCACCAGTTCAAAATACATCAGTTACCCAATTCTTACATCAGGATCCAAAAGATATATCAATTCCCAAAATATACAACAGCCAAAATGTCTAGTCGATTACATTTGAAACCCTAATACAAAAGTATTTCCAAAGGGTTTCACCGAGTTTCACTCTATCCATTCCTGTTAAGGAAAACAAATCTACGGGGTGAGCAATTGCTCGTGAGGCCAAGAAAACACATATGCAAGCACGTTGTCCAAGTAACAATCCCAATATTCAAGTAGAACAATATTATTCAAGTAAATTACAATTCGAGCGAGAAAAGTAAACAGAAACAATTCAAGGATATAGGAGCTCTCAGGAGCTATTTTCCACTTGCTTTGCCACAGCTTGATCAGATACCCTCTCGTGATGACACTCCGTCATCCGGGTGGGTATTATATCCGTTGAAATTTCACTTATTACTTCTTCCGGCCAACATTCTACCCTTTCGGATCCGTAACCAAACACGCACGAAAAAGACGATACTCGTCGAGTATGTTGAACGAGATCTCAAGAGATCAAGTTTTGACTTTTAGAACATGCACGAAAAGGGCGATACTCCACAAGTATGCAGAACAAGATCTCAAAAGATCAAGTTGTGTTTTGTTATTCTCTTGGTTTATCAAACTTCTCGACCAAACCCATACCGGCTCGAGTTGCAAGATTGGCTAAGAGAATTGGGCGTCCCCATAAGTCGAGGAGATTCACTCCACCCGACAACACGACACGCACGACATGTACGACACGCACGATAACATGCTATGCACACGAAAACGAGTATATTTTAGTCGACGAGATTCACTCAAATCGACTTTGAAAAACCAAGTTAATGCAAGTAAAGTTCAATTAAAGGAGAGCGAGTGCGATAAAGTACACACTCGTCTCATCAAGTGATATTCACGTATATAAGCAGGTAAATCAAGTAAACGCGACAAGTCATGCACTTGACACTCACCAATTCAAAATTAATTGAGCAAGTAAAGTCTTTAGTTGTCCCCTCCAGGATTCTCTTCAAGATTCGCTTGAGTACCTGAAGCAATTAATAAGCATTTTCCACTCATAATCACGCATTAATCAAGAAAGGAGTTACACTCATCTAGACTAATCAATACCTCAAACCGAGAAGCTTAGCCACCCAAAATAAAGGTTCAAAAGTGAGGTTTTCTTAACACAAGAAAAGCTGATTTCCTTCATGAAATCGAGTTTAAAGCGACCAATTATCATCAAGAAAGAATAACGAGTTCTCAAATTTTCATTTTCTAAGAAATCGGTAAATTTCAGCTTTGCGCGTCAAACTTAGAAAAATCAGATCTTGCCCTCAGTAAGTCCACAATTGGAGAACTTGGTACCATTGGAAATTACTTCTGAAGTACTAAAAGTTCCTAGAAAACACTTTTCCATGATTCAAATTGGAAGACGTTCAAATTTTGGCTTCAAGTTGCTGTTTTGGAATATCAAGACAGATTTGAGTTGATTTTCGGCAAAGTTTGGAAATTCGGCATAATTCACACAATGCAAACTAACCTCTGAAATTCGGAACTCAATTAGAGTTACAATCAAAGTTTAAAAAAATAAGCAGAACAAGAATTGGAGTTCTGAGCACCAAGATATGGCGGCTCAAATTTGCTGAAAAATGAGACCATTGGGCAAATTTTCCAAATTTAAATAGCTAACTTTGGAACGTTGGTTGAACATTGAAATGGACTCAGAATGGCACCAAGTTTCATAGTATTATCCTACCATATAAGGGCTATTCCTCTACCAAATTTCATAGGAAAATTCATTCGGGAAGTTAGTTAACAAAACCACCAAATTTTTCCAAGTCTCCAAGTCCAAGCTGCCTTGCACCTCTAGTTTTCTTTTTCTCAAACCTTTGGCTAATAAAATGCCTAAAACATGTCTCATTTATGATAAACAGGTCTAATAAGGATCCAAGATACATTTGGTAGGTGATTTACACCAAAAATTTCGAATAGAAAGTCTCAAATCAAGATTGGTTACAAATCTGTCCAACATTAGGGTTTTCTCCCACAAAGTCAGTTTCGAAATCTGGTCATAAATCACTCAATTCAACTCAGAATTGAGGTGGTTGGTGGTGTTGAAAACTAGATTCCTAAAGCTACAATTTCTTAGAAGAAATCATTTTCAAAATCTGTCCATAGCTAGCTCATATTTGAGCATTAATTCGCTGCTCAAAACAGAGCTCCTAGTGTAGACGTGAAACAGGACAGTCATGTTCAAATGATTGGTATGGCCGACTCAGGTGGAACCAGAATGTGTATTTTATACCGTTCAAAAGATGGGAATATCTAGTTTCTAGTGCCACAAACGGCACTTGATTTCGACGTCGGGGCAAAAAGTTATAGCCAAAACAAGAACACTGCCAGAACAGTTACGGGAAAAATTTCCAGTTTTGCTGATTTCTGAAAACACAACATTTGGCCAACCAAATCACGGAATTTTTTGATGAAACTTTGTACACAACTTATATTACACATATACATCAGAAACAAGTCATTAGAACCTCAAAAATTTGCACTGAAGTGCACGAAATTCACAGGGGCAGAATCGGAAAATTTTCATCCTCTCTCCCATTTGAACTTTCATCCATAATATCACTCATTTCCACTAATTTAAATACTAAACCAACATTAATATCATTAAAACACAACAAATCAGTCCATCCAACCATAGTGGGAGTTCATAGAGCCCACACAACAACTTTCCAACATAAATAAAGCTACCCACATGCATGCATGAGCTTATATGTGCAATAGAACTTCCATAAATCAAGATTTTCAAGGTTGATCATCACCTACCTGTTTAGATGAACCAAGGCAGAAATTTCAGTCCAAAAATGCTCAAGAAAACCATGGAAAGCAGCCCCTTTTTGTAGCTTGAGTTGCTCTCCAAGTAGATTGCAAAGTGTGATTAAAGTTTGAGGTGATTTAGAGTAAGATTTGAGGTAGAAATAAAGAGTTTTCTTTCCTTTCTTTTCTTTCTTGTTTTGGCCAGCTCTTGAGGTGAGAAAATGAGAGTTTCAGCCGTGCACTTGAGGTGAGAAAAGAAGGGTTTTGTACTAACTATAATACTAAGTTTCAATCATTAATAAAAAATCTTAGCATTATTTCAAATAAACTTCCGAATACTTGTTTCATATAAGCTTTTTAAGTAAAATAGTAAATTTATACTACAAACTAGTAGGGTTTGACCACTATCAACAATATTTACTATTAATCTATAAAAACTTACTATTATTTGAACTAAACTTGCTCTCCAAAAAGTAAGTTTCGAATATAGAGTAGTAATTTATTTCAAAAAAAAAGTAAGTTCCATATTTATTCTAATTTACTTTTTGAGACATAAAAGTTACTAATTTATCGAGTTTAACTTACTATTTTTTATGTAAAACTTACTAACCAAATATTTAGGTACTATCTTATTTAGGTGACCAGTCCAATAGGTAATCAAATAGTCACTAAAAGTGTTTTTATCGGTTATATCAGGTAAAAACAGTTTTGTTATCGCAACGATCGTTACTTCAGACTTTTCCTTACGCAAAATGCATACGACGTAATTCTATTGGACATAGCGTAATTTACTTTTAATAATATGTAATTATAAGATAAAATTTTATTAGTTCTACACATAATATAAAAAGCGAGATACAAAATAAAATTTGAACTTTATATATTTTTTTCGATCAAATCTTGATCATGAACTGCAAGGAATGGATCAGGTGTAGGAACGGTTGTCTATGTGCATTTTGCACATGGCGTAACTTTGTTTGCACATGGTGTAACTTACTTTTAATAATGTGTCACTTTAGAACAAAATTTTGTGAGTCCCACACATATTGTTAAAATCGAGATACAAGATGAAATCTGGATCGTACAATTTTTTTAATCAAATCTTAACCGTAAACAGCCAGCAACCCTTCCTGCTCCTCTTCCAATGCGGTCCTGTGTAACTTGAAAAGCTGTGTATCATGAGTTGGAAAGCACGTGCATCACGAGTCTGGAAAATTCGAACGTACTAGATAGTATTGCCTACTTTTTTACCCAATTGAATTGTGGGAGCATTCTTGCAGCACAAAGATGTAAATACTGCTGATAAGGTGAGACAGCCTCATCAAAGTTTTAAAAAGGGGTTTAGTCTTGTCAAATCATTATATTAATTTTTTAAAATAAAAAACTTCTAAAAATAACAATTCAATTGTGCATGGTACCATTCATTGTCATACGATTGTTCATCTAATTTTTATGAACTCCTGTTTGGAACCATGGTTATTTGACAAGTTTGTATGCTACCAGTTTTTTAAAAACTTTTGCTACAAGAACTCTAAAAAATTTTTTGGCATGTCTAAAACTTAAATGAAATGACGTCGTTTTGGGGTCAAAAACTTGAAAAAAACTTGCGGCAGGACAAGAGGACTCGTTTGTGGCTTTTTTTTGGCCTTAGCATCTGACCAGTAAAACAGGAAGAGCTCTCCACAGAAAGCAAGCTGCCCTAGTTGCTATACCTCCGGACCTCCCGCGTGGTGCTCCTGCTCGTCGGAAGCTGATGCACCAAATGAGAAGTGGCGGTTGAAGTTGGTCAGACCTCTAATATTCGTAGCAGTGAACAGCCGATCCAGTGCAGTCGCAACGAAAGTTCAGCATTTTGGAAGCAACTTGGAGTCCGACAAGTTTACGGTGGTGAAGTTTGTGTCCTCCCCCACGGTCCGCCTGCTCAAGCTTCCCACGTAGTTGCTGCTACAAAGCCCTCTACTATTTTAGATAAACACCCAAAATTCCTCTACTGTAGCTAAAGTTAGGTGCAGTACCTCCTCCATTCTTCAATTAATTGAGCTCGACAGCTTTTTTTTTTTTCGGACGTAGCAGCGATCAGCTATTTCCCGACAATGGCTGCCCAGTCAACCTATATTAGGATCCCCTCAACAATAGTGGAGGGATTAAATCCCTTTTTTAGCTTCGGTTTGCTTCGATGCTAGGAACCTGTTGCCTGCTTAGTTCTGTGTCTGCATTTAAATGGAAAATGGTTTTTTTCCTTTATGAAATTTGAATCTTCATTTACATGTTAAATGAGTGCATATAGGCATGTTTTTATGTAGTTAAAAAATCACCTTGTTATTCTGGGAAAATTCGCATATATGTCCCCCTCAAATTAATCCTGTTGTGCACCATCTAATTTTACCTATTTTGGTTTAACTAGTTGAAAAAAGTGATAATAATTTTGCAAAAGTAATATAGGCAAAATTTTTGGCTACAGAAAATTTTTTTTTTAAAAATTTTGGAAGTTATTAAAAAAGATTTTTTAATGCTACAATAAAGTTTTTTAAAAACTTATACAGTAAGTTTTTATACAACTTTTATAGTGATCTACAGTAAAGTTTTAAACAAACTTTCAAAAAACTCAGGTTCCAAACGAGACCCTTATTTGCATTAAGACTTGTAAATTTCTAGTTAGTAACCTTTTCACTTAAAGGTATCATGAGAAAGTTTGGGTTAGGGGCCAAAAGGATTTTAAGATACATTAGATGTATATAATCTAATGGTATATTTTATCCATATTCTAATAATTTTAATCTTGTTGGCTTTTACAGTGATTGGATCGGTGATATAATTCAAAGGAAAAGTACTTCAGGCCATACCTTTTTCTAAATAATGGTGCATTTTCATAATTTTCTGAGAAATAATAAATGATGACATTATCTACAACATTAGTGGGAGTATATGGCAGTGTCCACAGGCTATTCAAGCATTGTACTTGATACGACTGCTGAGAGTGCGATCCGAAATGAGCTGTGACGGGCTGAGCGAACTGAAGAAAAAAGAACTAGTGCGCAAGCGAGGTGAGCGAGCTGACCTGCAAAAGGATGAGCTACGGAGAGCAAAATCCGAACTGAGCACCAGGGATGTGCTCAAACTGAGGAGAATCGAACTGATACCAACGAGATGGTCCGAAGTGACCTACAAGAGAGATGAATGGCGGGGCTGGTTCCCCGGTGTAGCTCCGATGGTCAAGTCAGTGAGAGTTATAGGAGTAGAGTTATAGTGTAAAATACTGTGGATGGAGTACCTTGTGTTTCCCTGTGGGGCTGTATTTATAGGCTTGTGAGTGATAATTTCCTTATAGGACTATGAGTCCTTAGTAGAGAATGAGTCTTTCTAGGGTTTCCCCTGCTAGCTCCGAAAGGTTTGGGAGCCGCGGCCCATCAGGCCCATCCAGCGGGGAGGCGGCGGCCATGCGCGAACTGGCATCCATCCTGTCCAAAATGATCTGACCGAACTGACAGATTACTATGTCCGAACTGACATATGGCTCAGGTTGATTGGCCCCACTATACTAGCCTCCCTTTGAATCTAGAGTCATCGAAAAGTCGCTTGAGTCTGGACCAAATTTTGAGGCGACAGGTTAGTTTGGTGTGGGACCTACGATTCCACGATTGCTGCCTTTGCTCGAGTAACTTGTAAGTTCGAACTGAGTAGGACCAGTTCGCTTTTTGTATGAACTCCTCTCTCATAAATGGTTTTTGTGGAATGAATAGACATTTGTTTCTTCCATACTTAGCAAAATTTTCCATTCATGTTTTTCTTATCATACTGTCTAAATACACTTGCGCGAACAGACCCCAGGTTGGCGCGCAAACTGACTTCCAACTTATGCAAAATAGTTCATATATTTGCCCGAAAAGATCCAGACCCATGCGCGACCTGACATGCACGAGTTGACTTTTAACTTGTGAAAAATAATTCAACCTCAACTGAATACATTTGTGCGAATAGGATTCTAACTAGTTTAGAGTTATGCAAAACAACTAATGTCATGTATAGACTGAGTGAGTGAGCTTAAATGAAAGAGCCTTCTACTCGGACTCGTTATTGGAGGTTTTGAAGTCGAACCTCAAGGCGTAAGCCAGTTTTTTCCCCGTATGGCTGATTAGGAGGAGCCCGGCTCCATACCCTTGCTTGATGTTCTGTCGACATACGATGTCCAGGTTGGGATGGCCTATTCGGCAGCCTCTTTGGCCTCGGCTTGTGTAGCAGTTTCTCCGACCTGTACGACCTCAGCTCGTACAATAGCCTCTTTGGCCTGTTCGGCCTCGGCTGGTTTGGTGCCAACTTCTCCGGACTGGTCAGCCTCGACCGGTTTCGCGCCGGCCTCTCAGGCTTGTTTGGCCTCAGCTCGCGCAGGAGCCTCTCAGGCCTGTTTGGCCTCAACTCGCGCAGGAATCTCTCCGGCTTGTTTGACCTCAGCTCGCGTGGGAGCGTCTACAGCCTATTCAGTCTTAGCTCGCGAAGGAGCTTCTTGGGCTTGCTTGGTTTCAGCCGATTGTCCACCGGCCTCTCCGGCCTGTTCGGCCTCAGCTGGCTTTACGCCGGTCTCTCCAGCTTGTTCGGCCTCAACTCACGTAGGAGCTTCTTTGGCCTGTTGTCCGAGGGAAACACCTTCCGCTATAAAATAAGCCAGCGTCTGGGCTTTGATGGCTGTCCGCAGTTGGTAATCCAGGTCATACTCAGACAGCTCCACAGCCCACTTGACCATTTTCTCTCATATGTCCGGTGATGCAACTGTTGTGAGCACGATCCGAACTGAGCAATCCCGGGCTGCGTGAACTGAGGATGAGCGAACTGGTGCCAACGAGGTGAGCGAACTAACCCGCAAAAGGAACGAACTGCTGGGCTTGTATTGTCTGGTTGAACTATATTTATAGGGCTCTTGGTAGTAGTATCCTTGTAGGATTATGAGCCTTACTAGAGATGGACTCCTCCTTGGATTATGTCTGCTGGCCCCGAATGGCTCGGGAGCTTCAGCCCACTAAGCCCATCCAACTGGGAGGAGGTGGCTTTGTCCGAACTGACCTTTGTAAATGCCCGAGCTGACTTGCACGAACTGACATGGCGCCTGTCCGAACTGACATGTGGCGTTGGTGAATTGGTTCCTCTACAAATAGCCCCCCTTTGAGTTTAGAGTCATCGCATGGTTGCATGAATTTGGTTTTTGAGCTGGTGACTTAGAGGCCGAACATAGGAGGTTGGCCAAACTGAACAGTCGGCAGGTCATTACTCAACTAAATGCCGAACAGAGGAGGTTGGCTCAACTAGAGGCCGAACAGAGGAATTCTACTTTTTTTGCTTGGAGGTCGAATAGAAGAAGTTCTACCCTCTCTGTTTTGAGATCGACCAAAGAAGTTCTACCATCTCTGGCCTCGTACTTTCTCCTGTTCAGTCTTCAGGCGATTAGCTTCCATTGCATTAGCCTTCTCGTGAGCTCGGTCCAGCATCTCCCAAACTGACTTGGGAGGCTTCTCCACAAACTCGGTGTATAGTTTCTGCTTGCACAGTCTGTTGATAAAGGCGGCCATGACAACCTTATCGTCTCGATCTCGGACCTGGAGGGACTCATTGTTGAATCGCAATATGTATTCGCGCAGTGACTCCTCAGGGTTTTGATGGATCGTCATCAGATGAGCAGTGCTCTTGGAAAAGGCTCGCGACGAAACGAACTGTGCTGAAAACAACCGCACAAGCTGGCTGAAGAACCGAATTGACCTGGGGGGCAGTTCCTGGAACCATTGATGCATCTTTCCCTCTAGGAACGTTGGAAAGGTCTTGCACCTGACCGTATCTACGGCCGTTTGTATGCGCATTTGTGTCATGAATGCAAACAGATGGTCCTCTGGGTCTGTGGTTGCATCATAGGATTTCATACTTGATATTTCGAACTTCGCGAGTAGCGGGTAGTCCTCGATGTCTGGCACAAAGGGGGAGGCGGTATATTTGTCCGCTTCCGGATCTAGCAAAAGATCCAGTTCATCCTGTACCCGGTACTCG
This sequence comes from Coffea arabica, assembly GCF_036785885.1. Lineage (NCBI taxonomy): Eukaryota > Viridiplantae > Streptophyta > Magnoliopsida > Gentianales > Rubiaceae > Coffea > Coffea arabica. The sequence continues at coordinate 43,041,106 of NC_092314.1, read as the reverse complement.
TCTCTCTTTGGAGAGAGCTCTCTCCGTGGGAGCCCCCGGAAGGGCTCAGGGTGTTCAGTTCGGAAGTTCCTGTGAGAGGACTCCAGAATTTTGATCTGTTCACGCGTGAGCTCCTTTCGTACCCACTTCTGTTGGGGATTGGGCTTCCCATTCGAGACTCTGAGGGCACAATTCCATCTGTCTTCCGTGCCTTAGGCTCCTGGTCCTGATGGTCTCCGGTTTGCTCCTTTAAGTAGTTCATAATTGCTTCGAAGGTGGGCAGGTTTTCCACCACGGTTCGCACCAGTTGTTCAGGTGGGATGCGCGAGAGCTCCGCACCCTTGTCACCAGGAGTTGGATCTTGACGGGGATTTTGGGGGTCGCCTCGCTCGTTTCCCTTAGATCCGTCAGTGTTCCTCTGAGATCTAGTTTTCAACATGATTCGCAAAGGGAAGAATTACGTTCCCACAGACGGCGCCAATTGATGTGACTGTCGAGAGCGCGATCCGAAATGAGCTGTGACGGGCGGAGCGAACTAAAGATGAGAGAACTGGTGCGCAAGCGAGGTGAGCGAGCTGACTTGCAAAAGGATGAGCTGCAGAGAGCACAATCCAAACTGAGCACCAGGGGTGTGCTCGAACTGGTACCAACGAAATGGTTCGAAGTGACGTACAAGAGAGATGAATGGCGGGGCTGGTTCCCCGGTGTAGCTCCAACGGTCAGGTCAGTAAGAGCTATAGGAGTAGAGTTACAGTGTAGAATACTGTGGATAGCGTACCTTGTGTTGCCCTGTAGAGCTGTATTTATAGGCTTGTGGGTGGTAGTTTCCTTATAGAACTATGAGTCCTTAGTAGAGAAGGAGTCTTTCTAGGGTTTCCCCTGCTAGTTCCGAAAGGTTCGGAAGCCGTGGACCATCAGGCCCATCCAGCGGAGAGGCAGCGGCCATGCGCGAACTGGCATCCATCCTGTCCGAACTGATCTGGCCAAACTGACAGATCACTATGTTCGAACTGAACGTGGCTCAAGGTGTTCAGTTCAGGAGTTCCTGCGAGAGGGCTCCAGAACTTTGATCTGTTCACGCGTGAGCTCCTTCCGTGCCCGCTTCTATTGGGGATTGGGCCACGTGTCAGTTCGGATATAGTGATCTGTCAATTTGGCTAGATCAGTTCGAACAGGATGGATGCCAGTTCGCACATGGCCACCGCCTCTCCGCCGGATGGGCCTGATGGGCCGCAGCTCCCGAACCTTTCGGAGCTAGCAGGGGAAACCCTAGAAAGACTCCTTCTCTACTAAGGACTCATGGTCCTATAAGGAAACTACCACCCACAAACCTATAAATACAGCCCTACAAGGCAACACAAGGTATGCCATCCACAGTATTCTACACTGTAACTCTACTCCTATAGCTCTCACTAACTTGACCGTTGAAGCTACATCGGGGAACCAGCCCCGCCATTCACCTTTCTTGTAGGTCACTTCGGACCATCTCGTTGGTACCAGTTCGGTTCTCTTCAGTTCGAGCACATCCCTAGTGCTCAGTTCGGATTGTGCTCTCCGCAGCTCATCCTTTTGCAGGTCAGCTCGCTCACCTCGCTTGCACACTAGTTCTCTCTTCTTCAGTTCGCTCAGCCCGTCACAACTTATTTCGGATCGCGCTCTTGGCAGTCGCATCAGACAACATTGATTTAAATGAGGCAATGTAAGATTATTAAACCAAATTTTTTTAGGATTTATTTATTTATTTAGAAAACTACTTATTTTGTTATTTAGCTGTGATATCTTATTAATCACTAATTTAAATCCCATTAAGATTTTGATGCTTGATAATCTATGTAAAAATCATAAATTTTGATCGATCGATACAACAATAAGAAAAGATTCAAAGTCCAATAAGAAAATGCCTCCAACTCCCGTTTCTTCGTTGAGTAAGATAAGATTCGTGTGTTAATAAGAAAATGCCTCCTGCTCCGGTTTCTTCGTTTTTGTCTTCTGGTAGCCCCAGGAACTCGTTTGTCCTTTCTTCCGCGATTGAGCTGCCAAGCTTTCGAGCTTGTTTTGTATTTTGAGGGCCTACCCTGATGATGAACAGTGTTAATCTATCCTTTCTTGCTTGATTGCTTAAGGTGCGAATCTCTCGTTTTGTGTCCACTGTATGTGATTCATTTGATTAAATATTTTGAGGGTCTACACTGATGATGAAGAGACTTATACTCCTTCCATGCCAATTATTTAGTCATAATTGAAGAATTTAATTTTTAAAACAGTGATTTGATTGTGACGTTTATACTTTTTTTTATTTTATCCTCATAAATTTAAAATTTAAATTTGAATAATAACATATATATAATTAGAAAGAAGAATTATATTAAAAAAAGACTAAAAGTTACTTTAATTTTTCAATATGATAAATATTTTAAAATAAAAAATATGATATTTTCAATAGAACGAAAGACGTAGAAAGTTTCTACTTTTAGTAAAGCCAGCAAGGACCACTGTCCATTGTGGTGCCCATGATTCCTCCACAGTCAAACATAAGATTTCATTCCTTGAGTCCTTAACTTTTGACAATTCGTTGATTTCCCATCAACATTTTTTTCCAATCACATTTTTTAAATTTTGCATATATTAAATTACAATCAGTGTTGTATTATTACAATAAAAAATCTAGGTGTGTTTGGATATCAAGAATTTCAAAAAAAAAATTAGATTTTATTTTACTTACATCATACATATAATTTTCAACCACTTTTTTTAATCTCACATACATCATATCATAAAAAATGTTATAGTAATTATTTCAAATAACCTCCTATCCAAACAAACTTGTTATCCAAATTAATATCGGAAATCATTGTTGTATTTCTTATTTTTTTAATTTGTTTTTTGACTTTATTTCACGTCCCTACCTTAAAATCTCACCTCATAATCAATATTCTTTTTTTTGTCTTCTGAGCTCCTTATCAAGTTCGCTTGCACAGTAGAGCGAAAGCCACAACTTTTAATTTTTCTTTTGGCATTTCTTTTGGTAGCTCTTAGATCAATAATAGCCTTCTGAGTGTAGAATATCTTCTAATCATTTAGAAAATTGTGGTGTATTACTATAGGTTTTTTTTTTCCTTTTGGTATTACATTGCCTAAAGACCTAAGTCAGAATAGTGCATTTGTCTATGCAGCCATGTCATTTTGGTTTACAAGAATTTTGTCAGCCCATTTCTACATCATGTGCCCCAAGATCTTTGTGGTCTTGATTGGTCTATTAGCCTTTGTTTTTCCTCGCTCATTACTTTTCGCCTAATTACATGGTCCAACAAACCTAAAAAGGAGTGGTGCACTTTTGTTTGACTGTCACTATGAATGACAAGAGTAATATTCTGATTTATTTGAAACAGGAGTTGAAATAAATATATGGACGGTACTGATAAATTGCTAACTTTCTAAAAGATCTTTTTGGAAAGGTTTTTTTTTTGTGGCTACCTCAGCAACAAAACATAATGTTGTATATCATATCACTCCCCAATTAACACATAAGCACACGCATATGTTGGTAGAGCAAATTATCTGAATAGCCATTAAACTCTTTAAATAGTCAAGATTTGACTATTCAACTATTAATAGTATATTATTTTTATTTACTAAACTATTAAAAAGTGTAAATTTTGGAACATTTCGTTTGATTTTACCGTTAATTCTATCATTTGCACGATTCACGAGACATACTATTAATAATTAAATATAACAGAATTAACAGTTAAATTAGATGGAATGACTCAAAATTTACTTTTTTGATAGTTTAGTGGATATAAAATGTAAATATACTATTAATAATTGAGTAGTCAAAGCTCGAATATTCAAAAAATTTAGTGATTATTCCAATAATTTGCTCTGTATTTGTATCAATAGCCCAAATTAAAGAGCCATGATGATCTGACAAGTATGGTACCGAAACAAACACCAGTGATATGGTAAAGATTTACCTAACAGGGGCTCCTTCCCCCCAATTGCTCATAACTACTTGATCCAACTCAAAAACCCTTACCTTGTAAGATTTAAAATATTTCTTGAACCCAAAAAATTCTTTCATTAGTAAAAAAAAAAAAAATAGAAATCTTGCACAAAGAGGTATAGTAACCACATATACATATGATATCTCCTAATCCTAATACACTGTGGAGGGATTTGGCTCTTTTCTAGTGGATTATCTCTCTATTTACTGCAGTGCACATTTGGATGTATGATACATGTCGTCATTTATTAATAAAAGTTAAGATTAGTTAAATTTTAAATAATCATATCCCTTTGTAATATATAAAAACATATGTCATGCATTTAAATGTGTGTTATGAAAAATAGAGAGAAGCTAAATTCTACTGTGGAACGGACATTGTCGTGAAAGTCAATCGTCATGCGTCACAATAGCAATTGAGTACATATTATGACCATTTGAGCACTTATTTGTCAACTCTCATTTGTTAATTAAACCAAGTTAATTGTGCATGTTTTATTTGCCATTAGGACAGCAATGTATATCAATTGTGCTGGATGATTTCCAATAATCTGTTAATGAAATATGTTTTATTATCAAAAACCAACTTAATTGGTTAGTTTAATTATTGGGCGCGTGTCAATAGTTAAGTGGTTGGTATTGTTCTTTGTATAAATTAGTTACTATGATGGTCACATGGGATTTAAACCCATCTGTGTGAGTACTAGCCAGTAGTAGTATTTCAAGTCGGTTCACACTTGAATAGATCTAGATTTCAAATATTCAATGATTCAAATTATGTCATACCATCGCCAAGTTATATGGTTTTGAAAACTAGATCAACTCAAGTTTTAGTATTTCAAGCATATGTCTGATAAGTTAGCCGTGTTGGGCTCATACGTTAGAAGCATTCAATTTCATATATAGAGTCAGTAGCCAAGCCTCTGTCCGTTGAGTTGCGTATTGTATGGTTTGTATCAGAATAGCCGCAGCCTTGTTTGAAATATAGAGAAAATTCCTTTGCGTCTTGATAAATTTTCTCGTGATTTCCTGCAGGTTTATGTTTGATTATTTGATTTGCATCCATCAAGTACCGTCCAATTTATTCTGACACTTCAGAATTGGCCATATGCAGCAACAGAATGATTCTGATTCAGTCTCAATTCAAAGTCAGTCTAAGCCACGTAGTCTCATTGTCCCAATAATTACATGGCACAATAATTCTATGTTGCAGGTTGATGCCACATGTGCCTTGTGCCAGCAGGCTGAGGAAACCACACGATCATTTCTTTTTTCTTGACATCTTTTTCCACACATGGTTCATGTTTGATCTTTAGAGGCTCTTATTATTGGCACCAGTAATGATTGGATTTGTTGAATTGCTTCCCTGCACCAACCAAGTTTCTCGAAGCTGCATATGCTTGATAAGGTTCACATTTCTTGGTTTCCTATTTCTTGCATTAAATTATCCAACAACCTAGACAGGAATAATGGACCTAAACTGACAACAAATAACAAGAAGTCTTAATGTTAATAAAGGTTAGGTTGAAATAAAAAAAAAAAAAGAAAGAATTTAATTTCGACTTCTTTAGTTTTGTGTCTATGTAGTTTGTATTTGCAATCAGAATCCTCCTTTTCATTTCTGTTACGTTCCATTATATCCATAGAATGGGTGAGCAGATAACAATTAATCATTAATGGGAGATATTAAAATATTTGCATCTGTCCAAACTACATTATCACAAATTTAACAAAAATCCAGTGCTATATTATGTAATTATATATTAAACAGCCTGATGGAAAAGAATTGGGAGGGAAGATAAAAGAAAAATGAAAGAGAAGGACTGAAAATAAGAGATACCGCTGAGCCCTTCGGATTCCGATACCTTTGGGGAAGGTAGAAATATTCAACATTATATGTACTTTCAGATGTTGTGATAACGCCTTTAATTAGAATTGTGCTTTACCTGCTGAAGTTCGAAAAATATTCAACTTAGGTGCTTGACTTCAAAATTGTTTGGACAAATTACACTTTACCCTCTTATGATTTAGTATTTTTTTATATAACCTTCCTATGATTTCAAAACTTATACGTAACCCCCTCATAATTTGGATTAAAGTGTAAAAGTGACGAAAATAATCAATCATTTTTAACAGAGTCACCTAAAATGTCAAAAATACCTTTATATAAAGGGCAAATTCCACTTTACCCCCCTGTGGTTTAGCGTTTTTTCACATAACCCCTCTATGGTTTCAAAAGCTATACATAACCCCCTTATGGTTTGGATTAAAGTGTCAAAGTAACGAAAATAGTCACTCGTAACGGCGTCATCTAAAATGTCAAAAATACCCTTATGTAAGGCTGAAATTTATGTATTAACCAAGGGGGGTTATGTGTATATTTTGAAAATCATAAGGGGGTTATATGGTAAAGTATTAAACCATAAGGGGGTTATATGGTAAAATATAAAAATCATAGGGGGTTAATGTGTCATGTATTTATAAGGGTAATTTCGACATTTTTAGAAGTTCCGTTACGAGGGACTATTTCCGTTACTTTGACACTTTAATCCAAACCATGAGGGGGTTATGTATAGCTTTTGAAACCATAGGGGGATTATGTAAAAAAAGGGTAAACCACAGGAGGGTAAAATATAATTTACCCTTATATAAAGTTAAAAATTATTTATTAATCAAGGGGGGTTATGTGTGTATTTTAAAAATTATAAGGGAGTTATATAGTAAAATATTAAACTATAAGAGAATTATATGGTAAAACATAAAATCATACAGGGTTAGTAAAATTGAAAACGGAGCCAAGAATGTGAAATTGTTTCGGCCAGTGACATCTCATTGACAAGTGACATCCATTGGACGCCTGGCTCATATATAACTTACAAAAGTTATATATATTATATTTTATCCCCCTGTAATTTAGTATTTTTTCTACATAACCCCTTTATAGTTTTAAAAGTTATACATAACCCCTTCATGATTTGGATTAAAGTGTAAAATGACGGAAATGATCATTCGTAATAGAATTTTTAAAAATATCAAAATTATTCTTATAAATACATTACACACATTTTCACCAGATTGAATCACAGAAAGCATTTGTTGAAGGATGGCAACTGGCAAGAAAGTAAAGTAAAGCACAGCCTGATGTGCCATGGCCTGATATGCCAAAATCTCAACTTGGGATACCAAAATCTAAATTGGGCCTTTTTTTTTGACATATAAGACTTGATGAAATTTGTCGAAGTCTATTTGTTGTCAAGTGTGAGGTCTATTAGTTGTCAAGTTACTTTTCTTTTGGTTTGGAAGAAACTTTGACAAATTCTTTCTTTTCCCACCTTCATTTAGCTGAAGATGAATAGTAATACATAAATTATCCAATCAATGTCCGACATTTATAGATACAAAATATTTTCTCGTAAAGAAATTGCTTCCGCTAGTACAAACGGAATGTCTTGGATTACCCTCATACAAGTTGTAGGGGATTCAACCATATAAATAAATGTTTGGTCAATGCACGATCAAATTTTTATTTTTTTTAACACAGGAGAGATGAAATTTAAAAAACGACAAGGGATTCAAGGCTTCTTCAAATTTACTAGGTTGTTAATCCATAAAAAAAAAAATGTTTGAAAGATGAATAAAACCTTTTCAATAAATGCAAATACTGACTGGACACATGTTGGTTGTTTACGGCCATTAAAACATGAAACCTATTAACCATGAACTGAGATTTATGACTTTACAACCAACCTCTTTGGGTTACAAGCAATCTTTGTATAAGTGAAATTTTTTTTTGTAAAATACATATATAGCAACGTCAAAAGTGTACGAACAAAGTCATAATTTAAGCTAATGAGCTCTTGTCTAGTGGTTTGAAATCCCCACATATAAATTGCACAATGAAGTTCATGAGTTAATAATAAAAGTATGCTAAAAATTTTGGAAGCCAATATGGATCAGTTATTCAATTCCCCTCTCTAGTGCGTTGTGCTTTTACTTCTATTATCTTGAAAAACCCAAAAAAAGAAACCCTTGATTCTAAATTTTCCCGTTTCTGTCCCCTCTTCTTAAATTAAAATTCCACCTCTAAATCAATAAAAGGAAAAAAAAATGAATACAAGAATTATTGATTGAATAAAAAGTTACAGTTGGTACTATAGATTTCCACGTCCACGCTCTCAATTACTACTATCATTTGGATGATCTCTTGATCCGGATGTCTTCTGCGGCGAATCTTTGTTGGGACATATTTTTATTAATAGTACTCTCTAGAAAAATTTTATGTCGCTCATGATCAACTATTTGGTATGGCAAGTAATTGATATAAAATTAATGAGATAGTTCCATGTGAACATGCAAAACCTACATTCCAAGTAAATCATTATAGAATCAAGTAGAGGATTTGTATGTCCATATCAGTGTTTTGGAAACAAGATCGGACCGGCCGATTGAATCGCGAACCGGCCACCGGTCCGGTTCTATGTTAGAGTTGACTTTGTCAGAAAATCGATCAAACCAGCCAAATTCGTAAAAACCGTTGAATCGGATTGAACCGGTTTTTAAGTTTCTAGCCACATTTTTTTTAAAGTTTTGCAAAATACTTCTATCATGATTCAAACTCAAGACCTTTGTAATAGAAGACCAATTTAGTAACCATTGCACCATCACATCTTATTTGCTTTTTTTAATAACTTATTTATATAAAACAAACATCCATATTTCTTTTTTCCATTTTTCTTACAAAATCTCATTCTCTCATGACTCTTTTTTTTTAATTTTCAACCTCTCTCTCTTTCTATCTCTATCTCTCTCTCTCTCTCTCTCTCCTCTTTTCTTTTGTCACTCCCTTTTAATCAAACCTCTTTAGTTTTAATTTATTGATGTTTTCTTCCATCTTTTAATTTTATTTTTGTCCATTAAATTGAAAAAAGTTAAAAAAGAATAATTTTTCTTTAACCCAAATTATTTAATGCCTCAACTACTCACTTTTATCTCATTTTTTTTTATCAAATTTGTATTTCTGTTTTCGATTCTCTTGACTTCCTTCGAACTCCAAACTTTCTTTTTTAAATTGCAATCTCTAAATCCCAAAGACTTAAATTAAAATTTAAGTTCACAATGTCAAATTCTCATAGACGTGAATTTTGTATAATTTCAAAATATGGTGCTATTTTTGGGTTGAATTTAAGATTGTTTTGGTAGATATAATTGAAATTGAGATGAAATTTATTTGTTTTAACTTATAATTTAAAAAATTTATTTTTGAAAATCCAAATTATTCAAAAATAGTAAAATTTTCATCATATAAAGTTTTAAATTAGTCCATTGCATGTCTTATTTTGTGCATATATATATATTTATAAATTATTTTTTAAAAAATTCATTGAACTAGCATTGAACCAGTCTGACCGATTGAACTTCGACCCTTTCACTTCACCGGTTCAATTGACGGTCCAGGTTTTAAAACATTGGTCCATATAGAACTCTTTCATTCACCTGGACCAATATGGCAGACCTGCTAAGTAGTTGTTAGGGAGAAACACCTCGAGAAATTCTACTAAAGAGCCCGATATGTAAGTTAGGAACCCAACTCTAACCCAAAAGCTTAAACTGTTAGGTATTGGGCCCTTACTTACATATTAACCGCTCTTTCTCCATCTCTCGGATCAATGTGGGACACAATCCTTTACTCATGAACCTAACAAATCTCCCCCTTCATGAGTAATCCCCACATTAAATCCAAATTTACAAGCCTTTTTTCGAACCCACTTTAATATTCAACGCAAGCCCACCTTATCACCTAAGGTCACCTCTTCTCGGACCTTTGCCAATCCTTGGCTCCATCTCACACCAACCGGACCCCCTACCAAACCCATGGCGCACCTGGTCCAACATTAGCCAAACTCCTTAGCACTTCGGTCTCACACGTCCAACTCCGAGAAGAATCTACTTGCCCATAAGTAGCCCAGTTTTGCAATCTAAAACTCTGATACCAATTTGTTAGGGAGAAACACCTCGAGAAAGTCTGCCAAAGAGCTCAATATGTAAGTTAGGAACCCAACTCTGACCCAAAAGCTTAAACTGTTAGGTCTTGGGCCCTTACTTACATATCAACCGCTCTTTCTCCATCTCTCGGACCAATGTGGGACACAACCCTTTACTCATGAACCTAACAGTAGTTGATCATGACTGACATAAATATTTTGTACAACCTCTATCCCGCCCCATTAATCTTGTCATGTTGGTTTTTTTTTTTGAAACATTCTAAAATACTTTCACACTTTCAAAAAGTCAAATTATATTACCTTTTGTTTTCAGTATAACATTCTCAAGCCTCGTAAAAACCTCTTATTTATACACAAGAACAATCATTCAATTAGTATTTTTCACCCATTAAAAGTTTCTGAATTAACCAACATGCCAAAATCAAATTCACAACCTCATTAGTGAAATAGAAGAGCACTTAGGTACATAAACATAGCATCTTAATTGCAGGTGCCTAACTAGCTAGACTCGCAACTACGAGAAGAGGGATTTTCCTTGGTGTAACAATCCCTGGAGCTTCAGTCATATCCAAATCTTCTGGTCTTGCTCCACCAGCCAAGGCAAAATCAAAGTAACATATCAAATTTACAAGTGCAAGTTCAGCTGTAATCAAGGGAAATGCAGAACCAGGGCAGCTCCTCCTTCCAGAACCAAATGGGATGAACTGAAAATGTTGCCCTTTAAAGTCCACAGGACTATCCAAGAACCTCTCTGGCTTAAACTCCTCTGCATCTCTCCACAATTTCAAAATGTATTGGAAAGTGAACATATTGTGAAAATTTGAAAGTATTTTGAATGTAGACAGTATTGTGGAAAAGTATTTGGAACATACTCCTCAGCATCTTTCCACAATATTTCATTCAATGTGGAAGTTGATAGGTACTTTTATGCACGTAGATAGTAATGTATTGGTGATTCCAATTTTTGTTGGGAGCATGTAAGACACATATATTGCCATTCATCTTGGTCCAAACATAAAATAGTGGACGGTTAATTGGAAAATGACACATGAATGAGTGATGTATTAGCTTGTGGGGTACGTGCAAACTCATTTTGTGGCTAATTTTTTTTGAAAATAACAAATCCCGTACAAGGGATTTTATTAATGATTTTGAAAAACGCTACAAGAAGAGGGGGCTAATGATTTTGTGGCTAATGCTTTACAAAGCAAATGATCTATGTTAGATTACAACCGAGGTAATTTTTTTTAGGGTTAATTACAAGAAGTCCTCCAAAGATTTGGTGTGTTTTGCAGTTGCACTCTAACATATTATTGTTCTCACTTTATTCCTTTCATTGGTAGTCAATGCAAACATTTAGTAATGGTGTTGACGGTTGACATCAAAAGAACAATACTATCCTCAAAAAATAATGAATTGACATAAATGTCCACAGGTTTGGGCCGGATATTGCTCATATTTCTTTTATTTTGCATAAAGTTTCGGATCTATCCATTTGAAGTAATCACATGTATGATGATTCTAGATAAAAAATTTTCGTATTTCAAATTATTTTTCCAAAAAGTACAAAAAAATAATCAGTTTATCGTAAAAATCAAACCGTATAATTTGAATATCCAAGAAATTTTCTTCTAGAATTTTTCGGTATCTAAGATCTTCTCAAGGGTGCTATTTTACCAAATTGACAGGTTTCTTGGACTAGTTCTTCCATATAGTGTGATGAACAACATCTAGAAGAAGAGCAAGGAAAAAATTTTGAAAAAACAAGGGACATAGTTTATTTTTTTTCTAATTTTAGTTGCAAATATTGTGGATGAAGGAGAGAAATTTTTTTGATGTGATGAATGCTCAAAACATACTGGAAAACCTTTAGGGGTCATTTCTTTATAGAAATTAGAGTTATTTCGTGGTAACTGTAGGAAAAATATTGTAACAACAACAACCATAAATAATCCATGTATCGGACAGCATTTAATCACAATTTACAAAATGCACAATTACTAATAATGTAGTCATTGCATCTCCTTTCAGCGTTATTTTTTTTACCTTTTGGACGTCTCAAAGTAAGAGTCACAGCATTTTTCTCTTTCTTTCATTGCATCTCCTTTCTTTGTTTCTACCCTATTACCTTTCTTATCTTGTTACTTAGTGAGGTTGTTTTTCTCGCAGGCTAATATGGAACTTGAATTTTAGATTTATGGTGTATATTCATCCAAATCGACCACATCCAAACGCCACAATTAAATGTTTTCTTGAATGGACGTTTCCTTAAAAATCACCCAAATTATGGAATGGATGGTGTATGTTTTGACAAGGGGACCAGAGACTCATAATCAATTTGAATTTCATTGAAGTGGGTGAAATTAAAAACGAAAACGATGATTCACAACTTGTTTCTTTGAGTCATTGTCTTGGATTTTGACAATTACGACTTGCAAATCTACAGCCTCATGTATATGTCCGTTTATGACAGCTAACTTTTGATGCATCCAACATGTCTGTGTTTGGTCTTGTCACTCGTCTGGCCTTCTCATTATTGAAAATAATAATAATAATAAATGAAAAAAATTCATGCATGTCTCGGCTAAAATTGAATAGCCTACTATTAAAAACAAATAATAGCCTACCATTTGGATATCTTGTAATTGGGAAAAAAAATTTTTTTTTTTTGCTAGATTACAAACATAATTTTTCGTCATCTTTTTATTTGATCGGTCACATTTATGTCATATATATTAAATCACAAAAAGTGCTAAATATTATTCTAAAAGTAAATTTTATATAATTTATTTGAAGATCTGACATGCATAGTCTTATTTCTGGTTTTTCTTCTAGTTTCTGACTTTATTTCGGGTCCCTTACTTAAAATCCGTCCTCCCAAACAAGATTGCTTGCACAGCAATGTGAAGGCCACAATTTTGATCTTTTAACTTTGGTATTTCTTTTGGCCCATTAGTTCTTAGATCCATTATAGTCTCATGAAAGCAGAAAATTCTTACCAAAAAAAAAAAAAAAAAGAAAGCAGAAAATCTTCTAATCATTTGAACATTGTGTCATATATTATTCTCCGTTTTCTGTTTTTGTATTGCATTGCCTAAAGACCTAAATTGGAGCATTTGAATATACAACCAGAATTGCAGTTGATTTTAATTTTCCTTTACACTTGTCGATATACCTATCTACAACATGTGGTACCTATTGTTTATGGCCATCATAGAACCACTCAATAGCAACTGTTTGGTTCAATTCTTAAACTCTTCCCTTGTATGACTTAAATTATTCCTTGAGAGGAAAAAAAAAGGGCCTGCAAAAAGAGGTATTGTAGCCGCATATACACCATATGTCTCCTAATTGCCATAACTACACTCATATTATGTTATAGGGAAAATTGCAGAAACCTCCCCTAAGATTTCTGACATTTGCACTGACCTCCCCTATCAATTTTGAAATAGCATTAACCTCCCCTAGAAAAAGTTGGAGCCAATTTAAAAGGTAAAAGCGTGTGAATTTACTAGAGTACCTCCAATTGTATTTGACTTTACCAAATGAAAGGTTTGAGTACTTTCATCAAAACCAACGTTTAATTTGTTAAACAAATTAAACTAATCAAACTATTTCTATATAGTTAAATTAATTAACTAATTAACTATTAACTAGTTAACTAATTATCTAATTAACTAATTAACTAATTTCTATTTATCTAATTAACTAATTAACTAATCAAACTATTTCTGCATAGTTAAACTAATTAACTATTCACTAATTATCTAATTAACTATTAACTAATTAACTAATTATCTAATTAATTAATTAACTAATTAACTAATTTCTGTTTATCTAATTAACTAATTAACTAAAGCTGTTGTCTGTCCAAAACTAACAAATTATTTGCATGTTAAACTAATAAACTAATTAACTGCTTAACTAATTAACTAACTAATTATCTAATTAACTAATTAACTAATTAACTAATTTCTATTTATGTAATTATCTAATTAACTAATAACTAATTAACTAATCAAACTATTTCTGCATAGTTAAACTAATTAACTAATTAGTTATTAACTAATTATCTAATTAACTAATTAACTATTAACTAATTAACTAATTATCTAATTAATTAATTAACTAATTTCTGTTTATCTAATTAACTAATTAGCTAAAGCTGTTGTCTGTCCGAAACTAACAAACTATTTGCATGTTAAACTAATAAACTAATAAACTAACTAATTATCTAAGTAATTAATTAACTAACTAATTATCTAATTAACTAATTTCTGTTTATCTAATTAACTAATTATCTAATTATCTAATTAACTAATTAACTAAAGCTGTTGTTTATCCAAAACTAACAAACTATTAGCATATTAAACTAATTAACTAATTAACTAATTAACTAATTAACAACTTAACTGCTTAACTAATTAACTATCTAACTAATTAACAAACTATTTGCATGTTAAATTATATGCAGTTAACTAATTAACTGCATCTTAAAGCCGTTCATGTTTTGGAAGAGGAAGGACTCCATAGGCCAACGAAATTGGTTAAATAGCGCATTAAATATAAAACCTGCCAGTTTCCCATAAAGAGCTGGTATGTTATGGGCAAATTTTTTTTTTTAACTTTCACATATTTAATTTATGTTAAATACAAAACATACTAGTTTTCCTTTAAGCGCTATTCAACCAATTTTTCCCATAAAGAACTGGTATAAAACATACTACAAAACCTGCCAATTTTTCATAAAGAGCTGGTATGTTATGCGTTATTTAACCAATTTTTCATATTTAAACAAATTTATGAAAATTAAAATAACGTATTTGAAAGTTGCATTTTTATTTGGAAGAACGCATTCCTTCGATGCGTTTTTCACCCTTTGAGAAGAGACTCAAAAATCGCCACCCTTTAGAAAGTTAGTTTAAAAACTCTTTTTTTTTTGGGAATTTACTCCTTATTAATACAGCCACTATATTTATTTTCTAGTATTAATTTTTGTTATGGTTTATGATTTTCTTATATTTTATCAAAATGTTAATAACTATTGTAGTTACAATTATGGAGATGTTAAGTTGTCGTATGTGTAATTCTTTTGTTTTATAAGAATTGTTATATCAGGGGTAAATTTGAAATTTAATTGCATTTAATTCCGAAACACTCATCAAACCAAGCTAGATATTGGAATGAAAAATATGTTGCATTTATACCCCCTGAACTTGCTTGATCCTTAATGCCTATGCCCCTCCCTTGTTAATACTAATTGTCAAGCAAGATCAGGGCAAAATTGGAAGAAATTTCTTATCTCACTTCTACAAATAATTTTTTAATGGGTTAATCACATTTTATCCCCTTAAAAAATACCCCATTTCTCAGTTTACCCCCTAATCTTTAATTTTGCTCACTTAACTCCCTTTAGGACAAAATTGCCCTTGCATTATTTTGGCTTTTCATTTACCTTATTTTCCTTTCTTTTATTTCTTTTTCTCTTTCTTCTTTATTTAATTCTTCCTCTTTCCCACAAAAATCTTCACCTTAATGATTGAAATTAAAAAAGAGGAATTGTAGATATCTATCTTCTTCTTAAATGATTAAAAAAAATATTCAAATCGCTTTTCTAAAATACAATTTTTTTAGCCTATCAATTCTTTTAATTTTGGATTTTCCTCTTTCCTTTCTTGTTTCTCATTTTATTTTTAAGAAAATATCATAAGATGAAATTATTTTCTTTTCTTTTATTTCTTTTTCTCTTTCTTCTCTCTTTCATCCTTCCCAATAGAAATTCCATTTCAATGAAAATTTTTGTTTTGAGTTTGTAATTGCATATTTTTGGGTGAAGGTTTAAAAAGCACCAAAAACTAATTTTGATTTTTTGTATGATGTCACGTGTCACAAATTTCAATTGATGACTATTAATCAGGTCACAATTTCATCTTAAGATATTTTTTTTGGGAATAAAATGAGAAACTAAAAAGGAAAGAGAAAAACTCAAAATTAAAAGAATTGAAAGGCTAAAAAAATTGTATTTTAGAAAAGTGATTTGAATATTTTTTTAATCATTTAAGGAGAAGATAGATCTCTGCAATTTATTTTTTTTTTAATTTCAATCATTAAGGTGAAGATTTTTGTGGGAAAGAAGAAGAATTAAATAAAGAAGAAAGAGAAAAAGAAATAAAAGAAAGGAAAACAAGTAAATGAAAGGTCAAAATAATGCAAGGGTAATTTTGTCCTAAAGGGGGTTAAGTGAGCAAAATTAAAGGTTAGGGGGTAAACTGAGAAATGGGGTATTCTTTAAGGGGATAAAACGTGATTAACCCTTTTTTAATGGGACATCAAGCCTCAGGGGAGGTTTCTACAACGAATTGTTCCTGTTCAGGGGTACTGAATGCCATTTCTAAACCTAGAGGGGAGGTCAGTGCAAGTGTCAGAAACCTCAAGGGAGGTTTCTGCAATTATCCCTATGTTATATTCAAGGAGTCCTACTACACTGTCGAACAGACATATTGTCCCATGAAGTAAGGGCATGTGTCACGAAAGCAATTCGCAATTGTGGATAGCAATTTTGGCTATTTGAGCTCTTATTTTCAACTCTCATTTACTTTTGTTGCCGTAGAATTTATTTTGACATTTAAGATCAATCGATGATTCAATTTCAATTCAAAATCAATCAAGTCATGTCATTACACTTACGCGGGAAGTCTCTCTGTTCCAACAAAGATGGCATTTGGATTAGTTTCGATGCAGAACTTCTTCAAGCTTCTACACTAATGTTTTATATTTGTACTACGTGGGCACAACATTGACTATTGGGAATGAAGGTTGATGTCCCGTGTGCCTTCTGCCAGCAGGCTGAAGAAACAAACTATCATCTGCACCTTGTCCTCTTTCCACTGCAGGGTGGAGAAAGATTCAGGGTTTATGCTTCGCCTTTACAGGCTCTTATCATTGGCATCACTATTTAGTGGATTCGATCATTCACTTTCCTGCACCCACCAAAATTTGTTGAAGCTGGCCCTGTCAATTAATGCGTATTACATATGGAGGGCAAGGAATGGTATGCTGTTTCTGGGACGGTCGAATGGACATTGTCCCACTACACTTATTAGCATACGGATACCCTCGCGGATCGCGTTCTTATGAAGCAGTTCATTTCAAGTTCCCATGGTTCAAGTTTCTGTCTCGAATCTGGCCTGAAATCCCTTAATATTATCCAAGAAAAACTAAAGCTTAAAATTGAGCTCTTGTAAAGTTCAGGTTCGAGTTTGATAAAATTAGTTCGAGACCCAATTAGACTAGCTCAAAATTCAACTCGATTCGACTCGTTTGCTTTGCTGTATGTGTCTTACATATAATTAAGTTCGCTATCTATTTGGGGGAGAGATGGATTGGATGGTTTGGGAGAAGGAAGTATGAATGAAAGATCTCGAGTTTTAAAAAGTTTACTATCTATTGAAATAATCATGCCACAATAGCATCTTTGAAACGTTTCAAAATATTTTTGCACTTTTGAAGGGTAAAATCATATTACCTCTTGTTGTGACCATAACATTTTTCGAACACTAAAGCCATCTTATTTGCACGCAAGAACAATAATAAATCATTAAACCTTCATAAAGATTTCTTAATTGAACTCCACGCCAATACTAAAAGTGATTACCTAATTGCTGATAGTATAATATCTTGCAACTGCCTAATTAGGAAGACTTGCAAGTAGTAGAAGACGAATTTTCCTTGGTGTAACAATACCAGGAGCTTCAGTCATATCCAAATCCTCTGGCCTTGCTCCGCCTGCCAATTCAAAATCAAAGCTGCACACCAAATTTGCAAGTGCAAGGTCAGCTGTAACCATGGCAAATGCTGCGCCAGGGCAGCTCCTCCTTCCAGCACCAAATGGGATGAACTGAAAATGTTGCCCTTTAATGTCCACAGAACTATTCAAGAACCTCTCCGGCCAAAAACTCTCCGCATCTTCCCACAATTTTGGGTCCCTTCCCATTGCCCATGCATTGATGATCACTTGAGTACCGGCAGCAATATCATATCCCATTATCTTGGATGCCTTCCTCGATTCACGAGGAGCAAGTAATGGAACTGGTGGATGCAATCGAAGAGTCTCTTTGATTACTGCTTTTAAGTACTGGAGATTCTCTAAATCATCCTCTGTGATGCCTGATTTGCATCTTGGCAATTGTCTCACTTCTTTTTGCAGTTTGTGCATTGCATTTGTGTTTCTTAGCAGCTCAGAAATTGCCCACTGTAGCAATGCAGATGTAGTATCAGTTCCTCCAACAAACATGTCCTGCAACATTTAACACTCCAATACTTAGCTAATTGTAAGGTAAAGTTGTTGTCCTTCCATTTGGGCCAACTGGGATAAGTAAATTGGTAAAAGAAATAAGTTTTCTGAAAAAATGATTTTTTCTATCAACCTGATAAGCAAACTTGGGTCAACTAGGAGAATCCCAACCAACTTGCTTGCATTTGCACTTGACAAACATAACGTGATTTGTTCTTCTTCTGCTGCTTCTTCTTTCATTCATTTCTTTCTTCTTTTTTTTTTTTTTTTTTTTTCATGTTGGCGGTTGCATGATTGGTACCTTGCCCCAATCACACTCCTTAAAAAAAGAAATAAGATTTATGATTTAGGACTATTGTTGGGTTCCATGTGGTCAAGACCATTTTATAAAGCCCCTAAACTACCAGTGGTTAGCATATCATTAATTTGTAACACATTATTCAAATGGATTTAAAACCAATAGATTCGCCATTTGTTACTCCTAAATAAATAAATGAACTTTAATTATAACATATTAAGAGAAATTCATTAATTTTCAATGATTTGAAGGATGTCTCACAATTTGATATATCAATGTATTAAGTGTTAAAATTGATAGTTTGGTTACAATTATTTCATAATATGTTGTTGTTTTACCAAACCATTTTGAGATGATGAAACTTCACACTTTAGGATAGAGATGCCTACCTGATTACCACAAGTCAATAATGAACACTATACCTCGCACCTTATTTAGTTTTGTTGATTTTCTTTTCCTTTGGTTTTCATCCTAGTATTCATAACTTATTGATTGTTTGTTTCACCATTTGCTGGTATCATTGGAAATGAGCAAAAAATATACAATCAAGTACATCAAGCGTTTCAGATAGTAGGTCATGAATACTAAAAGTGATTGGAATGGACTGAAACTGCTTGCAATAATGGTGGAAACATAGATACAATTACGTTCTTATTTTTTAATTTGAATTATTTATTATTCATAGGTTATTTGTCGAGTTTTTAAAGATCAATTTAGAGATAGAACCCCATCCTAAATCCCCTTAATTTCGCATATTCTACGTAAAACATATGCAATTCTGACCTCAACATACCAAACACTATTCTTATCTTAAAATAGGAGATCTGTAAGCCAAAATTAAATTCTAATGAAGGAACTTGCAATCAAGATTTTGTTAAGCATATGTATCATGTATGAAAAAGAAATTACGTTTATTTTACATGCAACAAATCACAAATCTTTATCAAATCAGAAGCACAGAAGAAAGTAGGGTAAATTACTCATAGGCGTCTCTATACTTTTGCATACTATCACATGACTCCCAAAATTTTCAAAATATTCACATAACTTCCTATAATTTTATATAAAGTGAAAAATAGATGAAAAACATCTTTGGTTAACATGATTGACTGAGACACACTCCAAAAGTGCGCGTAATAAAATAATAATATCCACTTAAGCTCCTAAAATTTTGTATAAATATTCACCCAAGCCCTAAATTTTGCATAAATATTCACTTAACCTCTTATGATTTTGCATCAATTCACGATTTTATGTAAAATTGTTGGACCCTTATTGAATTTAGTACCTAAAAAAGGGTAATATTAGTATTTTAACTAGTGATGTTATAGAGATCATTTTTTTATTAAATTTTCACTTTATATAAAACAATGGAGGGGAATCATGTCAATATTTTGAAATCATAGGATAGCCATCTGACATCATATAAAAGTACGGTAGGTTATGAGTAATTTACCCGAGAAAAATCATTTAGTCCGCCCTATAGGCCATTATGATCCCGAACAAATCTAAAATCCCCAGAATGAGTTGGTGACCTTACACCTTAACTGTGTCAAAATCACACAGCCTTAGAACTTGGGTCCAAATTCGTACCTAATATTTAAAAAAAATTCAGGGGGTATGATGCATAAAAAAAGGGCAAACTGTTAATTTTGTTTATTATGAATATAGAAAAAATGTATCAGCCCTCGATACTAATTATTCTAGTCTTTTAAAAAATTTAGTCAGCAAAAATGCCTCAGCATGGACGCAACAACCATCAATTTTTGTATCCTAGGATAGAATAGAAGTAAAGAACAGCAAATCCATATGCTAAATTAAATTGTAATGAGAGAGAACCAAAAAAGAAGAAGAAAAAAATGCACATAATTAATTTTCTTTACCAGGATGATAGCTTTAAGGGAATCTCGGCCAAAAGCAAAACCAGCAGCACTTGTTTTCTGGATTTCAAGCAAAACATCCACAAAATTCTGCTGCTGTTTCTTATCATTACCATCACTACGGCTTTCCTTTTCCTCCTGCCTCTTCATTCCCTCTTCAACAATCTTTTCCAAATATTCATCAAAATCATAGACCACTTTTTTCATCTTTGCTTCCAAGCCATTAACATTATTAATCCATGCAAGCCATGGGATGTAATCTCCAACGTTAAAAGCACCCAATAACATAGTAAAATCCTCAAATATTTCCTTAAACTTGCTCCCACTTTCCTCTCCTGAGTACCTTTTTCCAATGGCAACCCTCGAAACTATGTTGTTAGTAAGTGTTGCCAAAATTTCATCAATACGTATGACCGAAGAAGAAGCACAAGATTTTCGAACTTTTTCTAACATTATTTCCATCTCTTCCTCTCTTATGTTTCGAAATGACTGAACCCTCTTGTTACTCAAAAGCTGAAGTACACAAATACTTCTTACCTGCCTCCAATATTCGCCATAGGGGGAAAACGTTATGTCCTTGAAATTGTAGAGTAACCTCCCGGCAAAGACTGGTTTAGGCCTAGTGGCAAAGATTAAATCATGAGTTTTCATGACTTCTTCAGCTGCATCAGGGGAGGAGATAATTAACACTGGCTTGCGGCCTAGATGAAGCAGCATTGGCGAACCGTATTTTTGGGCTAATGATTTCAGAGAGCGTTGAGGGATTGAACCGAGCTGATGAAGGTTTCCGATTATGGGAAGCTTTGGTGGGGAAGGTGGAAGGTTCTGTGAGGTGTTTGAAGTAGAATTGCGGCATTTGAGAACATATATGATCACGAGGAAAGGAAGAAAGAAAGAGATTGAATGTTTTAAAAATAATGCTCTAATTTCCTCAATCGGAAATGTGTACATTTCTAAATTATTTTCTGAAATTGAGAACTGCTTTCTTTTCTTTGGGATCCCTACTGCACTTGCCTTCCACTAATACCTGTTTTAAAGATGAATTGAATCAAAATTTGTGAAGAAAAAAGAATCAAAGTGACAGGAAGCACTGCACATTGTCACCATCAAATAATTGTACTATCGTGATGCACGTTTTTTTTATTTGAGATTGAGATAAAAAAACCAAGTTTTTTTTTTTTTTTTTAAAATTCCATCCTGTAGTATGTTCATCTTAAATTGGTATAAATGAAGACGGTTGTGATGTAATAATATTTATGTATAAGAAAATAGATTTTGAAAAAGATGCTTAAGAAAAGATATTGTGTATCCGCATGGGCTCAATTCACACGTCTTTACCGGGTCAGAGCATAGAAGAAGATATCATTTTCTGCCCTATAATTAACTTAAAGAATGAATTAGAGCCTATAAGATGAATCATATGGAAAAGTTGGTTTTCAATTTTAGATATGGAATTAGGAGTGGTATGTAATGATCTAGTTAATTGATCCTGCTTGAATGAGCAGAATCCAGAAAAGATAGAAAGAGACAGAGATAGAAATAGAAGAGAAAGAGAAGATTGGAGAAGGAAATGATGAGAGTATTATTACTGGGGGGGTTTTTTTTCTACAAAACAGAATGAATCTTTACATCTCTTCCATACATCTGTATATAGCCAGCTATGGGCAATTGTTCAACTCGATGGATTGTCTAACCGACTGGAGCAGTTATTACTAACTTTTGTTACTAACTGTCCATTTGCTCGAGTAGCTATTGAGCTCATCATCATCAGTATCTGATCCTCATCTCCGGATGTTGATCATCACCATCATAACATGGTACTTTGCTAAATTCATAGGAAAACAAAATATTGCAACATGTTGCAGCCAAATGTTATGATGATGACTTCTAATTTTGGAATTAGTCTTTTGAAATCCAACCCATGGTATGCTCAAATTCAGCTAGAATGAAAAAACATAATTGTGGTGCACTAATAGCAAGCTATAAATGGAAATAAACACTCAACATTAGTTTACTATTGTTCGCAATCAAGATTTTGTTAAGCATATGTATCATGTATGAAAAAGAAATTGTGTTTATTTTGCATGCATAAATCACACATCTTTATTGAATTAGAAGCACAGAAGAAAGTAGGGTAAATTACTCATAGGCCTCTCTGTACTTTTGCATACTATCACATGACTCCCAAAAGTTTCAAAATAATCGTATAACTTCCTATAATTTTATATAAAGTGAAAAATAGATGGAAAACATCTTTGGTTAACACGATTGACTGAGACGCACTCCAAAAATACGTGTAATAAAATAAGGGAAAAGAATCCCAATGCCCCGCCAATTGTTTCCCAGATAAAGTTTTAGTCCTCCAACAATTAACGGCAAAGGTTTGGCCCTCGATATAATAAAATAGCATATTTGTGACCCTTCCGTCAAATTCAGCAGTTAAAATTCACAGGAAGCATCATCTCGTGAGACGCGCGACCAAATATCAAGGGTTTTATAGTCTTTAAAGAAGAACACAAATTCTGCCAAATTGCTACTTACTCGGGAACTCCTGGGATGGCATGTATCTTGCCCAACCTCTCCTCGGCAATCATCCAATCCAAGGAAAAATCACTCCACCCCTCCTCCTCCTCTCCTTCACCTCCTCATCTGCGTCTCTTTTTCTGCGTCTACCCCACCGTGGTCGATTTGAGAACCCTCTTAACCCTTTGGAGATGGCCACCGTAGGAGATGAGAAGTACCAGCGTTAGCATCAGGGGACGTGGAAACTTATACTTGGCCAGTAGGATTTCAGAAGCAAAGCCGGAGGCCACGCGTCCTAAATAGGACCATATGCTTACTAGTGACACGAATGTGGCAATGCTCTTCTTGGGATAGCCCAAGGATTTGCCAATTTGGCCCAAATTATCAATTGCCGTTAACGTCCCGCCCACCCCAAATGTTGTAGCCGCGAACAGAATTAGCATATCGATGCTGCACACCGCTTGCAGGATTGTGTGATCCTCTTCCCTTTCCGGTGGCCTGAACACCTTGCCGAAGCAAGAAACGTGCGTTCTTCTTGATTCGGTGGATCAGCGAGAGGCGTCTCTGCTTTAGCTGCCTGTGGTGCAAACTCACTTGCCGGTGGTGGATCATATGAGGTTTCTCCTCTCTTTCTCTTCCAAAGTTTGAACACCTCCGTTATGACAACAAGCAAGTGCATAGAAAGCAAAACAATCACCACAGAAGCACTTGCCCCGCACTCTAACCTAGTACTTAACAAGGGGCTAAAAGGAACGCTGGTACTTAACGTAGCAACAATGAGTCTGATCTCTAATTTCTTCTCCAATAAGACGATTTGGCCTGCTGCTGAGAAAGGCTCAACGTTACACATAATTGATTTTTGTATTCTAGGTTCCACGGCAGAATCTTGTTCAGTGAGATTTCACTTCAGTACTAAGGATTTGGCAGCCATTTGAGAATTTGATTCTGATCAGATGGAACTTGAGGGGAAAATGTTGGAGCGAAAGGAGTGGAAATTGTTGGAGCGAAAATCAGTGGTGAAAATGTTTTTACTCTGTCCTAGGAAAGAGACTATAATGCCCTTCATATTTGATCGCGCATCTCACGAGATGATACTTTCCGTCAATTTTAACTGCTGGATTTAACAGAAGGATCACAAATATGCTATTTTATTAGAGCGAGGGTCAAAACTTTACCGTTAATTGTTGGAGGACTAAAACTTTACCTGGGAAAGAGTTGGAGGGCCATTGGAACTCTTTTCCCATAAAATAATGATATCCACTTAACCTCCTAAAATTTTGTATAAATTTTCACTCAAACCCTATAATTTTGCATAAATATTCACTTAACCCCTTATGATTTTGCATCAATTCACGATTTTATGTAAAATTTTTGGACCCTTATTCAATTTAGTACTTAAATAAGGGTAGTATTAGTATTTCAACTAATGATGTTATAGAGATCATTTTTGATTAAATTTTCACTTTATATAAAACAATAGAGGAGAGTTATGTAGATATTTTGAAATCACAAAATAGCCATCTAGCATCATAAAAAAGTACAGTAGGTTATGAGTAATTTACCCAAGAAAAAATCATTTAGTCCACCCTATAGACCATTATGATCCCGAACAAATCTAAAATCCCCAGAATGAGCTGGTGACAAAATCATACATTTTACATACAAGGACACAATCACACATTTTACATACAAGGACACAATGCTACTGTGTCAAAATCACATATTTTACATACAAGGACACAATGCTACCGATAATGCAATATTCCACCATTTTAAAAGTTTTTCCCATCAGACTCCATCTCAAATTTAAAGTTGTGACAAGATAGAATAATATACATATATCTACCAACATGGTATCTTGGATCTTGAAGGGCCTAATTAGGTAGACTTGCAACTAGTAGAAGTGGGACTTTCCTTGGTGTAACCATCCCATGTGCTTCAGTCATATCCAAATCTTCTGGTCTTGCTCCACCAACCAACTGAAAATCAAAGTTGCACATCAAATTTGCAAGTGCAAGTTCAGCTGTAACCATAGAAAACGCAGAACCGGGGCAGCTCCTCCTCCCAGAACCAAATGGGATGTACTCAAAATTTTGCCCTTTAATGTCCAAAGAGCTATTCAAGAACCTCTCTGGCCGAAATTCCTCAGCAGCTTCCCACAATTTTGGGTCCCTTCCGATCGCCCAAGCATTGATAATCACTTGAGTGCCGGCAGCTATATCGTATCCCATCAATTTGACTGCCTGGCTTGATTCACGAGGAAGAAGTAATGGAACTGGTGGATGCAAACGAAGAGCCTCTTTTATTACTGCTTTTAGGTAATGGAGATTCTCTAAATCATCTTCCTGGATGCATGATTTGCTTCCCAAGAATTGTCTCACTTCTTTTTGCAATTGTTGCATGGCATTTGTGTTTCTTAATAATTCTGAAAGTGCCCACTCCAGCAGCGATGATGTAGTATCAGTTCCACCAACAAACATGTCCTGCAAAAACAAAAATAATGATAATAAAATCGGGACAGAGAAAGTTCTATGTCAAATTTCCGATACAAGCTACATGAAAACTTATATTTTGATTCCCTGAAGAAAAATTTGGTGTTTGCATGGTTGCAAACTCAAAATTGCTTGTTCTTTCAGTTATACGTCATAGGGACCTACCTCATAAAGACTATATTCCTATTCTACTTGTCTATGTTATTTTATGCTTTATAATAAGAATAGGTTATACAGATAAAATTTTTGAATTGTATAAAATATTCAAAAGGGGATAATTTCAGAAACCTCCCCCGAGGTTTCTGACAATTTCACTAAGCTCCCTTAAGATTTGAAAAATTACATTTATCTCCCTTGATTTAATAGTTTTAGTAACAAAATCTTGAAATAATATTGACTTAGACAATTTTTTAAATGAATACACAAAAATGCTCCTGTGGAATGAGTTTCAATTTATTTGCCTATACAATTACAAGATTTTTTAGTATAATTATAAGGAAAATGTGTCAAAATTTTCATGTCCATATCTACTATTTGTTAAACAAATATAATAATAATTTTATTACTATGATATGATATTTTTGATGGTATTTTATTATGAATTTAGATTTATAAGATAGAAAAGAAAATGTTAAAATAATTCATTTAGAATTTATAAATTTTTGAAGTAATAGGATTATCATAATTTAGCAGTGCTTTTGGGCCATTTCCTTTTGATTTATTGTTAAGTTTAATACCAAAAATAGAAAACAAAGATCAGCAAAAACATTGGATTACATATAAAATTAACTCATTGAAAAAACACTAGTTCGGCTTTTGGTTATAATTGAAACCTAGAGGCAATAGTGGTAGTTCTACAATTTTATTGACGAAAAATTAAAAAAAAAAAAGAGTAAGAAGGAAAAAGAATGAAAAATAATTTAAAACTCATTCTAAGAATAAGCATATCAAATAAGAGAATTTCATTAAATATTTAAGGGTAAATTATCATTTTAAATGATAAGGGGGGTATGTGTAATTTTTAAACCTTAAGGGACCTCAATGAAATTATCATAAATCTCAGGGGAGGTTTCTGTAATTATCCCTATTCAAAAGTATAGATATCTACTCAGAAGACAAAGAAGTTAATGAACAGACTAACTCAACCTTGGACCTTTATATTACGTTGCTAATTTTTGCTTTTCCCTCAATTCTTAACTCATTGCTTGTACCATTCGATACGGACCAAAATCACACAACCAAGATAAAAGAGTGCATCAACTGACTCACATAGCATGTCAAAATTATAGTTAATGGTTAGGGTGGTTTCAAACTGTTTGCAAATATGGTGAAAGCCAGTTAACTTATGTTTGAATAGAAAAAATATTCCAGCATCATCCCATTATGAGACATAGAAATATCCCGGATGGTGTCACGATCTAATCAGCGGACAACAAAATGTTTTGGACTACTTCAACAAGGCGATGCTATACTTCTTTATCTGAATTTGTTATTTTTCCCAGGTGATTTGTGTGAGTTTTTGAAAATCAATTCTCAGAAAACCAAAGCTCAAATCCCATTCCGATCAGCTTTGCATTTTATACAAAAAAAATAACTTATGCAATTCACCATTGACAGACCAAACACTGCAAACTTAAGTATTAACAAAAGAACTGTAAAACTGTAACTGGGAAGATAATCAGAAGAAAGTTAATTTTCTTTACCATGATGATGGCTTTAAGGGAATCTCGCTCAAAAGCAAAATTGGTGGCATCTGTTCCCTGGATTTCAAGCAAAACATCCACAAGATTCTGCTGCTGTTTCTCATCACCACCATTCTTGTTTCCTCTTTTGTCCTGCTTCTTTACTCCCTCTTCAAGAAGTTTTTCCAGATATTCATCGAAATCTTTGGCCACTTTTTTCACCTTTGCTTCCAAGCCATTGATATTATTTATCCATGCAAGCCATGGGATGTAATCTCCAACGTTGAAAACACCCAACAACATGGTAAATTCCCCAAAGAGTTCCTGAAACCTGCTCCCACTTTCCTCTCCCGAATACCTTTTTCCAGTGGCAACTCTCGAAACTATATTGTTAGTAAGTGTTGCCAAAATTTTATTTATACGTATTACTGAAGACGAAGCACAAGATTCTCTAATTGTTTCCAACAATAGTGCAATCTCTTCTTCCCTTATGCTTCGAAATGACTGAACCCTCTTGTGACTTAGAAGCTGTAGTACACATATGCATTTTACCTGCCTCCAATACTCACCATAGGAAGCAAACGCTATGTCCTTGAAATTGTACAGAAGCCTTCCAGCAAAGCCTGCTTTAGGCCTATTGGCAAAGATTAAATCATGTGTTTTCATGACTTCTTCAGCTGCATCAGGGGAGGAGATAATTAACACCGGCTTGCTGCCTAGATGAAGCAGCATTGGGGAACCGTATATTTGAGCTAATGATTTCAGAGAGCGTTGAGGGATTGAACCGAGTTGATGAAGGTTTCCGATTATGGGTAGCTTTGGAGGGGAAGGTGGAAGGTTTTGTGAGGGGTTTGAGGTGGAATTTCGCCATTTGACAACAAAGATAGTGAAGAGGAAACAAAGAAGTAACGAGATAGAATGTTTGAAGAAGAAGGCAATTATTTGCTCATTTGGAAGTGTATACATCTTTGCCTTTCCGTTCAGAAATGTGAATTGGTTTGCTATTTGCTTCGTTTGAGTTCCCTACTACACTTATTAGCTTCCGCTAAGTGCCACCTTTTATAGATAAATTGAAATGCAACTTCCAGAGGGGCAAAAAAGAAAAAAAAAATGAATGTAAGCCTCTCTTTACGTAATAGGGACAATAATCAGGTAACTAGAGATTTTTAGCCGGACTCTTAGGCCCTCCTGTTTTCCTTTGAAAGTGGTAGGAGTTTTTAATTGAAAGTGAAAGTTGATACTAATTTTATTTGTGATTTAAATAGGAACAATAATCATGAATAATTAATGCATTAAATTGAATAAGGTTTATGCAACAAAATTGACAAACGTCCATTTTGCCTAATAGTTTGTGCATATTTTAGTTCAATTATAGTTAATTTTGAGCTCTTAAGACAATGTGAATGATCATTTGGGCAATATTTGATGCTTCTGAGTAACTTTGAGAAGACTTGTAAATTCATCGCATTTTACCTGTTAAAATTTATTATTTTTGGTAGGGATGAAAAAGTAAGGACAATCCAGGACTAGTTACAAAAAGTCATCACCAGATTTGATAAGAGTATACGGGGCCACACAATGAATTTCGAGTCAGATACTAAACCAGATACCTGCTAGAAGGTTTTGCAAGAGAAAAGGTATTGAGCAGTATATGGTATTAGATAGAAAGAGTCAAGCCAGATAGTCGTGCTAGATACTCTTCAAGGATTTTCCGAAGAAGAGTTGCTAGCAGTATATGGCGCCAAATAGTTGAAATTCATTTCAAATACCACGTCGAATACTTGAGCCAGAAGACAAAGGGGTTGTGATGCGAACTTGATCCAACAAGAACCTGTCTTGAAGAATTAAGTCGATCAGGCAACGGAACGATCTATCTTGAATAGATTATGGATACAAAAGATGGATTCTATACCAATCAAAGACAGTTTGAGACTGTTTAGAAGGTAGTAAGGCGCCATAATTCAACGCGATCTTGAATTTATAAGCTAAAACTTGAACAAAGGAGACACAACTCACTTTGTATCAAGAGACGTTCACAAAAGAACAAGAAAAAGAGTTAAACTCTCATGTTTTCATAAAATCATCATCTCCCTGTTGCATGAAAGAGTTGCCTTTTTATAGGCTTACAAGACTCAACCCCTAACCTAATTAAAATTTTGCAAATGAAAGAAACTCACAGCTTTAACTCACTTTAGTTGGTCACTGTAGTTGGCTAGACCTAAGCTAAACTAGTTAACTAATCTACTAACCACACAACTAACTATTGGTCAAATCGAACCCATACTCAACATGAGCTAATTCAAACCAACCAAACAACGAAACACTCACTAACATGGACTGAAAAAACATATAAGAGACTTGAATTTAACCCTATTCATTGGACCCCAACGAACCATTGTTTGATCTTGAAATTTGCATGGGCAACTCTTAGGAATTGTATCAAGTCGTGTCTTGCCCTTTGAGGCAAGACGCAAACTTTCAACAAATGTAGCACTTTTCTCATTCTTTTTCATGTTTTAGTGTAGGATAGAGTTAGATAATCTAGTTGTTGTCGATCCATTCTTGCGTTGGCTTGACAAAGAGATTGATAGAGATGAAGATGGAGAGATTCAAGAAGCTCTAGTGGCAAGGGTTTTTCTTCTCTCCATCTCTTTATCTTGTATTGGATTCTAAGTTTTGTTAATGCAAGTTCTGGATATTACATTTGTGATGCTATTTTAAAGTTTATGCCTTGGGTATTTGGGTGGACTATTTATGATTGTTATGTGTTGATTTCTTGGTTATTTTGGGCTATTATCTTAATTGAGTTATTTAGCACTTTAGCTCTCATAATCATGATTAACTGGCCATTAATTATGATTATCTAAAGGTGTCAAATTTGTAATGAAAATTGAAATTTGACACTAATTCATGAAAGTGTTAAGTACACTCACAAAAATAGCGGTGCATCTTTGTGACTTGTTTTGTAGTGATTTCATAGAAGCAAATAAGCTTATAGTTCATTTCATAACCACGAAAGTAGGTATGGATTAGCTGTAGGTCTATTTGGTACACCCGTGAAAGCAAGTATCACATACATAGGAAATTAAGCCATGGCTTAGCTGAGGTCTTAGTACTAATTTAGTTGGGAAGTTGCATTAGCATGAATAGATAGTGATTGCATTACCAACGGAGCTTTCATTTACATTTTTCTGCCCATCAGTAGTTTAGATCTATTTGTTTTAATTTGTCGATAGTTTAAGTAATAGAGAAATTTTAGTAGTCCCGGTAGTTGTCCGTTTTCCCTGTGGGTTCTACCTAAATTATCCTATACTCGCTCACGACCTATGTACTTGCAGAAAATCGCATGTGAGGTAGTTTAGGAAATTATAAATTCAAACCTTGACTATGGATTGAGATTTATTGTTGTATGCATACCCCGTGCACATCAAGAATATCATAATTAGTCATCATTTCATGCATTGGAAAGCAAATAAAAGAAAAAAAAAAGAACATAAAAATTACACAACAAAAACAGTTATAAATAATTATGTATTTTTTAACACTCAGGAACCGGAGGGTAAAATTGAAGAGAATGATTTGAAACATGATCCTTTGAGTCCTTTTCTTAGGTTGACAATTATGAAAACCTTAACAATGTAATTGAACCAAAAAGTCACCCGATTTGTACTTTATACCCTCTCACATTTAAAATCCGAGAATGAGAAAAGGGAAAAAAAAGGGAACCTTGTGTATGTGTCTGCTAAATTTAAAATTCTGAAGTTTATTTGTCTTATTTTTTTACTTTACTTGTGACGACATTCTACCATGTAACAATTTTTAATAAAATCTAAATACCTTTTTTTTTTTTTGTATAGAGTATAGGGATATTAGGTGTCGATCCCAAAAGAAAGTTTGTCAATTACCGATGGTTTTTGAACTCCTATATTGTTTAGAATCTTGAAAGTGCAAGAAGTTAAATCTATACAATGAATATGAAATAAAAGTAATAAAAATAACAATAGAAATCTCCTAGGGTTACGGAATTCCTCACTACTCTTGCAAGCGAAATTACCAATTAATTGAATGTTATCATCTTAGCTAGTTATGGTGTAATTTGCTAATGTATGTGAAACTTACTCTCGTAGTGAATCAAATATACTTATAGCTAAATCATACTTACTCTCATAGTTATGAAATTAATTACAAGTTCATTTCTTCTCTAAAATTATATGAAACAAGCCACTAAAATCATATAGGTGCGCGTATATTCTCGTGAGTGTACTTCCTAGGTTTATCACTTTTTTGATATAATGTCAAATCCCAATTTTCATTGTAAACTTAACACCTTAAAATTATCACAATTAATAGCCAATTAATCATGATCAGATAAACAAAAGTGATAAATAACTTGTTCAAAATAATATCATCAAATAACCAAGTAAACATCGCAACAAGATATAAAAGTTCATCCATAAACCTTAGCTAAACATGCATGAAAACAAGATCTAAACTTGTATTATAACCAAACATTAGAATCAATATAAGAATTAAAGTGATAGGAGAAATGTCACCCTTATCACATGAGCTCCAAACTCTCCATTTGCATCCTCAACTTTACCCAAGTTTAGCTATCACAAGAGTGGATGAAAACTATACTACTCTATACTAAACTAATGAACTAGACTAATGAATTAAGGAAAACTAGTGAAGACTACATTTTAGTAGTGTTTCTAGCCTTCCAAAGTTATTAAACAAGTTTAAAAAATGCCCTATTTTTAGAGAATTAAAGCTCAAAGTGAATTGTTTTTAATTGGCAATTTTGTCTCTTGAAATTATCAAAAGGTGCTTCTCCAAGTTTCCACACTTTTCTTTATAGCTACAGCCAAAATTCTGAGTTGGAAAATAGTTGGAAAAACTATGTGAATGTAGAACAAATTGATGTGCAAGTTGCAAGTTCGTTTAAAGAATACGCGGGTATCAAAATGTGGGCATGAGGTCACGTATTGCCCCCCATTTTGCCTAATTGCAGGTTTCCCCATTTCTGATCAGTCTTCAACTTTACTTTAGTTTTGTACAAATTTTAACTGATACTTTCTCAATGATGGAGACTGAACTAGCTCTTCTGCAAAACATAAACCTTAAGTTAGCTTTCAAATGCTTCAAGAAACACTTAATTTGAAGCACTATGGACTGAAAAATGACCAAAATACTCTCGACAAGTCAAAACTCTATTTCAGCTTTTGACAACAAGAGTAGCTAAATGTATTTTGACCTTTTGACTAGGAAACCTTATGAACTGGATTTCAGTGTCTTCATAATAATTGTAGAGCTATGTGTATAGCTTAAAATGACTCAAGAATCAACTCAATCTAATGCTTGTACCTCAAAATATAGCCGAAATACCAACAGTGGTCAAAGTTGTCAAACTCCCTTTCTTTTATACTTGATTGCATTTCATCTTTTGAGTTTTTGGCACTTCATATTCTCTTTAAATCCTTTCACATAATCAACAATCATCCATATATCTTCTCAAATCACTCCATTTGATGATTAAATTATTAAACTTACAAAAATATGAAGTTTCCACCACTTTAATCCATAAAAATGCAATTTTTCACGCTATGAACCACAAAATGTAGATTTCACTAGAAATGTAGTTAATTAGCTATAAAAGTGAATAAAACACACCAAAACTAAATAATGAAACACACATAAACACATAAAATTCAAGCTTATCAACTAGATGTCCCTTTCCTAAAATTTCTGAATGTAAGCAAGATTGCTTGCATAGGAAAGTGAAAGCCAGAACTTAAGTATTTTTTTCCCTATTCTCTTGGATTATTTTCTTCCTTAAACTCTTGGAATACTAGAATATTTTGTAAAACATTTTCAGTGTAAGAATTAACGGGTTCTGAATGGTTCTTTAAGGTTCATACTCTTTGTTTTCTGCTTTTGCAGTAAGTTGTGTATTTTTTGCTTATTGTTTTGGACTTCCAAAAGAAAGAAAAAAATCCATTTCGCCATGCAAAAATGGAGTCATGAAGAAGAAGAAAAGCATGTATTTCAAGTTGGAAAAGGGGTCTGCAAGAAAATTTAAATTTTTTAGACGGCTAAATCAATAATAGATACAGTTCATACTAATAAATTAATTAGGTGAGATCTATGCATGATTGGTTGGGACAAACAAAAGGATCAGATGATTAATGTACTTAATGTTGCAATCATACAAAGGGATAATAGCAAAGATAATGGCATCATTGGTTATTCATCAAATCTTTCTAGAGTAAAATATACATCACATTTTTTAAACAAACATAAAAAAGATACATGCAAAAACTGTTAGGCTCAGGAGTGAAGGATTATGTTTCATATTGGTTCGAGAGATAGATAAAGAGCGGTCAATATGTAAGTAAACGCTCGAGACCTAATGGCTTAAGCTTTTGGGTAAAAATTAGATTCCTAACTTATATATTGGGTTCTTTGGTGGACTCTTTCGAGGCGTTTATCTTCATCAAATTAATATCAGAGTTTCAAGTTGTGAGACTGGGCTACTCATGGCTAAGTGGATTCTTCTACGTGTTGGACTAGTGAAAATTCTCTTATTGATGGTGGATCAAAGTGCCAAAGTGCCAATGAGTTTGGGTAGTATTTAACCAGGTGCGCCATGGGTTTGGCAAGAGGTCCGATTAGTGTTAGACTAAGGAGCCAAAGGTTGGCAAGGGTCCAGAATACAGTTTGGATGTTGAAGAAAAGTGGGTTTTTATTTGGGAGAAGAGATGACCTTAGACGATAAGGTGAGATTACATTAAGTATTAAAGTGGGATCAAAAAAGAGTTTGTAAATTTGGGTTTAATGTGAGGGATTACTCATGAATGGTAAGATTTGTTAGATTCATGAGTAAAGTATTATGTCCCACATTGGTCCGAGAGATAGAGAAAGAGTGGTCAATATGTAAATAAGGGTCTGAAACCTAATGGCTTAAATTGTTGGGTCAAAGTTGGGTTCTTGATTTACATATTGGACTCTTTGGTGAACTCTCTGGAGATGTTTCTCCCCATCAAAAACTCTTTAGTAATGTGCTTTGATTTAATGTGATAACGCCTTTAATTAACTAAGTCTAGGCTTTACCTAATAACTTTTGAAAAATATTCAATATCTACTTCCGTTTTGCCTTATTGTAGGTTTTCTCATTTATGATCAATCTTCAACTTTATTCTATTTTTGTACCGATTTTAACTGATACTTTCTCGATGATAGAGGCTGAACTAGCTCTTCTGCAAAACATAAACTTTAAATTAGGTTTCAAATACTTCAAGAATCACTTAATTTGAAGTGCTGTGGACTAAAAATAACCATAATACTCTTAATTGGTTAAAACTCTGTTTCAGCTTTTGATAACAAGAGTGGCTGAATGTATTTTGATTTTTTGACTATGAAACCTTATGAACTGGATTTTGATGGGCCCATAATAATTGAAGATCTTTGTGTTAGCTTCAAAATAACTCAAGAATCATCTCAATCCGATGCTTGTAGCACAAGATATAACCGAAATACCAAATGGTGTCAAAACTGTCAAATTTCCTTTTTTTGTTTATACTTGATTGCATTTCATCATTTGAGCTTTTGGCACTTCATATCGTCTTTAAATCCTTTCTAATTATCAACAATCATCCAAATATCTTCTCAAATCACTCTATTTGATGATTGAATCATTAAACCAAAAAAAATATAAAGTTTTCACCACTTTAATCCATAGAAATTCAATTTTTCAAGCTATGAACCACAAAATGTAAACTTCACAAGAAATGTAGTTAATTAGCTAGAAAAGTGAATAAAACAGATCAAAACTAAATAATAAAACACACTTAAACACGTAA
Organism: Coffea arabica; assembly: GCF_036785885.1. Lineage (NCBI taxonomy): Eukaryota > Viridiplantae > Streptophyta > Magnoliopsida > Gentianales > Rubiaceae > Coffea > Coffea arabica. The sequence continues at coordinate 43,006,095 of NC_092314.1, read as the reverse complement.
AATGTAAGCTTATCAACTAGATGTCCCTTTCCTAAAATTTCTGAACGTAAGCAAGATTCCTTGCTTAGGAAAGTGAAAGCCAGAACTTAAGTATTTTTTCCCCCATTCTCTTGGATTATTTTCTCCCTTAAGCTCTTGGAATACTAGAATATTTTGTAAAACATTTTTAGTGTAAGAAAGAATGGGTTCTGAATGGTTCTTTAAGGTTCATACTCTTGTTTTCTGCTTTTTGTAGTAAATTGTGCACTTTTAGCTTAATTTTTTGGACTTCCAAAAGAAATAAAAAATCCATTTTGCCATGCAAAAATGGAGTCATGAAAAAGAAAAGAAGCGTGTATTTCAAGTTGGAAAAGGGGTCCGCAAGAAAATTTAAATGTTTTGGACGACTAAATCAATAATAGATACAAGTCATACTAGGAAATTAATTAGGAGAGATCTATGCATGATTCGTTGGAACAAACAAAAGGATCAGATAATTAATGTACTTAATGTTGCAATCATACAAAGGGATAATAGCAAAGACAATGGCATCATTGGTGATCCATCACATCTTTCCAGAGTAAAATATACATTACATTTTTCAAACAAACAAAAAAAAGACACATGTAAAAACTTTTGGGTTCATAAGTAAAAGATTATGTCTCACATTGGTCCGAGAGATAGAGAAAGAGCGGTTAATGTGTAAGTAAGCACTCAAGATCTAATGGGTTAAGCTTTTGGGTCAAAATTGGATTCCTGACTTACATATTAGATTCTTTGGTGGACTATCTCGAGATGTTTATCCCTATCAAATTGGTATCAGAGTTTCAGGTTACAAGACTGAGTTACTCATGGGCAAGAGGATTCTTCTAGGAGTTAGACCGGCAAAAATTATCTTATTGATGTTAGACCGAAGTGCCAAAGTGCTAATGTATTTGGGTAGTGTTGGACCTGGTGCACCATGGATTTGGCAGGAGGTCCGATTGGTGTTAGACCAAGGAGCCATAGGTTCGCATTGGTCCAGAACACAGTTTGGATACTGAAGAAGAGTGAGTTCTTGTTTGGGAGAAGATGTGATCTTAGATAATAAGGTGAGATTGCGTTGAGTATTAAAGTGGGATCAAAGAAGGGTTTGTAAATTTAGGTTTAATGTGAGGGGTTACTCATGAAGGGGGAAATTTATTAGATTCATGAGTAAAGGATTATGTTTCACATTGGTTCGAGAGATAGAGAAAGTGCAGTTAATGTGTAAGTAAGGGCCTAAGACCTAATGACTTAAGTTTCTTTATCAAAGTTAAGTTCTAAACTTACATATTGGGCTCTTTGATGAACTCTCTCAAGGTATTTCTCTCCATCAAAAACACTTCAGTAATGTGCTTTGATTTAATGTGATAATGCCTTTAATTAACTAAGTCTAGGTTTACCTAATAACTTTTGGAAAATATTCAATAGCTACTTCCGTTTTGCCATATTGCAGGTTTCCTCATTTCTGATCAGTTTTCAACTTTACTCTATTTTTATACCAATTTTAACTGATACTTTCTCGATGATGGAGATTGAAACTAGCTCTTCTGCAAAAGATAAATTTTAAGTTAGCTTTCAAATGGTTCAAGAATCACTTAATTTGAAGCATTGTGGACTGAAAAATTACCAAAATACTCTCGACTAGTCAAAACTCTGTTTTAATTTTTGATAAGAAGAGTAGTGAATGTATTTTGACCTTTTGACTAGGAAACCTTATGAACTAGATTTCAATGTCTCCATAATAATTGTAGAGCTATGTGTTAGTTTCAAAATAACTCAAGAATCACCTCAATCCGATACTTGTAATTCAAGATATAGCCGAAATACCAACAAGTGTCAAAACTATTAAACTCCCTTTCTTTTATACTTGATTGTATTTCATCTTTTGAACTTTTGGTACTTCATATTCTCTTTAAATTCTTTCAAATCATTTACAACCATCCAAATATCTTCTCAAATCACTCCATTTGATTATTAAATCATTAAATCAACAAAAATATGCAGTTTTCACCACTTTAATCCATAGAAATTCAATTTTTCAAGCTATAAAGTACAAAATGTAAACTTCACTAGAAATGTAGTTAATTCGCTATAAAAGTGAATAAAATATGCAAAAAACTAAATAATGAAACACACTTAAACACGTAAAATGCAAGCTTATCAACTAGATGTCGCTTTCCTAAAATTTGTGAACGTAAGCAAGATTGCTTGCATAGGAAAGTGAAAGCCAGAACTTAAGAAGAAGAAAAGCGTGTATTTCAAGTTGGAAAAGGGGTCCGCAAGAAAATTTAAATTTTTTGGACGACCAAATCAATAATAGATACAAGTCATACTAGGAAATTAATTAGGTGAGATCTATGCATGATTCGTTGGAACAAACAAAAGGATCAGATAATTAATGTACTTAATGTTGCAATCATACAAAGGGACAAGAGCAAAGACAATGGCATCATTGGTGATCCATCACATCTTTCTAGAGTAAAATGTACATCACATTTTTTAAACAAACATAAAAAAAGACACATGTAAAAACTGTTGGGTTCATGAGTGAAAAATTATGTCTCACATTGGTCCGAGAGATAGATAAAGAGCGGTTAATATGTAAGTAAGCGCTCAAGATCTAATGGCTTAAACTTTTGGGTCAAAATTGGATTCCTGACTTACATATTGGATTCTTTGGTGGACTCTCTCGAGATGGTTCTCCTTATCAAATTGGTATCAGAGTTTCAGGTTGCAAGACTGAGTTATTTATGGGCAAGTGGGTTCTTCTAGGAGGTAGACCGGCAAAAATTCTCTTATTGATGTTAGACCGAAGTGCCAAAGTACTAATGTGTTTGGGTAGTATTGGACCTGGTGCACCATGGGTTTGGCAGGAGGTCCTATTGGTGTTAGACCAAGGGGCCATAGGTTGGCAGGGGTCCAGAATACAGTTTGGATGCTGAAGAAGAGTGAGTCCTTGTTTGGGAGAAGAGATGATCTTAGATGATAAGGTAAGATTGCGTTGAGTACTAAAGTGGGATCAAAGAAGGGTCTGTAAATTTGGGTTTAATGTAAGGGGTTACTCCTGAAGGGGAAATTTTGTTAGATTCATAAGTAAAGGATTATGTTTCACATTGGTTCGAGAGATAGAGAAAGTGCAGTTAATGTGTAAGTAAGGGCCTAAGACCTAATGACTTAAGTTTCTTTGTCAAAGTTAAGTTCTAAACTTACATATTGGGCTCTTTGATGAACTCTCTCGAGGTATTTCTCTCCATCAAAAACACTTCAGTAATGTGCTTTGATTTAATGTGATAATGCCTTTAATTAACTAAGTCTAGGTTTACCTAACAACTTTTGGAAAATATTCAATATATACTTCCATTTTGCCATATTGCAGGTTTCCTCATTTCTGATCAATTTTCAACTTTGCTCTATTTTTATACCAATTTTAACTGATACTTTCTCGATGATGGAGATTGAACTAGCTCTTCTGCATAAGATAAATTTTAAGTTAGCTTTCAAATGGTTCAAGAATCACTTAATTTGAAGCATTGCGGACTGACTAAATAATGAAACACACTTAAACACGTAAAATGTAAGCTTATCAACTAGATGTCGCTTTCCTAAAATTTGTGAACGTAAGCAAGATTGCTTGCATAGGAAAGTGAAACCCAGAACTTAAGAAGAAGAAAAGCGTGTATTTCAAGTTGGAAAAGGGGTCTGCAAGAAAATTTAAAATTTTTGGACGACCAAATCAATAATAGATACAAGTCATACTAGGAAATTAATTATGTGAGATCTATGCATGATTTGTTGGAACAAACAAAAGGATCAGATAATTAATGTACTTAATGTTGCAATCATACAAAGGGATAATAGCAAAGATAATGGTATCATTGGTGATCCATCACATCTTTCTAGAGTAAAACATACATCACATTTTTTAAACAAACATAAAATAAAGATACATGCCAAAACTGTTAGGTTCATGAGTGAAAAATTATGTCTCACATTGATTCGAAAGATAGAGAAAAAGTGGTTAATATATAAGTAAGGGCCCGAAATCTAATGGCTTAAGCTTTTGGGTCAAAGTTGGATTCCTGACTTATATATTGGGTTTTTTGGTAGACTCTCTCGAGGTGTTTCTCCCTATCGAATTGGTATCAAAACTTCAAGTTGCGAGACTAGGCTACATTTGGGCAAGTGGGTTCTTCTAGGAGTTAAACTAGTGAAAATTTTCTTCTTGATAGTGGACGGAAATGCCAAAATACTAATGAATTTGGCTAGTGTTGAACCAGGTGCGACATGGGTTTGGCAGAGGGTCCGGTTGGTGTTAGACCAAGGAGCCAAAAGTTGACAGGGGTCCAGAATATAATTTGGATGTTGAAGAAGAGTGGATCCGTGTTAGGGAGGGTCCGGTTGGTGTTAGACCAAGGAGCCAAAAGTTGACAGGGGTCCAGAATGTAATTTGGATGTTGAAGAAGAGTGGATCCGTGTTAGGGAGAAGAGGTGATGTAAAGTGATAAGGTGAGATTGCGTTTTGTATTAAGGTGGGATCGAAGAAGGGTTTGTAAATTTGGGTTTAATGTGAGGGGTTACCCATGAAGGGGGAGATTTATTAAATTCATGAGTAAAGAATTATGTCCTACATTGGTCCGTGAGATAAAGAAAGAAGGGTTAATTAGGTTTTCTCTAATAACTTTTGGAAAATATTCAATATCTTTCTCTGACCAACGAAATAGTTTGTTATGTTTCACTCTGACTTTTTTATAGGTGACCAGTTTCGTGACTCATGCTACGCATGGCTTATGTCCAGGACAAGCTACACTACAATTTATTTTAAGAATTTTGCCTTCATTCATAAAAAAAAATATTAACATTAATCCAACCAAATGGCTTCACAAATTACTAGACTGTGTTCAACTGCAAAAGTTAAGCCATTAGCATGAGGCACTTCAATATAGGATGCTGCACAAGCGTCCAACTCAAAATATCATTCTATCATCTTTGTATTTGAGAAGCACTTGCTATTGCTAGTTCCACTTCGGAACATGGATAGGAAATTTTCAAGGCTGGTCATAAAGTTGAGGACGCCACTTGCTATTGATGAAGCAGCATTGGGGAACCGTATTTTTGAGCTAATGATTTCAGAGAGCGTTGAGGGATTGAACCAAGTTGATGAAGTTTTCCGATGATGGGAAGCTTTGGAGGGAAGGTGGAAGTTTCTGTGACGAGTTTGAAGTGGAATTTCGCCATTTGAGAACAAAGATCGTGAAGAGGGAACAAAGAAGTAATGAGATAGAATGTTTGAAGAAGAAGGCAATTATTTGCTCAATTGAAAGCGTATACATCTTTGCTTTTCCGTTCAGAAATGTGAATTGGTTTGCCATTGCTTCGTTTGAATTCCCTACTACACTTATTAGCTTCCACTAAGTGCCATCTTTTATAGATAATATAAAATGCAACTTCCAGAGGGGGCAAAAAATGAATGCAAGCCTCTCTTTACCTAATAGGGACAATGATCAGGTAACTAGAGATTTTCAGCTGGACTCTTAGGCTCTCCTCTTTTCATTTGAAAGTTGATACTAATTTTATTTGTGATTCTAAATAGGAACAATAAATAATTATGTATTTTTTAACACTCAGGGACCGGAGGTTAAAATTGAAGAGTATGATTCAAAACATGATGCTTTGAGTCCTTTTCTTAGGTTTGACAATTATGAAAACCTTAACAATGTAATAGAACCAAAAGTCACCCAATTTGTAATTAAAAAACGAGAATGGGAAAGGGAAAATGGAAAGAAGGGAACCTCGTGTATGTGTCTGCTAAATTTAAAATTCTGAAATTTATTTGTCTTATTTCTTGACTTTACTCGATGTCCCTTTCCTAAAATCTCCGAACATAAGTAAGATTGCTTGCACGGGAAACTGAAAGCCAGCTTTAGTATTTTTTTTTTTTCCCTATTCTCTTGGATTATTTTCTCCCTTAAGCTCTTGGAATTTCTACAAGATTTTGTAAAACATTTTCAGTGTAAGAATGAACGGGTTCTGAATGGTTCTTTAAGGTTCATACTCTTTGTTTTCTGCTTTTTGCAGCAAATTTTGCATGTTTTGCTTACTTTTGACAGTGAATTACGAGTTTTGCACTTCCAAAAGAAAGAAAAAAAATCCATTTCGCCATTGCCAAAATGGAGTCATGAAGAAGAAGAAAAGCGTGCATTTCAAGTTAAAAAAGGGGTCCGCAAGAAAATTTAAATTTTTTGGATGGCTAAAACAATAATAGATACAAGTCATCCCAGGAAATTAATTAGGTGAGATCTATGCAGGATTAGTTGTGACAAACAAAACGATAAGATAATTAATGTATCATTGGTGATCCATCACATCTCTCTTGAGTAAAACATACATCACATTTTTCAAACAATATAAAATAAAGATACATGCCAAAACTCTTCAGTAATGTGCTTTGATTTAATGTGATAACGCCTTTAATTAACTAAGTTTAGGTTTTACCTTATATCATTTGGAAAATATTCAATATCTACCTTTGACATCCGAAATAGTTTGTTATGTTTTCGACGTTTTTGTAGGTGACTTGTTTTTAAATTTGGACCGAATCGACTGGTTCAACCAAATGAACCAGGAACCAGCAAAGCATCCAGTTCGAGTTTGTCTTAAAAATTGCATGGCCAAGACTCGATCAAAACCCCAGTTAGACCAGAAAACCAAAAAATGAAAAAGCTCGGGTGGTGGCTATGACGGTGGTGGTGGCACAACCACTTACAATTCTTCCAACATCCAAATCTTCAAGATCTAAAACTAAAAAAATTGTGAGAAAATGAGAAGAGAATTGAAGATAAAAATGAATCTGAAGAATATAGAAATTGATGTTCTTGATTAAAAAGCATAGATTGGTGGTGGCCATGGCAGTGGCTGCGGCATAGCCACTTACAATTCTTCCAGCATTCAAATTTAACAAGATCTAAAAATAAAATAAAAGAATTGTAAAGAAATGAGAAGAGAATTGAAGACAAAAATGAATATAAAGAATAGAAATTGATGTTTTCTTTGGTGAGGAAAGAAAAGAAGACAAAAGATTTTAGAAGATTAAAAATACAAAAGAAGAAAAGAACATAATAGGAAAGTGGATATTACAGGCTGGAGAAGAAGAAACGTTGAAGAAGACTGGACGACGCATACGCTTCCTTATAAACCTAAAACTTGGAAAGAAGCAAAGATTTAGACATTGGTTAACAACTTTCTATTATTCTATTTTGACCTCTCAAGTTTCTGAACAATGGTTTTATTTGTCAATGCTTTCATAAATTTCTTTATTTGTCAAACAAGTCTCATAAATTAGTTTTAGGCACATCAATTTTCATTTAAAGCTTAAAAACATTCAATTAGAGTTATGATCGGAGGATGCTAAAATTTAGGATGTATAAGAATACAAATAGAGAGATAAAAGGAACATTTTTTTCCATATTGATAATACACTTATACATATTTTTACGTATAATCTATTTAATTTTTAATTAATATATTTATGATATTATGATGATATCACCTGATTCTTAGATCAATCCAACTCTGATTGAATCCATTGACTCCTGAGTTCGGCCGAGTCACTACCCAGTTCGAGTTTCAAAACATAGGTTTCATGAGTCATGCTACGCATGGCTGGTGTCCAGGACAAGCTACACTACAATTTATTGTAAGCATTTAGCCTTCATTCATAAAAAATTATTAACATTAATCCAACCAAGTGGATTCATAAATTACTGGACAGTGTTCAACTGCAAAAGTTAAGTCATTTAGGATGGGGTACTTTAATACAGGATGCTGCACGAGTGTCCAACTGAAAATATCATTCTATCATCCTAGTAGTTGAGAAGAAGTACTTGCTATTGCTAGTTCCAGTTCAGAATAAAGATAGAAATTTTCAAGGCTGCTCATAAATTAGAGGACGCCACTTCATAAATTCTCAAAAATGATCATCTCCCCAAAACTAGAGCTATGAATGGGGCCAGCCTTGTTCAGCCTGAAAAAAAGCCAATGAGCCTAATATTTAATAGAGTCGGAAAGAGTTTGGATCTAAATGATAGATCCAAATTAAGTGTGAGATGAATTTGGGTTCTACTAAACTCAAACGCAATTAAAACTCGACCCATGTATATGTATAATTATATATATAATATATATAATTGTATATTAAATGATATATAAATAATATAATTGTACATATCACAACATTAAAATATTAATAATTTATATATAAATTTATAATAGTTCATAAATATTAATATATGATATATAATTGTGTACTTAGTTATCAGCTTGGCCCAATCCTGATATGAGCCCAAAATCGTATTAAAGTTATGAGCTGAATTTGAGCCTTCTAAATAAAATCCAAATCTGAAAGTTTGAAATTCTTATTTATTTTCTGAGTCGAATTTGACTTTGCCAAAACTCGATTGATGTAACCCATTGACAAAATGTAATGTAAGGTAGGTAAATTTGCCCAGTTAAATAATTGGTGAAGTATTTATGAAGAAAAATCCAACATAGTGTATGATTCATGGTTGCAATTGCCACGATTGGTTCGTGGAGACCTCAAGTTGGATAGGTTAGGTTATCCTAATTTTCGGATTTACTAAACATTTGGATTTCTGGAATGGGTCTAGAACGTCCACAATCATTCAAGCGCTGTTGCTGCTGCTGTTGTTTTGCAGTTGCAGCTACTGTTTTTTGGCTCTCCGGTTGAGCAATTCTCTCTTTTTGCTGGTTTGGATGTTTTTGCACCTCTGTTTGGCAGCTGCTGATGTAATGTTTTCGTTGTCTTGTTCTTTTTGGCTTCAAGCTTGGCATGTATTTATACAGCAGTCAACAGCTTAGCTTCCTCTCTCATATTCTTCTCTTCATTGCTCTTCTTTACTTGCAATAGCAAACTCCCTCTGTATTTTAAGTTCCTTGGATTTGCCAAAAAGGATAGGAACAGATGTTAGTCTAAACCTCATAGTGCAGCCAATTACAAATGTCAAGAGGCAAGAAATAATGAAATCTTGGTCTTATCTAAACATTAGAAAGATGATATGTGTACAAGTCTAGCTAAATCTACAGAGTGCACCGAAAGTTCTGTTTTGTTAGGAGTTAAACCATATGCTTGGGACACTACATCACCGAATGCTCAGTTATGTATATATATTCATTCTGTGTCTTATTGTCAGATTGTCCTTCTATAATCGCAAGCGTAATTGTACTCAACTCAACAAACACTGAGTCTTACATAACAGAAGAATAGCAAATCCAAATGTTAAAATTGTAATGAGACAGATAATTTATCAAAGAAGTCAGAAAGGGCATATAGTTCTAATTGAATCTAGCCATTAGCAAAATCATGAGTGGTATTTATTTTAGTACAAAAAACCACACAGTGGAAGTATAAATAACATCTTAAAATCGAAGGAGGAATGACTCGATAAATTTACGCAATGGAAGATTGCGCTACGAAAATATCAACTGGCAAAGAAGAGAAGATAAGCAATGTTAGCACTCTGAGGCGCAAAACTCAATTTGATTAGAACAAATTCTTACTACTGTTTTGCACACCTAACCAACCGGCCACTAGGCCTTTAAATACGACCAATCTAATCAACTAACGTAATATTGGACTCTACAATCACATACATATACAAACTCAATCACCAAATTAACTGTGAAACCAATTCCTATACCACTTATAACACTTCAGCCCAATTTAACTAAAACACCTAATTAACCAAGAACATAGTCATTATCTTGATTTAATATCGTCAACATTGTCCCTTTTAAAGCAAATTAAAGTCACCATGCGAAGGTCCGATACCATCGTCGCGGCCAACGATTTGTATGTAAAACTCTGTTGCGACGTAGGTGACATGCAATTACAACTTGCAGTTGATCATCGATTTTATCTTCGCATATCGAAGCAAATTAGCCTTGTACTATGCATACAATGTAGCTGTCAATTCTAGTTAATCAAGCCCACCATCAAAGCCAATATATTTTCTCAAAATAATAATCATCCACACAATTTTCAGCAACCAAGGCAAACCTTCTTTTTGCCAATTATTTCCACCACAAAAGTTTCCAGCTTCACAATTTCTAATGAATAGATTAATAAGAGAATCCACCCCGCAAGTAAAATAAAAAATTTCTTTCTCTTGATCAAAATTTATACCGTTAATAACAAATTCTTCTTCATGACTTATCCCAAAGAATGTATGCAAATCAAAATTTTTGGTCCAGAAAATAGCCAATTTGGTCCCTTAACTTTTTCATTTAAACCAATTTCATCCTTCATGATTTTTTTTCACCAATTTAGTCCTCAAACAATTTTATGGGATTCAATGTATGACTTATTGGTGGCGCCACCACATTTTATGTATTTTGCACAGCGGGTTAGGGGTATAATTGGAATGACTAGTTCAACTGTCTAATTATAGGGATTATAACAGAGACTTTTAGATGATTAAGGACAAAAACCTCTGAAAATTGAGAGAGAAGTAGGGTTTCATAAGGATCAAAATTTAAGAAAACTGTAATTGAGATTGATGAATAGATCTGTGTCTTTGACAATGGAATGCATCAATGGTGACAAGGATGGTAAAAAAGAAGCAGATGCAGCAACAATGTTGAGTAAGCTTTCATCAGATCTTACTTAGTTTAACAATTTCTACTATATTGCTTTTTGTTTGTTTGTGGCAAGCATGTTAGTTTAACCTTTTCATCAAATTGTAGGGCTTATGTGTTTGTACTTTATCCTTGGCTGTGGGGTTGACAAGGATAAACTTTCATCCGATCCGAATTAGTTGAACATTTTCTTCTCACCTTCGATAGTAGTATTTAGCATGTGGGCGATTAATTAGTAGAATAAATTGATTGTAGGGCTGATGTGATTAATCAGTGTCTACAATGACCATTAATTCTAGCCATTAGTTGTAGTAAAATATATAATACATCAAAATACACAAGCAATATGTCATGATTAATTGCAATAATTTACCCCGTAATTTATGCATCCATGAAATCTTCTACCTAGGTTCGCCAATGTCTGCAAAGTTACAATTCTACATTCTTCACGACAGTGACAAAGTACAACCTCATCCCTATTGTAGCATTCTACCCTTTCTCCCTTCACTCCTGTCAATTGCCCACTTACTCGACTATCCAGGTTTGAGTTGTCTGCTACATAAACTTGAGGCGAGGTTGTCAAAGTTTCTCCTTGGCTACATTTCACTTACAAATATCCAAGTTCGGTGACTTGTCCTAATTTTTATGAGCTCTTCTCTCTCAATTTTCAGAGGTTTCTTTCCTTCATCTTGTTAAAGTTGCTATTATAATCCCTATAATTAGATAATCGAACCAGTCATTCCAAATATAGCCTCGGCCCACCGTGCTAAATACATAATTTGTGGTGGTGCTGCCCATTAAGTCCTACATTGAACTCGATAAAATTGTTTGGGAACTAAATTGGTAAAAAAAAAAATTAGTAAAGGATGAAATTGGTTTAAGTGAAAAAGTTCATGGACCAAATTGGCAATTTTCCCTTTTTAGTCATTACACAAATTTTACAAATTTCTATGTCGTCAATAAAAACATCCTCTTCTAAATTAATTTTTCATTCCAAACCAATTATTGACTTGTGATCAGATTCACATGCAAACTCGAGCTCATGGATAAAATCGAGCTAAACCGTGTTTTTTTCAAATCAAGCACCGAGGTATCCCAGAAATGGAACTCAACAAGGGCGAATTTGGAAAACTTGACGTCAACCACGAACTAAAATAGAATTATAACAAAGATAAAACGTGGATAATACGTCCTCAATCACAAGCTACTATCAAATATATATCATAAAGAGCTCAAGTGCATGATTGATGATTGCCATTAGCAAAGCACAAAGATAAGGACTGTGAGTTAGTTACAAGATTTTTTTTTAATCTTGTCATATTTGCTATTTAGAAATGTTCAAGAATATATTCACATATTCTGAAACTTCAGTATCCTTTCATTTTCTATATAGCACTTTCAAAACTCAAAAAACCATCTCTATTATACTACACAAGCAAACATAAATTGGTATTTCACCATTTAAAAAGTTTTCTGAATGAAACTCCGCGTCAAAGTCAAAGGTGACAGCCATAATGATAAGAATATCCATGAACATAACATATTCAAGTGCCTAATTAGGTAGACTTGCAACAAGTAGAAGAGGGAATTTCTTTGGTGTAACAATCCCAGGGGCTTCAGTCATATCCAAATTCTCCGATCTTGCTCCATTTGCCAACTCAAAGTTAAAGTTGCACATCAGATTTGAAAAGATGATAGGAAAAAAGGGATGTTTCTTTCATATACATTGAATTAGGACAATGCACTTTATATAGAATTACAATATCTATTTCTACTAATTCTTATAGTTGTGCTAAACTATGCTATGCTATCAATTTACAAAATGTGAGGACCCGAAAATTATATCTAATTGCATACATTACTGTTAGAAAATTTGAATGTGCAACTCTGTTTGATTATCGACTATTTAGAATGTTTAATTGATTGTCTTAGATTTAAGTACATTAGAATACTTCAAATTTAAGTATGATTAATATACAAGAAAATTTCATACAAATTAGACAAGAAACCAGTGAAGTAATAGTGACAGGGAATGAAAGTGCAAGGTTTAAACCTTTATTTGTCCATGCAATTGACACCTAGCATAAGCTTGGACATTTGTCCAACTAATGAACAAAGATTGTACCAGCTCATTGTATATCTTTTCTCTTGGGACACACAAAAACCGAAAGACAAAACATATTTCTGGTTCCTTTTCTGAAACTTGCAACCAGGAGAGAGTGAGGGAGAGACAGCTTCCAATTTCTTCCTATCACTTCAAAGACAGAAAAAAGCCGAGAGTGAGAACTATAGGAGAACCAGCCTCTTGTCTGTTTCTGCAATTTGAAGCTTCAATCAAGAAACAAGAAAACCACCATTCAACCTATCTAAGTGAACTGGGTAGAAATAGAAATTTGCAGCATAGGAACCGTGGGAGAACAAGACGTAAACCTGTCAAACGCTCTTTATTTTCTTTCTACTTTGGCCCTATAATGTCTTAGCTTGAACTAACGTCAAGAAAAGTACCAAGGAAAAATGCATCAAAGCTGGAAATATTTTGCTGAACTCACTGCATGAAATCAGTCTGCAATGCTGTGGTTATTTCTCACAAAATCTGTTAAGATGCAATTGCATGCAACACACACACTCTAGTTCTTTTACCTTGTCATGCATGCAGAATTTCACTTGAAGAAAAGAAGGTTCAATGGGAAAAAAAACTTGAGGGAAAACTGTATTTAAAGACTGATTCATTGCCGGAAATTTCTGTTTATAGCCGACGGTAGGAGAGCTGAAAACTTGGAAGAAATTTCACTAGGAATGCGCGATATATGTTTCATCTCTTGTCCTATAAGATATTTGCCTTTAAAACTAGTGAATCATTGGCAAACTTGGCTGAAATTGTTGAAGAAAGCTTGCTGGAATCTGTTGAGATGACCGAGAGAGGGAAAGAAATAATTCTCCAGTTTTCCTCTACAAATTTTGGATGCAAATTTCATATTGTGGTTCAAAACACCTTATAACACCTTAACCTTAACATTCATGTTATATTTGAGTGAAAAATGAAGAGTTTTATTGAAGGAAAATTTATCTTTTAAACTGTCTAATTGCTGGAATTTTTCCAGTTTTGGCCGAGAGAGAGATGACGAAGAATTTTTCTGTTTTCTCCATGAATTTCAACTGAAAATTGCATAATGTTTTTTTTTTATACCTTATAATACATTAATATTGACATGCATGTAGCAGTTGACTTGAATCCAAGTGAAATAAGTGTTGGCATTGAGGGAACTTCGCTGAAAATTCCGGTCATGATTGATAATTGAGGACTGTTGGAGTAGAGTTGAGGGTTGCAGCTTTAACTTCAAAGTTTTGTTGGTTTTGGTCAAAAACTCACTTCATGTACCATTTGCCTCTTTTATCAAAACATGCATGTGGTAATTGTTAAGTTCAAAGCTAGAAAAGATTGATTTTTGGAGGAAACTCTAAACTTGGAAATTTTCCATTTTCTTGCCACGAGTTTTGATAAACTTGGTTCAAACTTGCTTTAGGCAGATGTTCTAATCTAGCAATATATGTTGTATAATTGACATTTTAAACAGTAGCTGTGGAGTTGAATGAGATCTTTCAATTGATCTAAATAAGAAAGTTTAGGCTTTGCGCGAGGGAAACGGAAGAAGTGAACCTGGACAATTATTCCACCTTTAAGGTTAAACTTTAACTTTAATTAATTCTGGTTTTTAACCTGAGTTGTTGGGTAGATTTTATACAATATTATTGTTCTTGAACCTGAATAAATTATACTAAAGTGAACGATATATGTACTTTGGGTACCTTCTAACGATTAAACTTAGTATAATCAACTTAGAATTAGGATTGCGGATGAAAGTAACTGCACTTAGTGATTATTCTTAGAATTATACCATAACTATAGTACTTGAAATTTGTCTCGGGAACTATTAGTGGGCGTGAAAGCAATCTCGGGACCGAAGTGTATCTTGTTTGACTAAGTGAGTGTTTCCAAAATTGTGTCTAAACTATTTATGTTTTACTTAAGTGATGTTATGTGATAAATATGCTTATTACAGAATATTGCTAAGGATTCATTGTAAAGTGTATCTCCAGTGTCCCTCGCCTTCTAAGTCAGGGGCGTACTTTATCGCACTCAACTTAGTTGAGTTTGAAGGTTGATAGTTGATCAAGTGTTACTGTAAGTATGCATTAATGTAAACCATATGTGTACTTTAGTACACCAGTTGAACTAAGCCCCAAAATCCTCTGTTCAACGGACTATTCGAGCCAGCAAAGGGTTTGATGGGGTACGACGACAGTTTTGGGTAAGTGTTTCGGTATAGTTGAGTATTATCCTGAAGTTTGGAGATTATTGAACTGATTAATCAATATAGGGGATTGTTTATTATTTTGAAAGATATAAGAGGCTGATTTTGGCAGAGTGTCCAGTGATATTGAAATGACTCCCAAAAGGAGCTTGTATCCTTTTATGTTGAATGAGTTATTCTATTGTGAAATGTACAATATTATATAAGTGGCTTCTAATGAGCAACGTATCCTTTTGAAAGTAATTATATAGTGAAGTGTTCTTTACTTGCTTAATTTTTACTAGTTTAAGTGTTTATTGAATGTTGCTTATTTGGAAAACCTCACTGGGCATAAGCTCATCCCCTTAGTTTTGTTTTCTTTACAGGAGTTGTGATTGGAAGAAGCGTCGAGTAGAGATAGATGGTTTTGGGTGGTCAAATTTGTATATCGCTGTTTAAAACTTATATTTTGTTTCTTTTAATGGACGAATTTACATTCTAGTCTAGTTGATTATGTACTTAAGATTGAATGTGCAGTTGTTTAATGGAAATGCTATCTCTCAAGTTAATGTGAGTGAATGAACCCTGATTAGAATTAGGCAGGCAGTTCGCTAACCCTTAGGGTTCGCCCTAAGAGAAGGTAGGGTCATCACACAAAATCTTTCCTAATTACATTTTGATTACAATAAAATCTATGTCAATATTTGTGGACTTGCTTTCTCAACACTCCCCCTTAAGTTGAAGAGTGAATATCAAGAACTCCCAACTTGCGTTTCATGATAAAACATCTCTTTTTCCAAAGGCTTTGTAAACACATCCGCAAGTTGATTTGTGGAAGAAACATATTGAGTTGCAACTAAGTCATCTTGTTTCTTGTCATGAATGAAATGACAATCTATTTCTGTATATTTGGTTCTCTCATGAAACGCTGGATTGGCTGCTATATGCAAAGCTACTTTGTTGTCGCAATGCAGTAATGCCGGTTTTAGATCTAATATTCTCAAATCTTTTAACAATAAATGCATCCAAGATAGTTTACAACATATTCCCGTCACAACTCTGTATTCGGCTACAGCTGATGAGGGCGAGACAGACATTTGCCGTTGTCCGTTAAGAAACAAAAGCAGATCCCAAAAAAATACAATAACCAGTGGTGGATTTTCGTTGAAATAGGACAATCTGCCCAATCATAGTCAAAAAATGCTCTAAAAAATAGATCATTCTGAAGGGGAAAAAACAAACCTTGTCCTGAATTATTTTCAAGTAATGTAATACGCGTAAAGCAAACTCCAAATGGGTTTCCAAGGTGCATGCATAAACCTGCTTAATGCATGTACTGAATATGTAATATCGGATGAGTAACAGTCAAATATATCAAACGTCCAACAAGTCGTCTGTATTGAGATGGGTCCTTGAGTAAATTTCCTTCATCTGATAATTTGACATTTTGTTCCATAGGAAAATCCACTGGTTTAGCTCCCAAATATCCTCCATCCTTCAAAATGTCCAAAGCATACTTCATTTGCAAAATAAAAATGTCCTTCTTTGATCAAGAGACCTCGATGCCCAAAAAGCCTTACAAATCACCCAAATTGATGACAAATTTCTGACTTTGTTATGGATTTAAAAAAAATTCTGCAAAAGGGGTGATTTTGGTGTGGGATTCCGACCAGGGGTCTTCGCATTCAAAAAATGCAAGGTCACCTAAGCTCGCAGGGAATGCGAGCTCATGTAGAAAAAAATTGTTTTATTATTGAGCTCATATTTGCTAAATGCTAGCTCAAAAAATTTTTATTTTTTTGTGTTATAACTCGCATTTAGCAAATGCGATGTCATAGAAAATTAAATTTAAAAAATATTGTTTTGTTAGAGCTCGTATTTACTAAATGCTAACTCCTAGAAAATTAAATTTAAAAAATATTTAGTTTTCTCAGAGCTCGCATCTCCTAGAAAATTAAATTTAAAAATATTTGTTTTCAAAGAGCTCGTGTTTACTAAATGCGAGCTCGTAGAAAATTAAATTTAAAAATATTTGTTTTGCAAAGCTTGCATTTAGTAAATGTGAGCTCCAAGAAAATTAAATTTAAAAAATATTTGTTTTCTCAGAGCTCATATTTAGTAAATGTGAGCTCCTACAAAATTAAATTTAAAAAATATTTGTTTTCTAAGAGCTCGCATTTACTAAATGCAATCTCTAGTTAAATCTTATTTTTAAAAAAATAATATTATGGAGCTCACATTCATTAAATGCAAGGAGTAAAAATTATTTTGGAAATGCGAACTCCTAGAAATTTTTATTCAAAAATTGGTTTTTTTATTTAGGAGCTCACAATAATTTTTGTTTTCGAATTGAAATTTATCAATAGCGAACTGCAAGAGAAATCTTTTTTAAAAATCTTTCATTAGTAGAGGAATAAATCCATTTTATTTTTAAAACTTGCACGAGGTTGAAGTTAGCAAATGTGAGCTCCCAAAAAATTTATATTCAAAATAATCCTTTGTATATAAATAACTACACATGTATACTTCTTCTATATTAAAAGATTTGATAATTATACAGTTGGAAACACCTAATTTTATTATAATATATTTTTGTAAAGAAATAACAATACATGCATACTTCTTTATTTTCACAGGTCAATATAAAATAAAATGAAATTGTTAATATGTTAGGTCTTAACTTTTGATGAATAAAATTCTCTTTTTTTTTTTTACTTTCTCATAGGAGAGTATTAAAATTTTTTCTTGCATGTTTAATAGGAAAAATATGAATAAGAAAGGTAAAGGATAACTATATATAAATATATTATAAATAGTAGATCTATGTTTTTTGCAATGCCGATGGAAGGTACCTAACTTTTTATATGAACCAGAGGAGAGGTTAGCGTATTTTACTCTTTTTATATTGTTTTGTTCATAGGAAAAAAGCATTTCTTTGTAATTTTATGAAAGTTTCTGGTTTTGTAAAAAATAAGAAATAAGATATGTGTGATTGATTTGTTTTGCTAACATTCGGGAAAGTAAAGAATATAAACAGAAAATAACACCAAAAAGTATGTAATGCAGATTTAGATTATTTATACAACAACTCCATAATCAGTGTATCATCAACGATGTCCAAGTTTTCCAAGTACCACATCCTCTGGGTTTGTATATTCGTTGTGTTCGACATGGCTAGTCTGATATTACTGTACTGGCTTGAGTAATCTATGACTCCTGTGTAGCATCATGTTTTTTGGTGCTCTGATCTTCATCTATACCTCCTGTATGTTGTTCAGAAGTGTCATGATGTAAGTCTTCATCTGACGTAAACTCTGAAAAAGTTACTGGGGATCTAGAATGGCCAATGGATGCATCGTGCAGCTACATGGCTTCGATCTGAGGTGTGACTAGAGCAGATGCGCCAACATGGTGCTCAGTAGCTTGTGGCCCTCCATTGAATCCAATTTGGATGGTGGATTATGCTGACCTCCATGAACTTTCCTAGGAGCTCGCTAAACACGACATCGGTTTGCATGTTGTGGAATGTCCTAGGTACTTGTGGAGAGCGAAATGCAAATCGTTGTGACTCCCCTACATGATGCAATGTTATGGATGCAAAGTCCTTCATTAGATGAAAATAATTCTTGTGTTGTTCGTCACTAAGTGCCAAAGAGTCCTCTGCCATGTAATATACCCGAGACATAGCATCCATCTGGAGTGTAAATATTGGAATGAATAAGGATTAATAATGTCAAACCTTAAAAAAAGTATTTCAATATACATGCGTGTCGAGCAGTGGTTAGATTTGAACTTACAAGATATTGTACCCTGGCGCTATCACCCTAAAAGCCCTTCAAAAAGTGGGATACCTACTTGGATTTGAAATATAAGCACTGTCCACTCTCGATCCCACTGACAACACTCATCTGATAGATATGTAGGATCTTCAACTTCAGTACCATCTTGTACATGCATATGTCGTTCAATCCAAACATCAATATATGCTATATGCGTAGTTATCCATTCTTGATTCCCCTTACCATGATGATCTAGAGAATGTAGGGTTGATTGTTTTTTAGTCAATCTAAGATTAGGCAGGGGCAGATGATATCTAAACTACTGCATAACCTAATGAGGAAGATGCAGCTCAATAACTTCCCAACATATGAGATACGTGATAGACCTCTAAATGTCACGACCTGCAGTACAATACACAGGCAGAGAAGCGATAATGTCCTCCGAATATGGCGGCCATATGAACTGCAAAAAAGATAAATGAATATGCACTGACCACTAACTTAAATTGGTCTCCACAGACAATTTACCACATGCACCATTCAACTTTGTCAATTGAGAAAAACATAACAAATCCAAGCAAATTTTTGTCATTTTGCATATTTATTTTAGAAAATTTCGGCAATATCTCCCCTATAACTAGAGGAAAACTCCCTACCAACAAAATCAATGTTACAAGAATCAAATACTATTAGACTATTCAAACAAGTTCGCATATTTTATTATCTTACTCAAAAAAAAAGTGCAAAGTGTTAGACGTTCAACATCATTGTATTATTACAATACCTCTTGAGGACGTAGGCCTGTCAACTAATTTCGAAATGCAAGCATGAGATATCGGGTAACTCTGTATAGATCAAACTCAACATTCCACCTAAATAGAATAAATAGGGGCTTTTTTTAGAACAAATGATTGCTGTTTGAATTACAAATTATAGTCACAACTATAAAAGATATATGCGCACCGAGCTCCATATAGACCAGGATAGTAATCCAATGGCTGCACTCGGTTAGGGCGCATTGTAGGTATACGTTTCCTTGCCTATAGCTGCAAAAAAATTTGAATCATTAAATAATTGCAATAATATAATAGTCATTTCACCTCACTCTTATTGAGTGTAATGTACCTGTATCAAAACTAATGGTCCTGCAATAGTCGATCTAGAGGGAGATGTGGCTGTACATGGGGATCGATAGAGAGTCACCAAATCACCCTACCCCAACTGTATTTCCCAATAGTTTCCAAGTATCGTAGCAAGAGAAGATACATTAACGGGACTTTATTTCCGGACTTATCGGACAATAAGTGACCACCTAATATCAGGAGGTAGATGCGTGCCCACTATCTACATTCGACATCCAAAGTTTTGGCTAGCAGCTTTGTATCTAATGTTCTGGATAAACGCCCCAACTTTAGCCTTTGTCTATCAAAGTTTGATGGCATAGGAGAAAAATCAATAAGCTCCTCACATAAGAGTTCCCATTCTTGGACAGTAGGAGATGTATCTATCCCTGGTACTAGAGGACCATCGATATGTATTTCCCATAGAACCTCTACATCTTGCAAAGTCACGGTAGCCTCTCCAACGGGTAGATGAAAGGTATGAGTCTTGGGCCGCCATTGCTTCACCAAACGGGTGATCATGATCAATCATCATATATCCACTCTCAATCACCCCTTCAAACCCTGTCAATCGAATAAAATGATGAACCCATTCGAGGATAGGTGTATACTCCCAAAAACCTTTATCATATCATCTGACATCAAGTTGATTGCCCAATATATGCCCGTGAAATATGGAATGTGCTCGATGTGCAGTTCTTGCTTAGATAACATCATGCACATATGGCCTCGGATGCAAGTCTGTTTGTGTGGGAATGTCGAACATAATGATGAAAATATCTATAAGGACAACTACAATAATGTAAAATTTGTCATTGCAGATTTTGATAACCTTACCAAAATGTTGAACAATTCAAGGAAAATATAAGACTTCATACTCGAAGACCCAAAATAGGAGTTTAGGAACCTATACTAACTCGATAATTTAAGAACTAAGTTTAGTGCACAAAGTTATGTATCAACAAATTAGATTAGAATTGCCTATCAAAATAGTAACATCATAATGTCTGTCTTGCTAGGATTACATGGGGTCCCTATCTGTAAATTATTTAATTCAAGGCCTATAATTCGGACAGTTTCTTCTATTGTGACTCGACTGATGACAATTTGTACATCTTCTTGGTTCCTCTGGGTCTCTCTCATCCATCTCATTTCAAATTCTTCTAGCTCGTACCCTTCCTATTCGATGTACAATATATTTACTTCTATCCCCCTGTAGCTTCCAATCAGGACAACGCCACATATCCGGATGCAATAAAGGGTTAAACCTTCCTGAATACTGCACCGAGCAGCTGCACCTCATTTTTGTAAACTATGGATCGACAAGCAATCCCGGATTGTCCCCTTTATTCCTGCACACTGCCATGATGTGTGAACAAGGAAACTTATGCTGATGCCACTTGCCATAGGAGCATGTCTTATCAAGATAAATTCTCTCTAGAGTTTCATTATCTACCACAAGAGCCTATATAGCTGCTGCCACTCATTCCATATATCGTACATTATCTCCAGAATTTCGTCATCCACCACTGCGGAGACATTATAAGAGGTACGGTCACACGGTTGATGGAGAAATAAATTCAACTTGAACATCCCCCTATCGACCCCCATATATTGATAAATTCTGTTTACTAACTCATATCCAATTCTATGCCGCAATGTGAATGTATGATTTGAGGTACGAGATAAGTAACAAATTGACCCATCCTCGTTATGTATTTTACCTCTTTAGTAAAGAAACACTCGCAGAGGTCTTTTTACAGACATATGTGCTAAATGAATCCCTATATTGAGGAAAATAAATTAGAATTAGTAGTACAAGAGTCCAAACAAATGATTGTTGGTCTAGGACTCTCGTTAAATAATTTTAGCAGCATCTCCCCTAAAAATCAACTAAAATTCTTTATGAACAAGTCCAAAATTTTTTAGCTATCAATGCACTATGAATAATTACTCAGCATTTCTTAGTTAACCGAAGAAGTAACATGATATTAGTTATATCATGCATATAGCAGAACGTGAAACTATAATAATTTGCAAGATAGTCCCCCTACCTAACTGCACATGCATGCAATTCTAATATACACTACAAGAGAAGGCTTAACTCTAAATTCAAAAAATTAAGCGCAATTGAATGAATCTAGAGAAGGCTTAACCGAAGAAGTAACATGATATTAGTTATATCATGCATATAGCAGAACGTGAAACTATAATAATTTGCAAGATAGTCCCCCTACCTAACTGCACATGCATGCAATTCTAGTATACACTACAAGAGAAGGCTTAACTCTAAATTCAAAAAATTAAGCGCAATTGAATGAATCTAGATGTATTTGTCAAAAGACTTAAAAAAAATTAATCGCACCATGTATTTGTCAAAACCAATCAAACGCATTAGTACAATTTTTGAAAAAATTTCGTAAAAGTCTCCCCTATAAATGGGCTAAAACTCCCTGCTAACCAATCCAAGCATGCATGGATTTTATAAGCTACTTTGATAAATCGCCTAAAAGATTAGGATACATCCGTCAAATACTTCTACATCCACCAAATACATCAAATTCGTCAATTTTATGGTTCAAAAGTAAAACTGGATAAAGAGGATTCAAACAAAATAATAAGGTCTAAAAATTGAAAAGTCAAGGCAATGTGAAATAAGTTCACTCAAAGATAGGAATACCAGCATAACTTACTAAGCCTTTGACAAAGTAAATATTCCGTTCATTGTTGTTGTTCTCCTGATGTACTTCCTAGGCAAAGTTATGACTATTGTTCAACTCTTTTGCTGGTGTTGTACATAGTTTGGTTCCTATGCAGGCATTTAGAGGACTTGTATACAAGGACATTTCACTTTAGGATTTAGATTGATTGTCCATAAGGTAACATGGGGAACTAAGTATAACATCTTTTTTGGGATTCGTTCTAATTTAGGTTTGTGGCTTGAAATTTGTTAGTCGGTTGGTAAATATCTGGAGCATCATGAATGAAATTCACGATCAATTAGTACTGTTCTAGTTAAATAAATAGAGAAAAGAAAAAAAGGTTATTCAGGAATGAAACTTAGTTTTGAGAAATCCCAAGATTACAACTGAGCATATCGCGGCAAAGTTTATTTGGAGGTTGTGTTTCTACCATTCTACATTGCTCAGGGCAAAGAGTAACCACAACATACCAAGTTTAGTTTGTAGTTTGCTGGTGTTCTGCAAAGTTTGGTTCTTTTGCAGGCAATTAGAGGACTTATATACATGGATGTTGTACTTTAGGATTTAAATTGAATGTCCAAATGGTGACATAAGGAACTAAGTATTGCATATCTAAATCTAGGTGAGTTACTTGGGATTTTTCTGTGCCTTTGTTAAAATATGGAGTATTTATAGGACTTTCATTGCAAAGAAGTTAGGTGAATTGTCTCGAGTTTTGTCCTTTGTAGGCAATATAGAACTTTTATTGCACTTTAGCATTTGATTTGAGTATTCAAATAGGTGATAGGTGGAATAAAGGCTAAATTCTCGAGGTTGGTTTTTAACATTCTATAAGGTTAATGGCAAAGAGTAGCAAGAACATACTAAGTTTAGCTTGAAATTTTTTAGACTTATACCCTTTGCTAGTACATATAGGACTCGTATTTAAGGACGTTGCACTTTGGGGTGTAAATTGAATATTCAAATGGTTATAGGAGGAACAATTTAAGTACGTGCATTTTATTGCAAACTAATTGATTGCTTGGAATTTATTTATGAGTTGTTAGATATTTGGAGTATTGCCTATGAGTTTTATAATCAATTAGTAGTGTTCTAGTTAAACAGTGGAGAAGAGAAAAATATGTTTGAGAAATCCCAAGATTTATGGAGTGAGAAAAATATGTTTCAGAAAAATATATGAACATGACGGAGTGAATGACAAACCAAAAAAAAAAAATTATTGTAGCATGTGTTTCTCAAATCTTTTTAAACAACTTAGTACAATTGTTTAAAAAATTTTGATAGAATCTCCCCTATAAATGGGTTAAAACTCCCTGCCTACCAATCCAAACACATGGATTTTGAAAGCTATCTTTAAGTTAATATTCCCCTAATCATTCCAGTAGTAACTCAACTATAGGTACAATGAGAAGTCAGCGGAGTGAGAGTTAGGCTGTTTAAAAACTTGGTGGTTCTAAATAGAAGGATACTTCAATGACATGTGGTGTCTAGATGAGAGTTAGAACTGGCAATTTCAACTTTTACCAAAGTCATATGTGATATTACCAGAGTGCTGGAAATACTAACATAAATGAAAATACAAGAAAACCAATGATAATTGCCTGGCCAAATGATATAAATGAAAAAACAAAAATCAATAAGGCAAAAGTACATAGAACTAAACTCAATTAAGACATGGATTTTATCAAACCCAAACAACAGTTTTAAACACACCAATAATATTTTTACCCAATTAACTAATTATTGCAATTATTTTATTTATTAAATAAACTAAGTAATTGTTAGTAGTTGCAAGCCAGGCAGATCCACTGTCCACACAAACACAATCAAATGCACCAATAATTATCTTTTTCCTCGCCACAAACTACCAAATCTATACATATCTCAGAGTCTTAGTGTGAGAACCCGAAAATTATCTTATATTTTCCCCTATTTTTGGAAAAATTAATTTATATTTCTTTTTAATTTTATTTTACTAGCTTATTTACTTGCCTTAATTTCATGGTGATTTTATTGGTTGAGTCAAGATTTTATTGTATTCCTTTTTATACTTGAGTGCATGTTAAGTTTTGTAGAGTATTAAGGTAATTTGACCGACTAGTGAGGTGTGTGCGCTAAATTTGGCGGACGAGAACGAGTGTGGTATTAGAGGGATTATGTAATTAGAAGTGTTAAAAGTGTATTAGAGAAACCCTAGTTATCTTGGAGATTAGAGACAAATAAGAGACAAAGAGATAGGTATTGCTCTTGCTTCGCCACTTGTCAATCATCCACCCAGTCTTGACTAAGACTTTGACTAAGAGAAAACTTGTATTTATCTTCCAAATTAACCCCAAAATCCCTTCACCTTTCACTTGCTTTGGCCGAATTTAGAGAGGAGAAAGAGAGAGAAAAGAAACCAACCTCAACCCTGGATTCTTTGCTCAATCCATGAGAAATCCAAACACTAACCCTAATCCACATCGATTAATCTTGAGCTAAGCTTGGAGGGAAGCTTTTGGTGGAGTTACTTGAGGAAGAAAGCCCTTGTTTTTGTATTTTTCCATGGAGGTTTGAAGGCGTGGAGGTTTGAAGGTATGAAACTAAGGAACTTGCTTTTCTTTCAATTCTTGCAATTTATTGGGCATATGACTTGAATATGGAAGTTTGGTGGTTGGTTTCATGGAATTGTGATGTTGTTGGAATTTTTCAGTTTTCATTTATATTTTTCAGCCATGAATTGGGAGTTTCTAGCTTTGATTTGGATATGAAAGTTTGGATATGAAGATTTCTAGCTTTGGTATGAAATTTTAGCTTCAAAATAGGATTTTTCAGCTTTAGTTGTTAATTTCCAGCCTAGGGTTTAACTTTTCTAGCTTGAGTATGTGATGGTTATATGCTATGTATATGCTTGATTTAGTCAGTTGGTGGCTTGGTATGTATATGTTTGATTTGAGGCTGTCTTGTGGTGAGAATGAAGTCTTGAAAATGGCTGGAAATTAGGGAAAAATAAGAGGAAATACTGCTGAAATTTTCTCTCTCTTTTTCTTGCAATATGAGTGATGGTTGAGGTGAATTTAGAGCAATTTTGTTTTCCTCTTGCATATAATTTTACTCAAAACACTTGTTACAATCTATTTCTTTGCATATGTGTTAGTTTTGAGCCAAAACAAAAAGATTTAAGAAAAGAAATCAAACTAATAGTTTGCTGAAAAATTTTCGCAGGAAGCCCTGCGCAGCTTTGGGAAATTGACTATAATTTCGTATAGGAAAGTCATAATTGAGTTCCATTTCTTGCGTTTGAAACTAGATTCATAGGACTTTCAACTATACCTGGCAATTGGACTGGTTGGGCGGGTTTTGGGTGGGTTAATATTGGGTTTTCATTTAAATGGGTTATACCCAATTCGCCCAACTTAAAATTGAGTTAATTTTGGATTGGGTCATATTGGGTTATCACAAAACCATGACCCAAATATGACCCAATATATTAATTTAATAGATTTTGATACATAAACTCTCTCAAATACATTTTCACATACAACAAAAAAATTTCACACACATAAACACATTTTTATATAGATAGACATATTTTCACACACTAAAACACTCATAATACAAACACACACTCACTTCTTAAATTCATTTGAAATACATTAGTGTGTTTGGATAGTAAATTATTTGAGATAATTTTGTGAAAAAAATACTGTAACATTTTTTTGATGTGATATATGTGACATAGAAATGTGATTGAAAAATGTGTTGATGATATAAGCAAATCAGTGTGTGTAAATAAGGTGTAAATGATATGCATTTCAAACACACTATTTTTACGCATACAAACACACTAAAATACATCCTAATATACTTTTACAAATACACGCACATACTAACTGTTTAAACTCTAAAAAGGTTAGTGAAATTGTTAGAAATCTCATCTCAGGAGAGGTTTCTGGAATTACGCCATATAAAAACGATGGCAAATTGGACCAAAAGCAACAACGTAGCCAGCTTCCATACATTGACCGCTTCCAAACTTTGAAAATTTGTTTCTTTTTTCCCTTTTTTTTAAGAATATACGGGACCAATTCCCTCGCAATGACAGTAGTACTTCGTAAAAATAGGAAACGAGTAGACATTAATTAATTATTTGGCTACGAAATACTAGATTTAGCAACTAACAAACAAATAATAAGAAACTAGATTTCAATTCTATAGGTTGAGAACAGCCTAATGACCTTCATTGAGCAAAAAAATTAATTTTTTTATTTTTTTTAACTTAAGTTGGGTAATGGGTGTCCAACACAAATACCCAAACCGCCCAAAATATATGTGGGCTTTTGTTACCCAACCCAAATTTGACCCAACACCCAATTTACCCAACCCAATCTCTCAAATTAGTGGGTGGTTTGGGTGGGTTATTGGGTTTTGGGCATAATTGTCAACTCTACTTTCAACGGTGTAAAAATCAGGGGTTAGTTCAACTCCTATAAATACCATCAAATTTGCAAAGTTCCCTGAAATTTATGACTGTTCTATTTTTGCGCACATGATAGCAGCGAGTTTTGAACCGACATTTGACTAATCTATGATCTGAATTTCTTGAAGGTGTCTTCTAAGGTATGTTAGTGCTTGGAGTGTATTTTCTAATGGTGTAAGTTTTGTGATTTTTTAACCTACGGAACTCAAGTTATATTTTTTCAAAGAATGTTGCCAAAGCTGGAAATTTTATCAAATGGATTGAGTGGGACTTGAAAATTTTCGTAAAACATTTTCTGGGTTTTAAACCTTGTTTTGGTGAGATATTTAAATTGCTCTCCTCACTTTTAGAATACATTTAGATTTTTTCTTGATTTACACCTTCAAATTTGCCCTTGAACCCTACGTGTTTGAGAGGCCATCTTGTATAGGCTTGTGGCTCATAGTTGAGCCTAAGATGCGAACTTTGTTTACTTAAGCTTTGAATGGTTTGATCATAAGATCTTTATCTTGGTTGTTCTTAGGATTTGTTGGTAAGCACGAGCATAACTCAGGGACGAACTTTTGACATTTACTCTACTGATATCGATGGGTGTTCCTTGCATGTGTGTGCTTTAAATGAATATGTGAAATGTTGTGAATGTTGCTAGAATGTTAAATACTTTCCAATGATTGCTAAGTGGATTTTTGATGGACGAGTGTGTACTTTATCGCACTCGACCCAAGCAAAAGTGAATTTTCAATGATTGAATGCTACTTATACATGAATGTAAGCCTTTTGGCTGCACTAGGCCCTTGCCCTTCGTTGCCAGTTGACTCGAGCCAGAAGTGGACTCGGTCAGGCGGCTGGTGACCCTGGAACAATATTTGGTATACTCGAACATCACCACGAAGTCTGGTGAAGAATTGGCCAGTGAATTCAATGCAATGAAATCAATGAATGAATGACAAAAACACTGAAGGAATTTTCACTTGCAAATGTTTTCTAATGTCGGAGGGATAAGGAAAATGGTTGGTAAATGAATGAATGAATGACTTGAATGAATGGCTCCAACTGAGCACGTATCCTTTCAATGAATGAATGATTGATTCTTGAATGACTGCTTATTATTGTGCCAAGTGTGTAAAGTGCTAAATGTAAATGTTTCCGTGTTTTGCCTGCTTGAATGCTTGTTTGGGAATCTCACTGAACTTTTAACTCATTTCATTAGTTTGTTTTCCTTATAGGAATGGAGGCTGGAGCAAGTAAGCGTGAACTAGTGTGTATAAGCTTCTTGTACTTGTACTTTTATGGATTGAATGTATTTGGGATATTTGGCAATGTAAAGCTACGTTTCATTTTTGGCTTGTAAATGAAATTGAATTATGATTGATTTGAGGACCTTCTTTGTTAATCTAGAGGCGTGAATTACTATTTCCAGAATATAAGTGAGTGAGTCCTGGCGAGAGTTGGGTTGGCGGTCCGCCAAACTCTTGGTTTTGCCCTAGAGGGAGGTGTGGAAAAAAAAAAAAGAACAAGCCATATGACATTTACATCCAAAATTGACATAAAATCTCAACTTTACGTCGGATTAAACTATTAACTAAACATAAAATGCATAAAAATCAGGCTTTTGCATCGCAAGATCATACCTTTTATGCTGTTTGGAAGCTAAACAGCACAATCATGAGCTTTTTAGAGTTGAAAAGGAAAATGAAAATATGCAGTGCAAATGGGTCCTTTTACATATGGTTGGGGATGACTGCTGAGGTAGTAAAAGTAACGGAAGGGCGCAAATTCGTCTGGTAGAAATGGTGGAAATTTGGTGGAAACTCACAAATGGTGGATGCCGACTAACGAGAAAGAGAGGGAGCTCTGGAATTCGTCTTGCTCCTCTTGGAAGCTTGGAAATGGGAGGGCAGACTCTGGTAGAGCAAAAGAGAAGAGAGAGTGAGCGGCTCTGCAGATTTGCAGATTTTCCCTCCAATTTGCAGATTTGCAGAGAACAAAGAGTGAGCAAAAGAGGAGATGTGGGTTCAACAACCTCTGTTTTTGGTATGCCGAAGAAAGGATGCAATTTGGGTTCAACGACCGCTGTTTTTCTTTTGATTGAAAGATGAAGAACCCCGCATTTCTCAAATGCAAGGTACACTTTTTTTTTCAATTATGCTGGCTCACATTTGTCGAATGCGAGCCTACTTAGTTCGTATTCAATAAATGCGAACTACCTGATTTTAGAAACAACTCCACGAATAGCCTCTCTTGTAGAAACTCTTTTTTTCATAATAATTCAAGAATTTTCTCCCAAATTGATAGGGTGCATAATATTGCCTAAATTTGTGAATATTTACTTGTTAATTTAGTTAAATATTGTGTTAATTAATGGATTCTACTTAAATGCTACATGTGGTGCTAATTGTTGGGATTGGGTGAAAATGAGTTAAAGTGGTATTTTTCTAGAAGACTTCTACCCAATTAGACATGGGTCGCCAGAGTTTTGCAAGTTTGGAAAGTTCAGGATTGTCATGCATGGATGTTTCTAATTCCAATTCGAATTCCTTGCTGCAAATGAGATTCCTGTTCCATACATGGACTTCTGTCATGATTAGGAAACTATTATTCTTCTTTTATTTCTCTTTTTATTTTCTTTTCCCAGAGAAACTTAGATATGTTTTAGACAGCTATAAAAATAGGTAAAGACATTAGCATTAGAGTTCAATTTTTTCTTTTTTTCTTTGACTATGCACTGACTTTTGCTTGGGTTATTTCCATGAGAAGCAACTAAATTTTTTTTTTTTTTGTAGTCAAGGAATAACTTGAAATTTTGGTTCTACAAACACTTGTGAGATCAAACTAATTTTTATTGTTTCTTTTATTTATTGGTATTTGTGTGTTTTTTGGATTAATTTCTTATGATTGCTATATTTAGTTGAATATTTAAGGCCTGATATTTGATTCAACTAGATAATCTACTATCAATTAAAATAGTTGAATCCATAATTGTTTGATTATTTTAATCCTTGATTTGAATCCAATGGATTGCTTGCTAGAAGGGAGAGGAGTGAGAATCCAAGTATTATTGGCTTCCAGAGTAGCCAATTTTGCTTGCATGGCATCTTGGCAGTGAGGTTGGGATGCTGCCTCATCATAAGAGACTCGTTCAATATCTCAACTAACAGTGACAAGAAAAAGCCTGTGCTATGGTGAGAAACAATGGTCAGAAAGAAAGTTGGAAAGAGGATAAGGAGTACCCTTTTTAGAACTAGATGTCGTAGAAGATCTTGGTGAAAAAGCATGTACTTGGTTGCAAATATAGTCAAGCACCAAGCCATCTCAGAAACAGAACGTAACAAGGATAGAATTTGGAAATTATGGCCACAATCACAAGCCAAAAAAAAAAAAAAAAAGAAACAAATCCGAACAAGGATAAAAAGAACTTTCAAGGATAAATATGGCTCAGTCACAAGCTGGGTATTGGTAAAATATATACACGGTATATTTGGATTGTGCAAAGCATCTATACATTGTGGCATGTAAATGTACGCTTTATAAACTAATAATTCATGTACCTTGCATGTCAATATATTTCCAAAAGTAACATTTTTTATGCACTAAAATTCTTTGGAAAGTTTTCGTTGTCAATTTTTTTTATAAACTAATAACTCACGTAGTTTGGTATTTTTTGCATACTACCACAGGACTCCCTAAAGTTCCAAAATAGTCACATAACTTCTTATAATTTTATATAAAGTGAAAAACAGATGGAAAACACCTCTGATAACCACAATTGACAGAGACGCACTCTAAAAGTGTGTGTAATGAAATAACAATATCTACTCAAGCCTTATAATTTTGCATAAATACTCACTTAACCCCATATAATTTTGCATCGATTTTGTATAAATATCCACTCAAGCCTTATAATTTTGCATAAATAGTCACTTAACCCCATATAATTTTGCATCGATTCACGATTTTATGTAAAATTATTGGACCCTTATTCAATTTATTACTTAATTAAGCGTAATATTAGTATTTCAACTAATGATATTATAAAGATCATTTTTAATTAAATTTTCACTTTACATAAAACAATAGGGAGGAGTTATGTAGATATTTTGAAATCACTGGATAGCCATCTGGTATCATATAAAAGTGTTGGATCTGAGCCAAAATAATCATATAAGTAACAATAATTTCTCTAATAAAATTTAACAAAAAAATTAATACCTCAATGTTGCATTAATAAATGCAAATAATTTGTACCATCAAAAATTAATTTGGCATGGGTTGAAACGCGGACTATTTCTTAAAATTGTTAGGGGAGAGTATGCGAACAACTTTTGATCTTCAAACTAACCACCTTGAATTTGACAACTACTAAGAAGTCCGGTAGGACTGAGATACGTAGAACGCTCTCTTTAAGACGATACACACCCCTACAATATTTTTTAACCGATGCAGATGGTGTAGTGCATCACCTCCAGGATATAACAATCCAACTCTATAGTTGTTGTTTCCCTTTGATCTGTACTACCAAGAGAAGTAGAAGTTTCCCAATATCTTACTTTACCCAAAGAAAATCAGAATAAGGGAGAAGAAATGAGAGTAGGGAAAAATAGTACCTAGAATGGTCTTTTTTTGTTGAGAGAAGTGTATTAAGAAAAATTCTCCATAGAACTTCACTATTTTTAAGTTACAAAACACTTTAGAAAAATAGGTTGAATGTCTAAGTTCAATGTCTAACGGTTTTTCATGTTAAATTGTAGTTAATTTGTAGAATTTGTAACCTAATAATTGATTCATATTTGAATGGCTTGTAAAGACTCAATAATTCTTTATTTGACCACATAATTCATTTGTAACTCCTATTCAAATAATTGTATAATAACTTCATTCAAAATGTATTGTAACTCCCAACATTATAATTCCCATAACTCCCAAATAAATTATTATAACTCCTTGTAAAGATTTGGTCAAAGAAAATTTAAGATTTTATTAAAATACACTAACATTCCCCCACTTATTTTAATAAAATCTGAAAGAGATAAAAATTTGGACAAAATGAGAATATCATGCATAATGAAAGTGGCATTGCCTTGAAACCTTCATTTAGTGTTTCCATAATCTCCATATTAGAGTCAAA
This sequence comes from Coffea arabica, assembly GCF_036785885.1. NCBI lineage: Eukaryota > Viridiplantae > Streptophyta > Magnoliopsida > Gentianales > Rubiaceae > Coffea > Coffea arabica. The sequence goes on along the minus strand of NC_092314.1, from coordinate 42,973,964 downwards.
GTGAACTAAAACCCTGAAACTAAGACTACTTTAAGATATGTATGTGAGGACTCATATTTTAATTATTGCAAAATATTCTTTAATTGGTCATTTAAAAGTATTTTTGCATGTGAGTTACTCAACTTCTTTCAAATTGCATGAATTTCTCGAAAATGAGTCTAAACAATTGGTTCTTTAAACAATTATTATTTTAATGACCAAATTTATTCGAGTTAAATTATTTATGGTGCTTTTGATTGTTATATATACTTGAATTATCATATTTTAAAGTTTTAGAGTCGAATAAGTTGAAGTTTCAAAGTTCGAGCGAGAATTCCTTAAGTTTGACCCTTGTGCGCCCGCGTGCCGAAGTGGCCCCGACAGGCGCATTAATTTGCTTAATTGAAGATTTAAGAATTTGATATTAGACTACTAAGAATGTACTATTAATGCACTAGAGGAATTACCTTGGAGGTTTAGTACACAAAAGTAGCAAACTAGCGCGAAAAGTGGTCGCACTAAACCCTATTCGGACCTAGCGAGGTTTGACCTTGAAAACTTAGCCTTTAAGCTGCCTTTTCTCCCAAAAACACACTTAAAACATTCTGAAACAATCTCTCTCATCTTTCTCTCTCTAAATTCAGCCTCACCAGAAAAAAATCAAGGAAGAAGAGCTCTCCAATTTTTCTGCTCAAACCTTGCACCTAATCCATCAAAGTTCCTCATCAACTTGTGGGTTTTCATCCTAGCTAAGTGGAGGAGCTGATTTTGTGGCTTTGAGGGTGGATTGGGTGGTTGATGGTGGTGAAATTTGGGAAGGAAAATTCTGATTGTGCTAGGTTTCATAGCTCCAAGAGGTAACACACAAAATCCTTGCTTTCTTGGTTCATTTCTAGCTTTGAAGCTTGTGGCTTCCTTATTGTTGTTATTAGTTGAATTTGGTTGGTTGATGTGGGCTTTATGAACTTCCACCATTGTTGTTTGAGGGCTGTTAAGATGTTAATGTGTGTGTGAGTGTGATTTTGGTGAGTTATAATGGTAGAAACTAGAAGAGGAAGAGAAAAGAGGGGAACCGAGAGAAGGGAGGACTGCTGACCGAAATTTTTGACCTTGTTACTCTGTTTTTCTGCCCATATTTTCGTGCCTTTTTTTAGTCTATTTGAGTGCTGATATGTTGAGCTTTAAGTGTACAAAATTTCAGCCAAAAACCCTTTGATTTGGTACACCAAAATTGCACACAAAGTTTAGTCACAACCCTGGAAAATTTCTTACTTGCTGCCCGACTTTCTTGTTTGCTGCTGCCCTGTAATTTCGAAAATTTTCTGGTGCTAATTGAGCTTCCAAATTGATGTAGATATGCTGGGCTATGTGTATTGTGGTTGTCTACCAAAAATCAACCCAAATGGTTGGCTAAATATTGAGTTACAAGTAAAGAAGCAAAACTGGAACAAGTTCCAGAATTTTCTGACCAGCAACATTTGTGTAGCTATAACGTTTTGTTCGTTGATCAGAATCGAGTGATGCTTGTGGAATTTGAAACTAGACTCCTATAGCTTTAAAATGGTACCAAGCTCATTTTCTAGTTCATCCCGAGTGATCCGTGGTGAGTCTTGAAAGTTTGCTGATTGATAGCCACTGTTCACCCGAGGACAGTCCAGAAATTGCAACTTGTTGCTGATTTTTGAACCACTTGGGTTTGGATATTGAAGATGATTTCTTCTGTATAAATGTAGCCTTGTGAATCTAGTTTTCAATGCCACCAACCATTCCTGATTTGAGTAAATATAGAGCCAGATATGGCCTTTTTGCTGAAGTGTGTCAGAATTGAAATTCTGGAAAACAAAGCTCATCAGTCCTTAAGCTTGTGCGAACTTCAAACTTTTGTTTCTTGAGCTAGGAACGTCGGAGTCGAGCCGTTCATTTTTTTTTTTTGAAAACTGGAATGGGACGCATATCAAATTTCAAAGGCTGGTTTTGATTCTATGATTTTTGACAAAAATCCAAGGTTATTGGAAAAGTGGGGACTGTTTTGCCCTATCTTCTATGAACAGAAATTTCACTTGACAAATTGACTTGCTTCTGATTTAACTTTTGGATAACGGTCTTCTACAAAGTTGTTATGCTTCGCGTGAAGTTTCCGACGGTTAAAATTTTCCATTTTTGGACTTTCTGAACTTCCGGACCGATTTTTCAAAGTTTCACGCGTAAAAGTGAAATTTTCCGATTTGAACCTGCTTGCTCTTTTAAGAGCTTAGGTCACTCTTTTGAGACTCTTGGGATATTCCAAACTTATTTTTATGGTGAAAACGTGCTCACTTATAATTTGGAACTTTATTTTGAATGTCGGTTTCGATAAACCGAAACACTTAAAAATTTGGCCTTGAGCATTTTAACTGGAGAAATCCTTGAGGAATTTCACTAAATTTCCTATTTGAAAGTTAGAACTTTAACTTCCATATTTATTATGGAAAAAGTGATTGTTAGGAAACTTTGACTTCGTAAGTTTAGAAAACATGATTTTTCACTTATATTCTAGCACTTGGGCTTTTATTGAAAATTTTCTAGTACGAACACATTTTTCTCCTTTCTCGATTTCCGTGCCAAATTAAGCATTTTACTCTTCTTTTGAAATTGATAGTCCTTGCCACGATTTACTCGAAAATGGGACTTTTAAATTTCTTTTAGTTATTATTCCAATGATTAAGTGAAAACTTCCTAGTTCGATTTGTTTGAGCTTGAGGCTCTTAAGTGTGTGTATTTAAGAGGTTTTCTTTTAATTGTCTTGATCGAGCATCTAGGTAATTCGTGATTGTGAATAATCTCAGGTGATCCAGAGGACACTGAGAAGCTCTTTTAATTTCCTACTTTTTCTCCTGCTTTGCTCCGGATTACAGTGAGGGATTCCAAACTGTTTTGCACAAAATTGCTTCTCGAACTTTTATAACCACTGTTTGTATAATTGCATATATATATATATATATATATATATATATACACGTGATGTGACTTGATAAGTGCTTCTTTCATGCCTAAGTGGTCAAATACTTGATGAATCTTGTTCACTTGAATGAAAAATACTTATTTCCATGCGAGTGTGTACTTTATCGCACTCGACCTAACTGTTGCTGTATCGCTTAACGGTTCAATATTTCATTGTTTATATGTTATTTGCGTATGCCGTAGGCCATGTGTACTTTATCACATTGGCTGAACAAGGCCTTTCCCCCTTCGTTATCACCTATTCGAGCCAGAAGCGGACTCGGTCGGATAGGTTGAGAACCCTGGGCACTGTATTTTGGTATACTCGAGTATTACCGCTGGAGGGATAAGGTGATGGCCAGTCAATCGAAAGAGTTACCAATGGGAGTTATAAGGACGGGAAGTGGACTGAGTACTGTATCCTTTTGTGTTTGCTTTACTATTAATACTGTTATTGCTCTCCTAGTTGACATTTCTCGGGTAAGACTCCTCATGAGCATTAATCTCTGAGACGAAGCAATCCTTGTAATGTTCTTCTAGTCGGATGAGCCACTATTTGTTTGACTAAAATTCATGAAAATATATATATATGGTCATTCATTCCAAATGTACGTTACTGGTTTTTAAATGATTTATGAGTTGTACTCATAGTAAAGTTATTAGCAAAAGTACTACTTCTACATGTGTTTCCAAAGCAGCACTTACGCACTGGTTTATAAATACTTGATTTTCCCTTTTGAAACCTCATTGAGCTTTAGCTCACCCCCAAAAACATTTTAGTTCTATGCAAGGCTCGAGAAGGATAGTTACTCAAGCACAAGGATTTGGAATACCGTGGATTATCCTTTATCTGGGTTGTGATTGATTTTCTTTGTGGAATGTAATGGTTTTTGAAAGATTTGTGAACTTTATGGTATGATGTACTTGTGGTTGAAGTGAATGTAAATCTCATGATATTTTGGGGATTATACTTTTGTAAGAATGATTTGAATTGCAAACATAAGGATTGTACTTAAGTTATTATTATGAAAATTTAGATGAAGTATTGGACTTGTACTTTGGTATGTTGGACTGGTGGATTTAATATACTCCGTTTGAGCTTTTAAGAACCATCGATTATATTCATACTTAAGTTTTGTAGTGAGTCCCGACGAGAGTTGGGCAAGCGGCCCGCCGAACCCTTTGGTTCGCCTTAGGGGGAGATGGGGCTGTCACAATGTAATATTACGTCACACACATAATATTCAAGATATTAATTAACAAACTTCTTAAGCTAGCATATTACGGCCTTGTGCTTTATCCCAGATTCATGAGTGCTTGAGAGAATTAGCCAAATTCTCATAGGAAGCGACCTTTACTTCCACACTCATATAGGTGATTCTATCAAGAATACCCCTATGACTAAGGCATTCCACCCATAAAGGGCTATAGAACTCTTTAAAAGATTTATATCAAATCTTAATCTTATCTTCATCATAGAATCACGAGCATACTTTACATCATAGGGAGGGATTTAATTTCGTTTGTCCCTGATCTAGTTCTTGGGATCTCCAGTCTCTAGATAGTTGTATTCTCATAGATAGTTCCAATTTAAAAATTTTTAGGCTCAGGTCCCATTCCCCTTGATATGTATCATATCCTTGACTCAAACTTGAGATTTATCTTTTACACAATAAAAAAACAAAGATATGATGTTCTCAAAAAAAATTTTCAATTAATCTCTCTTAGTGGTCCAAATATATTGAACCAATTTTTGGTGAGAAAATTTCTCATCCATTTATATTTGCCAAATAATATAGGCATATACATGCACATATTCAATTTTTTTTCAATGGCCAGTAATCTAGTAGCGCACTAGAGGCCATGCTTAAAAAACTCCATGGTTAATTTTGCTTTTGCAAAAATACCAAGAAATATTTTGAATACCTCCACATCAGGTCATACTTTTTAGTGAGTACTAGTCTGCACAACTCAAAATAAGAGTCAAAATAAATCCAAAAATTATACTCATAAATTGAGTAATAAAATGGTATCACCCTATTTTTTTCACCACTTCTACTACCACTGTGTTTTAAAAGCTTGGCATTACGCATCATTTATTGGTCACCACTAATTTGCACACTCAAACTAAGGAATAAGAAACTCATAATATTATTCTCGATGTAATCTCATAATCAAATTTCAAAGTCTGTACCAAAATGGTAAAGTAAATGCATATAGCATATACAAGTCACGTTTTATATTAGCCATTGGAATTAGACACCCCCATTGTTTATCATAGCCAATCCATACCATGTGGCTGGAGTGCTATTCAGTAGCTTTTAACTGTCATTAAAAGTTAACAACCTCCCAAGTTTAACCATTTTTAACAAACTAGAAGAAATTAGAAAATAGTACTCACTAATTTAAGGCTGAAAACAGAGGTAACAATCACGATTTTAGACAAAGTTACCTTGAGCAAAATCATTAAGAGTATATACCGCCAAACAATCTAATAAAAGATGGAATTTATATTGATAACCAATAAAGTACCGTATATTAGCATAAAGAATATATTAACATCTTTTATAATCACATAGTGGTAAAACATTAACAAATAATTCATTTAATTATGCAGATACTATTTAGATATTCATCTACAAAGTATTTCAAATTACAAAAGGATTACATCATACAAGCTATCCTTCAACATGTCATGGTCATGCACTCAATTGAAGAAATTAGTATAGAATGCAACATTATCATGTAATTACATATCCCCACTATTTCTAACAATTATGCATTCAAGACTATTCAGGGAGTTCTTGGAAAAAAATTGTGCATAAATAGTGTTCTAGGTACTCTAAACGATATCCACTCAGAGTAGTACATAAGTGTAAGAGCCATCTTAGTGGGTACAAATCACACATTAATAGCAAGAAACTTGACTTTTTAAAATCAAACACATTCAACGACTAAATAGTTGCCAAGTCTTTTATATATTTTGAGATCATCATTATTCAAGACTAGGTTGTTTGCAGACTTGGAAATTTAACTTGACTTCAAGTTATACATGCATTGTGTTTAGTATATCTCGACCAGAGTTGAATTCAGGTTGATGGCCCCCTGGTTTATAATGTTTAAACTATAACATCATAAAACTTGTACTTTTGCATAGCAAGAAAATACTCATATACAAGTCTAGTAACATAACTTTAGGCATAGTTCTCAAACTATAACATCATAAAACTTGTACTTTTGCATAGCAAGAAAATACTCATATACAAGTCTAGTAACATAACTTTAGGCATAGTTCAAGACTATGAGATCGTGTACATTGAAGCAATAAACTTTTTAATTTGAATGCGATTAAACAATTATAAAATGCATTGCATTCTTTAGTCAATTACTTTTAAAACCTCATCACTTGATTTTGTGTGCATAAATAATAAGACACATCTAAAAGTACTTGGTAGTTTCACAAACAGTTCAAAATTTTTTAGTATAAAGCCTTTTGAACAAGAGCAATATCGTCTTAAAATTATTGGATCTGAGCCAAAATAATCATATAAGTAACAATAATTTCTCTAATAAAATTTAACAAAGAAATTAACAAAAAACTCATACCTCAATATTGCATTAATAAATGCAAATAATTTGTACAATCAAAAATTAATTTGGCATGGATTGAAACGTAGACTAAATCTTAAAATTGTTAGAGGAGAATACATGAACAACTTCTGATTTTCAAACTAACCACCTTAAATTTGACAGCTACTAAGAAGTCCCATAGGACTGAGGCGTATAGAACGCTCTCTTTAAGATGATATGCACCCCTACGTTATTTTTTAATCGATGCAGAAGGTCTAGCACTCCGTCTCTAGGATACAACAATCCAACTCTATGGTTGTTGCTTCCCTTTGATCTGCAAAACCAAGAAAAGCAAAGTTTCCCAATATCTTACTTTGCTCAAAGAAAATTAGAATGGGGGAGAAAGAAATGAGTGCAGGGAAAAATAGTATCTAGAATAGTTTTTTTGTTGAGAAAAGTGTATTAAAAAAAATCTCCAAAGAACTTCACTATTTTTAGGCTACAAAACCCTTTAGAAGAATAGGTTGAATGTCCAAATTCAATGTATAATGGTTTTTCATATTAAATTGTAGTTAATTTGAAGAATTTGTAACCGAAACATTAATTCATATTTGAATGGCTTATAAAGACTCAATAATTCTTTATTTGACCAAATAATTCATTTGTAACTCCTATTCAAATAATTGTATAATAACTTCATTCTAAATGTATTGTAACTTCCAACATTATAATTCCCATAACTCCCAAATAAATTTTATAACTCCTTGTAAAGATTTGGTTAAGAAATATTTAAGATTTTATTAAAATACACTAACAAAAAGTACAGTACGTTATGAGTAATTTACCCAAGAAAAAATCATTTAGTCCGCCCTATAGACCATTATGATCCCAAAAAAAATCCAAAATCCCCAGAATGAGCTAGTGACCTTACACCATAATAACTTTGTCAGAATCACACATTTTACATACAAGGACACAATGCTACTGATAATGCAATATTTCACCATTTTAAAAGTTTTCCCCATCAAACTCCATCTCAAATTTAAAGTTGTGACAAGATAGAATAATATACACATATCTACCAACGTGGTATCTTGGATCTTGAAGTGCCTAATTAGGTAGACTTGCAACTAGTAGAAGTGGGACTTTCCTTGGTGTAACGATCCCATGTGCTTCAGTCATATCCAAATCTTCTGGTCTTGCTCCACCAGCCAATTGAAAATCAAAGTTGCACATCAAATTTGCAAGTGCAAGTTCAGCTGTAACCATAGCAAATGCAGAACCGGGGCAGCTCCTCCTCCCAGAACCAAATCGGATGTACTCAAAATTTTGCCCTTTAATGTCCAAAGTGCTATTCAAGAACCTCTCAGGCTGAAATTCCTCGGCAGCTTCCCACAATTTTGGGTCCCTTCCGATCGCCCAAGCATTGATAATCACTTGAGTGCCGGCAGCTATATCGTATCCCATCAATTTGACTGCCTTGCTTGATTCACGAGGAACAAGTAATGGAACTGGTGGATGCAAACGAAGAGCCTCTTTTATTACTGCTTTTAGGTAATGGAGATTCTCTAAATCATCTTCCTGGATGCATGATTTGCTTCCCAAGAATTGTCTCACTTCTTTTTGCAATTGTTGCATGGCATTTGTGTTTCTTAATAATTCTGAAAGTGCCCACTCCAGCAGCGATGATGTAGTATCAGTTCCACCAACAAACATGTCCTGCAAAAACAAAAATAATGATAATAAAATCGGGACATAGAAAGTTCTATGTCAAATTTCCGATACAAGCTACATGAAAACTAATATTTTGATTCCTTGAAGAAAAATTTGGTGTTTGCATGATTGCAAACTCAAAATTGCTTGTTCTTTCAGTTATACGTCATAGGGACCTACCTCATAAAGACTATATATTGCTATTCTACTTGTCTATGTTTTTTTATGCTTTATAATAAGAATAGTTTGTACAGCTAAAACTTTTGACTTGTACTCAATTATTGTACAAAATATTCAAAAGGATTAGACACCTACTTAGACACCTTTATATATAGTCGTTAATTTTTTGCTTTTCACTCTATTCTTAACTCATTGCTGGTATCATTCGATATGGACCAATATCACACAACCAAGATAAAAAAAAAAAAGTGCATCAATTGACTCACATAGGATGCCAAAATTATAGTAAATGGTTAGGGTTGTTTCAAACTGTTTGCAAATATGGTGAAAGCCAGTTAACTTATGTTTGAATAGAAAAAATATTCCAGCATCATTCCATTATGAGGAGACAAAGAAATATCCCGGATGGTGTCACGATCTAATCAGCAGACAACAAAATGTTTTGGACTACTTCAACAAGTCTGCGAGCGAGATACGGCGATGCTATACTGTTGAACATTAAAGTTGATTTTTTTAGACTAATGAAGAGCAATTAGTTTGTCATTTTCCAATGTTACTTTCTTGTAGAGTCTAGAATTGTCTTTTGGTTTACTGATGGTATTTAGTTGTTGGTTGGCATTAATTGTGAGGGTTCCTATCCCTATGTATATATAGTTGTATTTGATGTGAGCAAGCAGGCAAGTGGAATTGTGTCCTTGTTGAATACAGCTTACTCTTAGCTATCTTTTTCACAGTTTGTTATTGGTCCTGGGCTGGTGTACTTTGTTTTACACCATTTTATTCTACATATACTTCTTTATTTGAATTTGTTATTTTTCCCAGGTGATTTGTGTGAGTTTTTGAAAATCAATTCTCAGAAAACCAAAGCTCAAATCCCATTCCCATCAGCTTTGCATTTTATACAAAAAAAAAAAAAAAAAAAAAAAAACACTTATGCAATTCACCATTGACAGACCAAACACTGCAAACTTACGTATTAACAAAAGAACTATAAAACTGTAACGGGGAAGATAATCAGAAGAAAGTTAATTTTCTTTACCACGATGATGGCTTTGAGGGAATCTCGCTCAAGAGCGAAACTGGTGGTATCTGTTCCCTGGGTTTCAAGCAAAACATCCACAAGATTCTGCTGCTGTTTCTCATCACCACAATTTTTGTTTCCTCTTTTGTCCTGCTTCTTCACTCCCTCCTCAAGAAGTTTTTCCAAATATTCATCGAATTCTTTGGCCACTTTTTCCACCTTTGCTTCCAAGCCAGTGATATTATTTATCCATGCAAGCCATGGGATGTAATCTCCAACGTTGAAAACACCCAACAACATGGTAAATTCCTCAAAGAGTTCCTGAAACCTGCTCCCACTTTCCTCTCCCGAATACCTTTTCCCAATGGCAACTCTCGAAACTATGTTGTTCGTAAGTGTTGCCAAAATTTTATTTATACGTATTATTGAAGACGAAGCACAAGATTCTCTAATTGTTTCCAACATTAGTGCAATCTCTTCTTCCCTTATGCTTCGAAATGACTGAACCCTCTTGTGACTTAGAAGCTGCAGTACACAAATGCTTCTTATCTGCCTCCAATACTCACCATAGGGAGCAAACGTTATGTCCTTGAAATTGTAGAGAAGTCTTCCAGCAAAGCCTGCTTTAGGCCTATTGGCAAATATTAAATCATGTGTTTTCATGACTTCTTCAGCTGCATCAGGGGAGGAGATAATTAACACCGGCTTGCTGCCTAGATGAAGCAGCATTGGGGAACCGTATTTTTGAGCTAATGATTTCAGAGAGCGTTGAGGGATTGAACCGAGTTGATGAAGGTTTCCGATTATGGGTAGCTTTGGAGGGGCAGGTGGAAGGTTTTGTGAGGGGTTTGAAATGGAATTTCGCCATTTGACAACAAAGATAGTGAAGAGGAAACAAAAAACTAATGAGATAGAATGTTTGAAGAAGAAGGCAATTATTTGCTCAATTGGAAGTGTATACATCTTTGCCTTTCGGTTCAGAAATGTGAATTGGTTTGCTATTGCTTCGTTTGAGTTCCCTACTACACTTATTAGCTTCCACTAAGTGCCACCTTTTATAGATAAATTGAAATGCAACTTCCACAAAGGGGGGGGGGGGGGGGGGGAATGAATGTAAGCCTCTCTTTACCTGATAGGGACATTAATCAGGTAACTAGTGATTTTAACTCTTAGGCCCTCTTCTTTTCCATTGAAAGTGGTAGGAGTTTTTAATTGAAAGTGAAAGTTGATACTAATTTATTTGTGACTCTGAATAGGAACAATAATCATCAACAATTAATGTATTAAATTGAATAAATAAGGTTTAGGCGACAGAATGTCATAATCAATCATCATTTCACGCATTGGATAGCAAATAAAAGAAAAAAAAAAAAGAACATAAAAAATTCACAACAAAAACAGTTATAAATAATTATGTATTTTTTAACACTCAGGGACCGGAGGGTAAAATTGAAGAGAATGATTCAAAACATGATCCTTTGAGCCCTTTTCTTAGGTTTGACAATTATGAAAACCTTAACAATGTAATAGAACCAAAAAGTCACCCGCTTTGTAATTTACAGCCTCTCACATTTAAAAAATGAGAATGAGAAAAGGGAACCTCATGTATGTGTCCGCTAAATTTAAAATTCTGAAGTTTATTTGTCTTATTTTTTTATTTTACTGGATGTCCCTTTCCTAAAATTTCCGAACGTAAGCAAGATTGCTTGCACAGGAAAGTGAAAGCCAGAACTTTAGTATTTTTTTCCCTACTCTCTTGGATTATTTTCTCCCTTAAGCTCTTGGAATATTTTGTGAAACATTTTCAGTGTAAGAATGAACGGGTTCTGAATGGTTCTTTAAGGTTCATACCCTTTGTTTTCTGCTTTTTGCTGTAAATTGTGCATTTTTTGCTTATGTTTTGCACTTCCAAAAGAAAGAAATAATCCATTTCGCCATATCAAAATGGAGTCATGAAGAAGAAGAAAAGCGTGTATTTCAAGTTGGAAAAGGGGTCCGCAAGAAAATATAATTTTTTTGGACGGCTAAATCAATAATAGGAAATTAATTAGGAGAGATCTATGCATGATTGGTTGGGACAAACAAAAGGATCAGATAATTAATGTACTTAATGTTGCAATCATACAAAGGGATAATAGCAAAGATAATGGTATCATTAATTGGTGATCCATCACATCTTTCTAGAGTAAAATATACATCACATTTTTCAAACAAATATAAAATAAAGATACATGCCAAAACTCTTCGCTAATGTGCTTTGATTTAATGTGATAACACCTTAATTAACTAAGTCTAGGTTTTCCTTAATAACGTTTGGAAAATATTATTCAGTGTCTGTTGCACTCTGACTTTTGTATAGGTGACTTGTCTCGTGAGTCATGCTACGCATGGCTGGTGTGCAGGACAATCTACACTGCAATGTATTGTAAGCATTTAGCCTTCATTCATAAAAAAAATCATTAACATTAATCCAACCAAATGGTTTGACCTTGCCAAAGCCGGGTTCATTTAACTCAATTGACACCCTTACCCAAAATGTAATGCAAGGTAGGTCTATTTGTCCACTTAAATTATTGGTGAAATATTTATGAAGAAAAATATATTATACTTTCTCATTTCCATCGTCTTGACCTTTTTGGCCTCAAGCTTTCTTTCTTTTCTTTTTTTTTTTTCTTTTTTAGCTTAAGTGAGAGGTTTCAAATTCAAGATCTTTAACTTACACTCCCTCTCCCAAACTACTTAATCCATCCTTCTCCCTTTCTGGCTTCAAGCTTGGCACGTATTTATTCAATAGTCGACACCTTAGCTTCCTCTCTCATATTCTCCTATTCTCTGTTCTTCTTTACTTGCAACAGCAAACTCCCTCTGTATTTTAAGCTCCCTGGATTTGCCGAAAAAGGATAGAAACAGAGCTAGTCTAAATCTCATAGTGCAACCAATTACAAAATGTCTAGAGGCAAGAAATAATGAAAGTTTGGTCTTATCTAAGCATTAGAAATATCATATGTATACAAGTATCTAAATCTACATATACTGCAACCAAAGTTCTGTTTTGTTTGCAGTTAAATCACATGCTTGGGATACTACGTCACCACATGCTCGGTTATGTATGGATATGGTCAAGGCTTGGATCCAAGAGCTGGCGGCTGGCCCATATCACTTTTGGGTCAAAATTCACTAGTCCAATATGATTACTGAATTACTCAGAAGCCAAGGGCCCAAGACCTTAAACCATTTTCTTTCCTTTCACAAACTCAACGTGGGACTACTACTCCTTATGAATAGTAGGTCGAGCCTCACATTCACCCATACTTAAGGACCTTGCGTCCTTACAAAACCCTTTACAATCCAAACTGTCCATTTAATTATACTCATATTCATACTCAAATTCTGGAAGGGGCCCTCGTATGTGACACGTAGTTTCTTATGCTCCCTTATGTAGCCAAAATCATAATTCAATGACTTAGACTCACCTCACACAGAAATCATGCGAGATTCACTCAAATACTGATTATCGCGAATCAGGTCAAAGAGTTGGCCCAAATAACTTTTAAGTCAAAATTCACTAGTCCAAAATGATTAATATAAATTACTTAGTAGCCAAGAGGCCCAAGTTCTTAAGCCATTTCCTTTCCTTTCACAAACTCGATGTAGGAGTAGGAATCGTAGTCCGGGACTCACATTTGACACCATTAAAATTGTCACACCCAAGCCTGCATCTTACTCAGAATTAGGGTTGCAAACGAACCGAGTCGAGTCGAGTTTTGAGCTAATCGAGCCGAGTCTCGACTAAATTTTATCAAACTCGAGCTCGACAAGCCGGCAATTTTCGAGGTCGAGCTCGAGCTCGAAAAAAATAAAAAATATATATTTTATTTTTAAAAAAATAAATAAAATAATTTTTTTTCTGAATAAATAATAAAATATTAAGGATATATACGTAATTTTACTATAAAAATAATAAATAAATAAATATATATATAATATACGTAATTTTATTATTAAATAAAAATAAAAATAAAAAAATATCGGCTCGCTAACGAGCTTAATATTCTTAGCTCGAGTTCGAGCTTGAGTTTGACTCGAGTCGGTTCGAGCTCGACTCGAGCTTGACTCGAGCCGTTCGCGAGCGGCTCGATTCGTTTGCAGGCCTACCCAGAATGCAACAGCCGCCGTATCTTCAAGAAATAGCTCTCGAGGATATAGGGTATCATTAACTATTACATCATATTTGCGGAAGCAATAAATAGTTAGTGCGGAACTTATGTCTAACACTACAACAAAAGATAATAAAATGACAAATTAACTTGTCTATTGAGCCATACATGCTCATTATTACATGAATAATTCAAAAGCAATATCTATTCAATCATTATTCGACCTTTCCAATAGCAATCTAGCTCTACCAATTCCAATCACTATCCGCAATAAACTCGTAAAACATACTCGCTCACTACATAAAAATGTTAAAGTGGTGGGGTAAGCATCACCATGTTCAGTGAGTAAAACATACCACCCTTGTTGGACCATGTACGTTACATATATATTATTCATATATTTGCAAATTGTTATACAAATAAGCACACAAAGTACACTAAGAGAAGCCAATCTTTGTACATTGGTATAATATATAAACATTCATTAAACATTTATTGGCTCTTAACAGTTACATGTGTTCAACAACGCTTAGTAGTCAGGCTAGATTAATTTATTTTGATATGGTCTCGAACATTGGATTTGAAGTTTGGGGTATAATTGGTTGCGAATGGAATTTTGGTTTTGGCAAGATGAATTTCTTAAAGATCTTAGTAGTCATAAGGATGACTTTATTCTTTTAAGCCTAATTCATTCTATCCAAACCTAGAAAACTCTCCTGAGGATTTCCTTGATGGCTACAATGTGGCTCGTGTACAAGGATTTGTGTGGAACCAAATCTTGGCATCCTATACTGAAGATTATGCAAACATGGGCAATTGATTGTAAGCTTGACCATTTCATGGGATCCATAGAATTTTGCTGAAGAGGTGAACATTTTTCAGTGTTGTGTGGAATTTAACATATGGGTTGTGAGAAACAATTTTTATGATTATGTCGATGGAATTACTTGAGTATGTAAATAAGGTGATTGACAAAGTACTTTTTGTTTTGTTATTGTACAAAAATGGTAGTTTATGACTTTTGAGGAAAAATTTAGACTATTAGGTCTATATTGTTACATGAACAGTAAAAGCCAAGGAGGTAGATGTAATTTACAAAACTTGAGGGGACTCAGTAATTGTCAAAAATCTCAGGGGAGGTTTCAAAAATTTTCCCTATTATAAAGTTTGGTTCCTTCTTTTTCAGTTTTTCTTTTTGGAAATTTTTATCCATCCTGACTGCGTTCTTTCTTTCCTCCTTCGTCAGCAACCATTAATTAGGTTATGTCTTATACATTTTCTGTTGGAACCAAGGCATTTGTTGCTTTTTATGGTGTTTCTTGTAAATGAAAGAACCTGTACTCTAAATATTTCTTTTTTTTTTTTGGAAATATGAAGAAAATTCTAAAAATGTTCTACAAAAGGAGTTGTAGTTCCAATGTTGGATTTTGAAATGGAAATCTTTGCATCTAGTAAATTAGAGCTCTCGTTGAGTTTGCATATGCAAATATCAAGTTACACAAGGATATTTATTTGTTCTTTTAAGAAGGAAATGCATTAATCAGTGACCTCGCATCCATTGACCAGACCAGTTTGTATTCACATTATCAAATACTAAATTTCAAGAAAAACATAACAACATTATGTGGGTGATCTCATGGGTTGCAGAAAGGGGAAGAGTTAAAGAACCCCCTAGTGGCGTAACACTGCATAATTTTGGGAGAAAGGGAGGAGGAGAGAAGGAGGTACCAATGGAAACATAAATTATAGACCACTATGATCCCAAGCAATCCGAAATCCCCAGAATGAACTGGTGACCTTACACCTTATATAACTATGTCAAAATCCCACATTTAATACACAAGGACACGATACTCATTGAAGAAGCGCTGAGCTTCCCCGAGGAGAGCTGACCTGATCAGCTCGGGGTGTCGATGGGAGAGCTGATCCAAGACCTGCAAAACAGAGAAGATGAGCTAACAAAGGGGGCCCGAGGGTTGTCCCCGAGGGCACTCCGACGGCCAAGTTAGTTTTCCGGTGAGTAAGGTTCACGGGAAGTAGTAGCTGTCCAGAGTAAATTGTCAATAGTGAGCCTCCTTTGTACAGTGGATGTGTGTTATTATTTATACCTGCAAGGGAGTCCGACCTCCGCACGACGCGGGACTTGCCCAGTATAGATAGTATCCCGCACTCAGGGGGACTACTCCCGACCTCTTCGGGACGGACCTTCGCCTTCCCTGGGAGCCCTAGTCGGTGCGGCCCAGGGCTGATCCCAGGGGTCTGAGGGCCAAGGCCCAACTCGGTTCTTCCTGGGCTGCCGCGTGTCCGGGTTCAGAATGGGGCCTCTGCACTAGCCCCCTAGATTAGGTAGGACCGTCAGGCAGACCTAATCTATCTCCGCCACGTGGGAGGCCAGAACCGCGCACTACCCTGCCGAGGTCACCTCTGGTACAGTGCTGTCACAGGGGCGCTGCGCCCACGTCCTTTCAGCTGTCCCGCCTCTTCGGTTTTCGTGCCAGCATTAAATGCGTTCACATGGGGGTCGGTTCAAATTCACGCAACCGTTTTCCCTCCACTCTTCCCCCTATAAATAGGGGATGCCAAATTCTCATCTGTCCCATTTGCCATTTCCGCTTCTTCCTGTGCATTTCAAGTTATCACTCTCCCTGTGCACCCACATTTCCATTTTCCAGCAACTTCCGGCGTCCCGCGCCCAGATTCCGGCGAGCCTTCAGTCCTTCTTCTGCCATCATCAGTAAGTCCTTTTTGCGATTCATCTTCCCTCTTTGCAGTGTTTCTTCTGCCTTCTGCCACCTCTCACCTTTTATGTCGGATCATTCCTCCTCCTCTGTTGCTGTAATTTCAGTCCGCCGCAGAGCCCCCCGAATCATCGTTCTCTCCTCGCCCTCACCCTCATCTTCATCACCATCTTCTCCTCCTCCCCCTTCCTCCTCTTCTTTCTCTAGCCCCAGCTTCCACACCTCAGACCTACTTGAGCCTACCGATACCATGAGCTCTCCGTCCGCCCACTCTCCTTCGGCCCAAGCCCTTGAGGAGGCAGCCGAGCTCGACGCGCTCATCGCCCGGCAGGCTACCTCCACTCCCTCCCCAAAATCCCCCCATGATTCCCCTGGCGGAGCCCAGGAGGGAGCCGGGGAGGATAGGGACTCATCTGGGGGGTCCCCTGCTCCCGAGCAGGGGAATGATCCTGAATTCTCCTATGGCTATCCCGACCTGCAGGAGGCCACCCTCTCTCCCCAAGCTGTGGCCGAGCTGGCCAGGGCTTATTCTATTCCTCCGGCCTATGAGCCGAGGGCGGCCGGGCCCGACGACCGAGCCTGCCGACCTCCTCCCAGCTTCGTGGCCATCTATAGGGAGCAGCTCATCGCAGGGCTTCGGCTCCCCATCCCCTCAGCTCTTACTGAGATCCTGAACTACTGGGGGCTCATGATCACCCAGTTTCACCCCACTTCTATCAGGATCATCACCGGATTCCTGATCTACTGCCTCCTCTGCGACATCCCTTACTCCCTCTCCCTCTTCCGGGCCGCCTTCATTCTCAAAGCCTCCCTCCCAGGGTGGTACTACTTCTCCCGTCGTGGCCCCCAGACCAAGGGAGGGAAAGGGGCCCAGGCGCTGTTCTTCGGCCTCCCCTCCTCCGTGAAGGATTGGAAGGAGAACTTTTTCTTTGTCAGATCCACACATTTTCCCCCCAATGTGTGGAAGGTTGGGGGAGTCAAGGCCGACTCCTATCCGGAGGACCTGGACTACGAGACCCTCGGCCAGCTGTTGGGTTCCAAGGTGAAGCTCGATGTCACCAAGATCTCCACTGAGCAGGTCTCCGCAGCCGGGCTGATGGGGACGTTGTCCAGATCCTCTGGGGGAGTAGCGGCCCCCCAACCCAAACTTGACACCTGTAACGCTGGCTCTGCCCCTGTCACATTTCATAGTGTATAGTCTTCCTTTTTTACCTTTAACTGTCTTGCGTTTGGCTGACCTGGTGGCGTTCATTGCAGTGAGGAAGCTCTCCCAGCTACTGGGCGCACCCCTCGAGGAGGCCACTCCCGACCCCCAGCTTGAGGCTGCTCGGGGGGCCCCAGGTGGGGCTTCCACCCCGGGGGGCGGCTCGGCCCCCAAGAAAGAGACGTCACAACCCTCCCCCTCCAAGCAGGCCGCCAACAAGAAGAAAGCGGCCGGGCAGAAGAGGGGCAGAGGGGACGAGCCCTCCCAGGCCGGGCAGAAGAAGCTTGCCCTGGCCGCGCCGCAGCCGCTCCCCCTGGCGACCTCCGGGGGCCCAATCCACGTGGGCGTCGGCTCCGCTGAGGAGCACGCCCAAGAATCGCCTCCCCCGAGCTTGTGGCACTTCCGCCACATCCTTCCCAAGAAGCCGGGGCAGGCCCCTACCATGCACGACCCCCGCCACTTTTGCCCGCCTTGGGGGCTGTCCATCAATGACCGGGCCCAGTTCCCGGATGTAGCTCGGGAGCTGATGGTGGGCTCGGTCCTCCCGCAGGACAAGAGGTGGATGGAGCTCGCCACCCCAGCAGAGCTCCAGGACATGTATTTCACCGCCCAGGCCCAAGTAAGTCCTTGAGCCCATGAGCCGGTTTCACACCTATGTTTTGGCTGAGTATCGCGTCGTGCTGACCTGTTTTTCCTCTTCCGCAGGCCAACGCCGCCGGTGCTGCCCTGGTGACCCGCTTCTCCGAGCTGTCTCCCGACTTGGAAAAACTGCGGAAGAAGAACCTGGAGGCGGAGAGGAAACTTTCCCAGGCCCTCCAGGAGGCCAGCTCCCTTAAGGCCAAACTAGACAAGGCCGAGAAGGAGCTGGACGCCGCCCAGGTCTAGCTCGCCTCCACCAGGTCGGAGCTCGACCAGGAGAGGGCTGGTGTGGCCAGACTGAAGGAGGAGCATGCCGTAGAGCTCTCCGGCACCGTCAGCCGAGAGCGGAAGAAGGCTGTTCGGGAGTTCATCTCCTCCGATCAGTTCGAGGTGGACATCGCCCTCCTCAACCAACCCATCCTCCAGGTTGGCTCTAC
Source organism: Coffea arabica (assembly GCF_036785885.1). Lineage (NCBI taxonomy): Eukaryota > Viridiplantae > Streptophyta > Magnoliopsida > Gentianales > Rubiaceae > Coffea > Coffea arabica. The sequence continues at coordinate 42,955,347 of NC_092314.1, read as the reverse complement.
GCGGGCCCTGACCCAGGTGCAGGACCTCAACCTACCCGGCTTCAACGTGGCGGACTTCAAGGACTACGATCCTGCGGCCGAGGATAGGCTGGACTGGCTCTTTGATGGGTACCGGAAAGGGCATGCCCTGAAGAGCTTGGTCCGCCGAACCGACGTAGGAGCAGACCTAGAGGAGGTTCCCCTGGAGGAGGACGGGTCTCCAGGCAGAGCTGCCGGGAAAGAGCCGGTGGCCTAGGGCGGTGGCCACTCCAGAAACCCTTTCTGTCTTTTTGTAAGGATGTGACCATGCTCCAGTTGAAAATGCTCTTGGAGGTCCATCCAGAACGGAAGGGGTTTCCTGCTTCCGGGCTCCTGAATAGCCTTCACCATACGCCTCTCAACATGCTTAAGGTGTACTTTCAGCTTCCACCCCGGTCGGGCCACCAGCAGGTAGAACAGACATCGAAGGAGATTACCAACTCGAAAATTTTGCGGTAGATAGGCAGGGCGCTTTGTAATAGATAGACAGCTCGGAAGCTTTGTAATAGATAGGCAGCTCGGAAGCTTTGTAATAGATAGGCTTGCAATGTATAGACAAGATTTCGAAGAGTTATTTTCTTCTTTCCTTGCCCACTCGCAATGCTATGTGCCGACCTCCGGGGTCGAACACCTCACACCTCACCCCTTGGGGCTGAGTGCTTTAAATATTAAGCGCGTCCTTGCCGACCTCCTGGGTCGAACACTTCACACTTCCGACCGAGTACTTTAAGCGTTAAGTGCGTTCTTGCCGACCTCTTGGGTCGAACACTTCACACTTCATTAAGCGCGTTCGTGCCGACCTCCTGGGTCGAACACTTCACACTTCAGAGTATTTTAAGCATTAAGTGCGTTCTTGCCGACCTCTTGGGTCGAACACTTCACACTTCATTAAGCGCGTTCTTGCCGACCTCCTGGGTCGAACACTTCACACTTCATTAAGCGCGTTCGTGCCGACCTCCTGGGTCGAACACTTCACACTTCATTAAGCGCGTTCGTGCCGACCTCCTGGGTCGAACACTTCACACTTCACCCCCAACTACCCCTAGCCCCCCACTAGGACATTGAGCGAGGGAATGCTGAATGTGCTAGTGTAAGGTGCAGGCTTGAAAATTGTAAAATGAAACAAGTACAAGTGAAAATGAAAACGAGCTGTGATTGAATGAGAAAACAAAAATTCGGATTTCAGAGAACAGGCCACTGAACACCCTGGTTTAACCTACGCTACAAACAACCGCAAATTGGAGAAGTGCCAAGTCCGAGGTACTTCAGATCCATCCATCTTAGCGAGCTTGCAATAACCAGCTCGGCTCGCCTCAAGGACCTTGTAGGGGCCCTCCCAGTTTGGGTCGAGCTTGTTGGAGCCGTGTACTCGGCTTATCGAGTTCTTCCTCAGGACGAGGTCTCCGGGCAGGTACTGCATAGTCCTCACTTTGGCGTTGTGATAGCGGGCGAGCTGGCTTTTATACTTAGCCATCCGAACAGCCGCTTCGTCCCGCCTGGCTTCGAGCATATCCAAGTTGAACCTGAGCTCCTCCTCGTTGGAGGTTGCCACGAAGTTCTGTGTTCTAGGTGAAGGAAGACCGACCTCCGCGGGCACCACCGCCTCTACTCCATAAGTTAGGGAGAACGGGGTCTCTTGGGTGGCCGTCCGGGGCGTAGTGCGGTAAGCCCAGAGGACACTGGGGAGCTCATCCAGCCAGCTCGATTGGGCGGATTCCAGTCTAGTCTTCAACCCTTGCAGGACAGTTCGGTTAGCGTTCTCCACCTGGCCATTGGCCTGGGGGTGACCAACCGACGTGAAGTGTTGGTTGATTCCGAGCTCGGCGCACCAGCTGCGGAAAGGGTTCTCGGCCAACTGGCGGCCGTTGTCGGATATTAGGACATGCGGAATCCCAAACCGGCAAACTATGCTCTTCCAAAAGAATTTCAGAATTACCTTCCCCGAGATAGAGACCAGGGGCTCCGCTTCCACCCACTTTGTGAAGTAGTCTATTGCTACCACGAGGTGCTCATATCTTCCCGGGGCTCGGGGGAAGGGACCCAGGAGGTCTATCCCCCATTGAGCGAAGGGCCAAGGACTGTGGATAGGGACCATCTCCCGAGCTGGCTGATGGCGCAGCGAAGCGTGCACTTGGCAGGCTCGGCATTTCTGGACCAGATCTGCTGCGTCTCGAAAGACTGAGGGCCAATAGTAGCCCAAAAGGAGGCACTTTTTAGCCAGCACTCGGGACCCCACATGGGCCGCACATATTCCTTCATGGACCTCGCGCAGGACGTAATCACCTTCCTCGGGCGTCACGCACTTTAGCCAGGGGGACAGGTACGACCTCCTGTAGAGGGTTCCCCCGACGTAGGCGTATTTGGCAGCTCTGAGCTGGATTCGTCGGGCCTCAGCTTTGTTTTCGGGGAGGTCACCCGAGCTGAGGAAGTCGACGAGGGGCGTCATCCAGGTGGCCGAGCTGTCTATAGCCAGGACCTGGACCTGATCGATACTTTTCTGCTTTAGCACTTCCACCAATACCTCTTTGCTCAGGTGGGCAAATGAGGAGGATGCCAGCTTTGAAAGGGCGTCTGCCCGCTTGTTCTGGGACCTTGGCACCCGCTCGATTTCGAACGTTTCGAACAAGGCCACCGCCTCTCGTACCTTGGTCAGGTACTTCTTCATAACCTCGTCCTTGGCTTCGTACTCCCCAAGGACTTGAAGGACGACGAGCTGTGAGTCGCTCCTGACCTGGATCGCGGTTATTCCCATCTGGTGGGCTATCCGCAATCCTGTGAGCAGGGCCTCGTACTCGGCCTCGTTGTTGGACGCGGGGAAGTCCAATCGGAGGGCGTAGGTCAGCTCTTCCCCGGTAGGTGAAATAAGTAGCAGACCTGCCCCGCTTCCTTCCTTGCTGGAGGTTCCGTCTACGAACAACACCCAGGGCTCCTTCTGCAGCAGCTCCTCGTGCAGGGGGCTTAGCTCGGTTAAGCTCAAACTAGCCCCCTCAGCAAGGAAATCCGCCAAGGCCTGGGCCTTGATGGATTTGCGGGGCTGATAGCCGATGTCGTGTTCGGCTAGCTCGACAGCCCATTTGGTCATTCTGCCCGAGACCTCTGGTTTGGTGAATATCTGACGCAAGGGCTGGTCAATCAGGACTACAATGCTGTGAGTTTGGAAATAGGGGCGGAGTTTGCGAGCAGCGTGTACCAGGGCCAGGACCAGTTTCTCGGCCGGCGAGTATCGCGTCTCTGGCCCCTGGAGAGCTCGGCTGACGTAGTACACCGGCCTCTGAGCCCCCCCATCCTCCCGCACCAAGACCGCACTAACGGCCTCGCTGCAAGCGGACAGGTATAGGAATAGGGTCTCCTCCGGCTCCGGGGCGGTCAGGGTTGGCAGCTCGGCCAAGTATTTTTTCAGGTCGGTGAAGGCTTTTTGGCACTCCTCCGTCCAATGGAAATCCTTAGGCGCTTTCAAGACACGAAAGAAGGGTAGCCCTGGGACCGTGGAGCGCGAAAGGAATCTACTCAGGGCGGCCATTCTCCCAGTGAGCCGCTGAACTTCCTTCACGTTCCTTGGAGGAGTCATGTCCATGATTGCCTGGAGTTTATCCGGGTTGGCCCGGATTCCGTCTCGGGACACCAGAAAACCGAGGAACCTTCCCGATCTGACCCCAAAAGTGCACTTCTTCGGATTTAGGCGCATCCGGCTCTTCAGTAGAATGTCCAGGACCTCCCGCAGGTCGGGTATGAGGCGCTGGTCAGTTCGACTTTTGACGATCATGTCGTCAACATAAACCTCCATGCTTCTGCCGACCTGGTTTTGGAATAACTTGTTCACCAGGCGCTGGTAAGTTGCTCCCGCGTTCTTCAATCCGAAGGGCATGGTCCTGTAGCAGTAGGTTCCCTCCTCGGTGATGAAGGAGGTCTTGTCCCGGTCCTCCTCGGCCATCTCTATCTGGTGATATCCCTTAAAGACGTCCAGAAAGCATAAAACGTCAAAGCCCACAGTAGAATCTACTAACCTGTCAATTCGAGGCAGGGGAAAGCAGTCCTTCGGGCAGGCTTTGTTGAGGTCCGTGAAGTCTACGCACATCCTCCAGGTCAGGTCCTCCTTCTTGACCAGGACGGGATTGGCCAGCCAGGTCGGGTAGTAGACCTCCAGGATGATCTTGGACTCCAGCAACTTACCGACCTCCGCCTTGATCACCTCATTTCTCTCAGGGGCGAAACTCCTTTTCTTCTGCTTTACCGGCTTGAAGCGAGGGTCCACGTCGAGGTGATGGACTGCCAGGTCCGTAGGGATCCCGGGCATGTCATCCACCGTCCATGCGAAGACCTGGGAGTATTCCCTCAATAAGGCCTTCAAGCCTTCCTTCTCGTCCGCTGGCAGCAATGCCCCGATGCGGATGACCTGGTCGGGCCGTTCCTCCCTCAAGGGGAACTCCTCAATCTCATCCTGGGTGCCCAGGTATTGGGCCTCATCCCCTGGGATGTAGGGCTCCAAACAGGTTGTCTGGGCGACCACCTTCTCCTGCCCCCGGAGAGTGGCCAGGTAGCAAGCCCTGACTACCTCTGGGTCGCCGTGCATCTCGGCTATCCCTCCGGGAGTGGGTAGCCTGGGATGTAGGGCTCCAAACAGGTTGTCTGGGCGACCACCTTCTCCTGCCCCCGGAGAGTGGCCAGGTAGCAAGCCCTGGCTACCTCTGGGTCGCCGTGCACCTCGGCTATCCCTCCGGGAGTGGGGAACTTGACGCTGAGGTGGAAGGTAGAGGGAATAGCCCGGAGGGCGTTCAAAGCAGGTCTCCCCAAGAACACATTGTACGGGGACGACTGCTTGACCACCACGAAATTAACGGGAACGGTCCGACACTTGGGAGCCTGCCCTACTGTGACCATCAGGGTGATCATCCCTTCCGAACTGATGGGTGGTCCGGTGAAGCCCACTAGAGGTGTCCGGACCGGGGTCAGCTGGTCATCCCTTAGCCCGAGCTCCTTGAACATCCGATAGAACATGATATCAACCGCGCTACCCTGGTCGACATATACCTTCTTCACCCGGTAGTTGTTGGTAACAATGTCTATCACAATGGCTTCGTGGTTCCCGGAAGCCAAGGGAACCGTATCCCTTGGTCCGAAGGTAATCTCCTCGTCCATGCGCAGACGCTTCAAGGAGTCGTCCCCTTCGGGGGGTGGCCGCTTATTCTTCCGAGCTGCATGACTGTCCCCCCCCGTGGGACCTCCCGCGATGGTGTTTATCACTCCCGCCAGGTTCTGGATGTCCTGGTCGGGAGAGTGGTTCCGAGGAGCCTCACGCCGCTCTGGGCGGTCGCGACGCTGTCCCTCGCGCCTGTCTCCGTAATGGTTGCGTCCGAACTCCTGACCTGGTCGGCGTACGAACCGACCTAGAAAGCCACGTTGGATCAGGTCCTCGATCTCCTTACGCAGGGCCCAGCACCCCTCCGTGTCGTGTCCGACGTCACGGTGGAAGGCGCAATATCGGTCTTGGTTCCTTTTGTTCCGGGGCGTCCCCATCTTGGGCGGCCGATCTCCCAGCCCTTCCGCCTCCATAACGGGCTCTAGGCCGTGTTAGAGGGGTGTAGGTCTTCTCTGAGAGTGGTGGCAGAACAGGGGCCTTCTCCTTCGAGAGCCGATCAAAGACGTTTTTCTTGGCCGGGGCCTCCTTGCCCTCTGGGGGGTTGGTCCGGCCTTTGCGATCTCCGATCTCCCGATCTGATTCTTTCTTTAGGCGACCTGCCTCCTCCGCATTAGCAGTCTCGTGCGCCCTGCGTAGGAGCTCTTCCAGGCTTACGGGAGGCTTCTTGGCCAGGTCGTAGAAAAGCTCCTCCACCCTGAGCCCGTTTGTGAAGGCGGCAATCACCACTTTTTCGTCCTTATCCCTGACCTGCAGGCCCTCCGCATTGAAGCGGGTCATGAAATTCCTCAGTGACTCGTCGGGCCTTTGCCTGATGGACATCAGGTGGGTTGCGTTCCTCGCGTAAACCTTCGAAGAGACGAACTGGGCTGCAAACTGCCGGGCCAGCTCGGGAAAGCTCCGTATGGACCCCGGTTTCAGTCCCTGGAACCAGAGCCGCGCCTTCCCCTTTAGGAACATAGGGAAGGTCTTGCAGCGAACCTCATCCGCGGCGGTTTGCAGGCGCATATGCGTCAGGAATACCGAGAGGTGGTCTTCCGGGTCTGTAGAGGCATCGTACATCTCGATGCTCGGAATCTTAAACCTCCGGGGTAGGGGGTAGTCCTCTATCTCTCAGGTAAAGGGCGAGGTTGCATAATTGTCCTCGTATGGCCGGGGCCTCAAGATCTGCTCGAGCTCATCCCGAGCAGGGTCCAGATAAAGGGGGTCGCGGGGCCGGCTCTTGGCAGACCGAGCAGGGGAACGCTCGAACCCATTCCGTGTGGGCTTCCTCGGAGAGGGGTCTCTGGGATGGCTCCTCGCGGACCTGTCGCGGGAATACCTCTCGCTGTCCTCGACCACCGAGGCTCGGGGACGGGGAGGAGTCCGGGGTCGCTTCCTCCTAGGGGGCTGGTCTCGCGACTCATCCTCCGAAGGATCAGGGGGTAACTCCTTCTCCTTCCCCTTGGCCTTGGAGGTCTGTGCACCCCCAGCCCCCTCTCCCTCCTTCGCCTGCCGGATTATATCCTCCAGCATGGGGAGATTCTCCGTCACAAACTGGAAGATCTGCTGCCTCCGCTCCCCTGAAAGGGCTGAGCCACCGGCGCCCTGGGACGCCCCAGCCTCTTTCCGCTGGGACCCCTCACCGCCCCCAGGGCCGGTGCTCTCTGCCGTACGCTTGGATCGCGTCCTGACCATCAACACAATCTTACTTACCTTACGGTTCCCACAGACGGCGCCAACTGAAGAAGCGCTGAGCTTCCCCGAGGAGAGCTGACCTGATCAGCTCGGGGTGTCGATGGGAGAGCTGATCCAAGACCTGCAAAACAGAGAAGATGAGCTAACAAAGGGGGCCCGAGGGTTGTCCCCGAGGGCACTCCGACGGCCAAGTTAGTTTTCCGGTGAGTAAAGTTCACGGGAAGTAGTAGCTGTCCAGAGTAAATTGTCAATAGTGAGCCTCCTTTGTACAGTGGATGTGTGTTATTATTTATACCTGCAAGGGAGTCCGACCTCCGCACGACGCGGGACTTGCCCAGTATAGATAGTATCCCGCACTCAGGGGGACTACTCCCGACCTCTTCGGGACGGACCTTCGCCTTTCCTGGGAGCCCTAGTCGGTGCGGCCCAGGGCTGATCTCAGGGGTCTGAGGGCCAAGGCCCAACTCGGTTCTTCCTGGGCTGCCGCGTGTCCGGGCCCAGAATGGGGCCTCTGCACTCATCATAACGCAATATTTCACCATTTTAAAAGTTTTCCCCATCAATTCTATCTCAAATTTAAAGGTGGCAAGATACAATGGTACTCATAGAACTACCACCAACAGGTATCTTGAATCTTGAAGTGCCTAATTAGGTAGACTTGCAACTAGTAGAAGAGGGACTTTCCTTGGCGTAACGATCCCAGGTGCTTCAGTCATATCCAAATCCTCTGGTCCTGCTCCACCAGCCCATTCAAAATCAAAGCTGCAGATCAAATTTGCGAGTGCAAGTTCAGCTGTAACCAAGGCAAATGCAGAACCAGGGCAGCTCCTCCTTCCGGAACCAAATGGGATGAACTCAAAATTTTGCCCTTTAATGTCCAAAGAGCTATTCAAGAACCTCTCCGGCTGAAACTCCTCAGCATCTTTCCACAGTTTTGGGTCCCTTCCAATTCCCCAAGCATTGATAATCACTTGAGTGCCGGCAGCTATATCGTATCCCATTATTTTGACTGCCTTGCTTGATTCACGAGGAACAAGTAATGGAACTGGTGGATGCAAGCGAAGAGCCTCTTTTATTACTGCTTTCAGGTAATGGAGGTTCTCTAAATCATCCTCAGTGATGTATGTTTTGCATCCTAAGAATTGTCTCACTTCGTTTTGTAATTTGTGCATGGCATTTGTGTTTCTTAATAGCTCTGAAATTGCCACTCAAGCAGCGTAGATGTAGCATGAGTTCCACCTACAATCATGTCCTGCCGGAAGCACAAGAAAATGAAATATGTATTATCGATTCGTTCTTCCGTTGTTTTTTGCGAAACCAAAAAAAAAAAAAAAGGAATTAGAAACTTCTGTCAAGTTATAATAAAATTAAGGGCAAATTACACTTTACTCCCATGGTTTAGTATTTTTGTACATAACCCCCCATAGTTTTAAAAACTATATATAACTCCCTCATAGTTTGGATTAAATTATCAAAGTGACGGAAATAGTCATTCCTAACGGAACCTATAAAAATATCGAAATTACCCTTGTTTAAAAACTCAAATGACTGAAATGATCAAAATATATAAACATAACATATATGACACTCTAACCCTGGTATGGTTTTATATTTTACTATATGACCCCTTATAGTTTAATATTTTATCATATAACGCCCCATATGATTTTCATTATATATACATAACTCCCTTGTGGTTAATAAATAATTTTCAACTTTACATAGGAGTATTTTTAATATTTTAATTGACTCCGTTATAGGTTGCAAATTCTATCATTTTGACACTTTAATCCAAATCATAAGGGGGTTATGAAATCATAATATTCAGTAAACACCCTTATACTTTGCACGAATGTCCACTTTACCCCCTATGATTATTGCATTTATGTATATAATCTTCCTATGTAAGGCCCAAAACAACCAATGCAAAGATCATAAACGAAACAATAAGTAAATAAAAAGGAAAGGATTGCAAACCAATTAACTACCCAACTCCTCTTGAGCTTGTAGATTAATTGAAACAATCTACTTCAAGTTGATGAATTACAATCACTCTTGTGTACAAAGGAAGGTTCACCTCCTCCTTGCCCCAAGCAGCACTCGGTCAAGCCAGGACGTTTTACTATCCCTCAGGACAACCCTCACAGAGCTACACTCATGAAAGATTCACTCACAAATGAAAAGCTTACAATGAACCTCACACCACTAAGACTACAAATATTCTTTTTGGAGTATTTTCTCACTAAAATCTCTCTAGATCTTTTGTATCTTCAGTGTGCCAAAATTGTTTGAAGTATCTGACCAATCACTATTTATATAGGACCAAGAAAGAGCCTCATTAAAGCTTCCAACGGATAGAAAGTAGCTGAAAAGTCAACTAGCCGTTAGAGTGTCGGACGTCCGATAGCCCTGTTTTATGCGTCCGACAGCAGGCAGTGAGTTTCAGAGATTTTCTTCAATTCTTTCGGACGTCCGGTGCAAGCTCTTTGTGCGTCCGACAGCAAACAAACAGATTTGAGAAATTATCTTGTTTCTATCGGACGTCCGGTAGAGACATATTCAGCGTCCGATAGTTTCGTCGACTTCGAAGGATCCTATCGGACGTCCGAAGCATGCGTCCGAAGTTGTGCAATGATTATCGGACGTCCGATCCTGAATTCTTGAGCGTCCGACAGCTTCAGCATACTTTGTCATCTTTCAATTGTACTTGATCTTTGGAACTAATTTGCTTCATAACTGAATAGATCTTTTAAGAGACATTAGTAACATCCATTTGTTTTGTAAACATCAAAAAATAGGAATCAAGATCAACAATCTCCCCCTTTTTGATGATGACAAAACAATGGATGGAAAGAAACAAAAATAAGTATAAGCTCCCCCTCAATCATTGCAACCAAAACTTTTAAGAGCCAAACTCATAATCTCAGAATAACTCCCCCTTACACATTGCATCCATTTCTCCCCCTTTTTGTCATCATAAGAGTAAAAATCAACTACTATAATCCAGCAACAATAACAGAGAATTCAATATTCCAAGAAAAAATAGAGAAATGACAGCAATTACAACAAATCATCATGAGATCAGCATTATTCTTTTATCTCTCTTTTTGACATCATATAGATTCAGTAGTATTCAAAGACATCAGCGAAAACTCAGATCAAAGTATCAAAAGAAAAAATATTATGAACAAGAATCACTGCAATGATTAGACAAAACCTCCTACTTGTTAAAATTAGTATCATGTCTAACTATCCACATGCATTTCATGCATCTTCTCATATTCTTTCTCACATAACAATCACTATTCATGTGACCTTTTTGACAACAAAAATTACACATAACCAAAGAGTTATTTACATGAACAGGTTTAATAAATCTTACTTGTCTTCTCCTATGGATAACAAACTCATTTGCAGCAGAATTTATCTTAAAATGAGGTTTTGATTTATTACTTTGAAAACATTCCTGTTTTTTATGTTGAAGCAACTCATTTAAATCATCCATTCTTCTTTTCAAATCATTTTGTTCCCTTTTGAACATTTCACAAAAACTTGTTTTTCTATCAAGATCCAAGTGTAAAGCAGTCTCACTTTTTTTGAAGTAATCATTTTCAGTTTTCAACTTTTTGTTTTGTTGAAAAAGATTCGCATTATTTCGAAGCAAAAAACTAATTTTCTGTTTTAACTCCTTGTTTCTAACATAAGATTCTTTCAAACTATCATGCAATTTTATAATGAAAGATTCAAGATCATCATCATCTTCATCATCACTTTCAAATTGAGAGCTAGAAGATGTTACCTCATCATCTCCAATGGCCATAAAAGCCAATTGAGCAGACTCTTCTTCCTCTTCAATTTCACCATCGGAATTGCATTCATTCCATGTGAATTGAAATTTGTTTATTCTTGGTTTTCTTCCTTCTTTCTTCTTCATCACTGGACAGTCACTTGCATAGTGTCCAGGTTGGCCGCATTCAAAGCACTGATCAGTTTGCTTTTTGTTGAACTGATTTGGGAATGAATTGCCAGGTCCACCTTTTCTGAATCTCCTCTTGTTGAGTATTCGTTTGAAATTTCTTGTGATGAGAGCGATATCATTATCATCACCTTCCACATCTTTTTCATCTAGGGAGGCAGAATCATCTTCATCTTGTGAGGCTTTTAGAGCAATATTCTTTCGCACTTTTGCATCCTCTTCCTCTTGCACCTTAATCTTAAGTTTCAGCTCATAAGAGGTAAGAGAATTAATAAGAGATTCAATAGGCATAGTATTCAAATCTCTAGCCTCCTCAATAGCAGTCACTTTATTTTCCCAATCATTGGACAAGGCATTCAGGATTTTTCTATTTTTCTCACCAAGAGAATATTCTTTTTCCAGCACCTCTAAATCTTTAATGAGATCATTGAATCTACAATACATTTGATCAACATTTTCATGAGGTTCCATCTTGAAAGATTCATACTTTGTAACTAGAATGGACTTCTTTTGTTCTCTAACATTCTCACTACCTTCATGAATTTCTTTCAGTTTGTCCCAAATTTCTTTAGCTGACTTGCAACCCTTGATTCTAATAGATTCATTTGAGTCTAATGCACAATATAACACATTCATGGCTTTTGCATTTAAGATGAGATGGGCTCTATCCACAGCAGTCAGTTCACTTCTTGTTTTCGGTCTAGATGCATGAGTATTTTCATCTATAAGAGAGGCATCATATGGACCTTCACTAATAATAAACCACAATTCGATATCAATAGATTGCAAAAAGATAATCATTCTTTCTTTCCAACTCATATAATTTGACCCATTAAACATAGGTGGTCTAATAACAGAATATCCTTCAAAAAACATAGCATTATTGGTTGTCATTTTTACTCCCAAGCCGATTGAGCTTAATCTCAAGGAGACCAAGCTCTGATACCAATTGTAAGGCCCAAAACAACCAATGCAAAGATCATAAACGAAACAATAAGTAAATAAAAAGGAAAGGATTGCAAACCAATTAACTACCCAACTCCTCTTGAGCTTGTAGATTAATTGAAACAAGCTACTTCAAGTTGATGAATTACAATCACTCTTGTGTACAAAGGAAGATTCACCTCCTCCTTGCCCCAAGCAGCACTCGGTCAAGCCAGGACGTTTTACTATCCCTCAGGACAACCCTCACAGAGCTACACTCATGAAAGATTCACTCACAAATGAAAAGCTTACAATGAACCTCACACCACTAAGACTACAAATATTCTTTTTGGAGTATTTTCTCACTAAAATCTCTCTAGATCTTTTGTATCTTCAGTGTGCCAAAGTTGTTTGAAATATCTGACCAATCACTATTTATATAGGACCAAGAAAGAGCCTCATTAAAGCTTCCAACGGATAGAAAGTAGCTAAAAAGTCAACTAGCCGTTGGAGTGTCGGACGTCCGATAGCCCTGTTTTATGCGTCCGACAGCAGGCAGTGAGTTTCAGAGATTTTCTTCAATTCTTTCGGACGTCCGATGCAAGCTCTTTGTGCGTCCGACAGCAAACAAACAGATTTGAGAAATTATCTTGTTTCTATCGGACGTCCGGTAGAGACATATTCAGCGTCCGATAGTTTCGTCGACTTCGAAGGATCCTATCGGACGTCCGAAGCATGCGTCCGAAGTTATGCAATGATTATCGGACGTCCGATCCTGACTTCTTGAGCGTCCGACAGCTTCAGCATACTTTGTCATCTTTCAATTGTACTTGATCTTTGGAACTAATTTGCTTCATAACTGAATAGATCTTTTAAGAGACATTAGTAACATCCATTTGTTTTGTAAATATCAAAAGATAGGGATCAAGATCAACATCCTATACTTTTATTCAAGGTTGTCAGGTTATTATTCGGTTTAATGCTTAAGTAAGGACAATAATGGTATTTAATAAATGGCATTACATAGGCTATATTTTTGTCAAATTTCCACTTTACATGAAATTACATGGGATAATGTGAATATTTGAAATGTTAGAAGGATGATATGACAATCTATGAATCTACATGCGGTTATGTGTAATTTACCCAAACTAATATTTGAATGCCTTGAAGAAAATTTTGGTGTCTGCTTAGTAGCTCGCTGTTTTCAGTTATACCTCAAAGGAATATATTCCTGCTCTACTTGTCTATATAATGTATACACACATTATTTTATAAATACACATATATTCCATTCTAAAATTCGTAACTTGCCATTGGATCATTGGCTTTGGACAAGAAAAACACAATCAAAATAGAAGAATATCGCAAGTTATTCACTTGGTATGCCAAAATAATAGTAAATGACTATGGTGGTTTGGAACTGTTTGCAAATATGGTGCAACCCTATAAGCAGTAACGTCTTTTATTATCTGAAGATTACTCGTTATTCCTAGGTAATTTGTGTGAGTATCTGAAAATCAACTTTTAATTTTTTATTCAACCAAAGCCCAAATGCCATCAGTTTTTTCATTTTATACGAAAATATGCATGCAATTCAGCTGATAAGTGTAAATCGAAACGTTAAAATTGAAATAGGCAGATAATCAAAAGAAAGAAAGGAAATATAAAGAGCTGATAATAGATTTTCTTTACCAGGATGATGGCTTTACGGGAATCTCGCTCAAAAGCAAAACCGGTAGCATTTGTTCTCTGGATTTCGAGTAAAACATCCACAAGATTCTGCTGCTTCTCATCACCACCATTCTTGTTTCCACTTTTTTCCTGCTTTTTAACTGCCTCTTGAAGAATTTTTTCCAAATATTCATCAAAATCTTTGGCCACTTTTTTAACCTTTGCTTCCAACCCATTAACATTATTGATCCATGAAAGCCATGATATGTAATCTCCAACGTTAAAAACACCCAATAACATGATAAATTCCTCAAAAAGTTCCTTAAACCTGCTGCCACTTTCCTTTTCTGAGTACCTTTTTCCTATGACAACCCTCGAAACTATATTGTTCGTAAGTGTTGCCAAAATTTCGTCTATACGAATTATCGAAGACGGAGCACAAGATTCTTTAATTTTTTTCAACATTGATTCAGCCTCTTCTTCTCTTATGCTTCGGAACGACTGAACCCTCTTGTTACTTAGAAGCTGAAGTACACAAATGCTTCTTACTTGCCTCCAATATTCGCCGTAAGGAGAAAATGCTATGCTATTGAATTTGTAGAGTAGTCTCCCAGCAAAGGCTGCTTTTGGCCTATTGGCAAAGATTAAATCATGTGTTTTCATCACTTCTTCAGCTGCATCAGGGGATGAGATAATTAGCACCGGCTTGCTGCCCAGATGAAGCAGCATTGGGGAGCCGTATTTTTGAGCTTATGATTTCAGAGAGCGTTGAGGGATTGAACCGAGTTGATGAAGGTTTCCGATTATGGGAAGCTTTGGAGGGGAAGGTGGAAGTTTCTGTGAGGGGTTTGAAGTGGAATTTCGCCATTTGACAACAAGGATAGTGAAGAGGAAAAAAAGAAGTAATGAGATAGAATGTTTGAAGAAGAAGGCAATTGTTTGCTCAATTGGAAGTATATACATCTTTGCTTTTCCGTTCAGAAATGTGAATTGGTTTGCTTTTGCTTCGTTTGAGTTCCCTGCTACATTTATTAGCTTCCACTAAGAGCCCGCTTTTATAGATAATTTGAAATGCAACTTCCAGAGGGGCAAACAAAATGAATGTAAGCCTGTTTTTACCTGGCAGGGACATTGATCAGGTAACTGAAAATCTTTGATTAGATTCTTAAACCCTCTTCTTTTTCATTTGAACATGGTAGGAATTTTTAACTGAAAGTGGAAATTGGAACTAACTTTATTCGTAATCCTAAATATGAACAATAATCACGAATGATGTATTAAGTTGAATAAGGTTTAGGCAGCAGAATGCCATAATCAATCATCATTTCACGCATTGAAATAGCAAATAAAACAAGATAAAATGTAGATAAAAAATTCACAACAACAGTCACAACTAATTCTGTATTTTTTAACACATCAGGGGTCCAGATGGTCAAAAAAAAAAAATTTCTGAAGTTTATTTGTCGTATTTTTTGACTTTACTCGATGGCCTTTCCCTAAAATCCCCAAAAGCAATCAAGATTGGCTGCACAAGAAAGAGTGAAAGCCAGCACTCTCCCCCCCCCTACACCACCCAAAAAAACAAACAATCCTCTTGGCCTATTTTCTCCCTTAAGCTCTTAGAATACTAGAATATCTTATAAAACATTTTTTTAAAAATTAAGGGGTATAACTTGTCAGTGTAAAAATGAAGGGGATCTGAATGGTTCTTTAAAGTTCATACTCTTTGTTTCTGCCTTTGCAGTAAAATTATGCATTATTGCTTACTTTTCAGAGTGAATTACGAGTTTTCCAATTCCAAAAGAAAAAAAAATCCACTTAGCCATGCCAAAATCGAATCATGAAGAAGAAGAAGAAAAACATGTATTTCAAATTGGAAAAGCGGTCTGCATGAAAATTTAAAATATTTGGACGGCTAAAACAATAATAGATACAATGATTGGTTGCAACAAAAAAAAAACGATCGGATAATTAATCTACTTAATATTGCAATCATACAAAGGGATCGTAGCAAAGATAATGGTATCATTGGTGATCCATCACATTTTTTAAACAAATATAAGATAAAGATACATGCCAATACTCTTCACTAATGTGCTTTGATTTACTGTCATAACACCTTTAATTAATTAAGTCTAGATTTTACCTAAAAAAGTTTGGAAATATTCAACATCTACTTTTGACTAAATAGTTCGTTATGTTTCACGGTAAACACTTGGATAGACTCGCCTGTATAGACCATGTGATCCAAATTTTAACACACCATCTTACTAACCCAAAAATTGAAGATGTGGTAAAATCTAGACCGCATGATCTATAAGACTAAATCTATGTAAGTTTTCTTATTTTTCTTGTTTCAAAATTTGAACTGTTTTTCTTTTTAAAAGACCATATTCCACTTTTTAGCTTCTAGCATTCCACTCATGCATCCTTTATAGATAACTTGAATTGAATAAATAGGCATAAAAGAACAGTTCCTGGATAAATAGGCATAAAAGAATAATAGGACTACGCTGCTATCAAGAAATTGAACAGTTATCATGATCTTTTTTTTTTCACTTCACTTTCAGTTAGGAGTTGACACAACCGTCAAGATCGATTATGAAATCCGACCCCTAGTATGTAGCAACTAATTTAAAAGTTGATAGATAAATACAGTTCAGTGTAATGATAGTGATGTATCAACAAGAAAATAAACACTCACAACTATTTGTCTAATATTAACCAGTTTTAAGTAAAGAATTTGTCTAATAGTGTGCATTTGTCAAATGGCACCTTTCTACGGCATCGGACATGAACGACATCTTTCGCAAATTTTCCAACTTGTGATGGAAAGAACGACGGGCTTGTTCTTCGGCTTCAGCTTTCAGATTTCTTGCTTGTATGGATTAGGGATTTTGAGGGATAAGCTGAATTTATGAAACTGTGTGAGAGAGTGCTGTGACTTGGGGAGGAAGAACTAAATTAATTTGGGGACTGGGTTTTGTGAAAATTGACAAAAATATCTCTTAAAATTTAGGCGTGCACCTCACGTGATATGTTTGAATTGACGCCAATACAAGTTGATTTAATTGATAAGGACAAATCATTTTCTCACGTAAGGTTGTTTGTTTGAATGCCACTATTGATGCAAGAATTGTATTAATGGATGATTTGTAATAATTTTTACAAGCGATCTGTGATCTCGAGAACAATATCTGATCGAAACTGAACCTACCTAAAACTTTTTATTAAAAAAAAAGTTGGTTAGTTGAAAAAAAATAATAGTGTTGTGACTTCTGAATAATAATTTTGATTAGTTTAGTGATGTCCTATGCATTTTACGAAGAAGATATCATTATAGGGCCTTAGCATAGGAACTCAAGCACAGCCTACAATGTTTGTGCATAATTATAAGTGGGAAATTCAATAGGAACGATAGTCGGTCCATTAATTAAACGAATTATGTTTTTTTCGTTTTGACCTCTATCAAAAAATCGAATTTAAATTTGTATCCACCAAATTGAATTTAGACCTTTATTGAAGAAAATTGGAGAACAGGATGATCAAATAGCGTGAAGGAGCATCTGTGCGAGGAATATGTTTACTTTTAGTTCATGATAACAATAAGGCAACTAATAGTGTGATTTTGATAACAATAGTGTGATTTTGATATACACCAATTTAGAAATTTCATTTAAAAAATGTGCTAATTTAATGCATCAAAAAGGGCATATTTTATTGAAATCACTAAAGTTGGAAAAGTTTTTAGTCGAATGATGCATGAGTTTTTCTCTCTTTCTCTTTGATTCTTCTATAGTTATTTAATCATCAACTACATAGGTTTGGGACAAGTTGAAACATTTTCTCAATTTAGAGGAGCAAATTGAGATTTTCATAGTTTGAGTGACTAAATTGCGCTTTTATAGTTTGAGAGACTAAATTAAGATTTTACACCACTATAGAGAATTAGAATGAAACTTCTTCGATTTGATTACATGAAATTGAAATATTTTGCTACTTTGTAAGATTAAATTAAGATCTTCACCGTTGAAAGGACCAAACTCAAATTTTAGATCGCTTTGGAGGATCACATGAAATTAAGCCATTAGAAAAAATCATTGATGGGACAAAAGGCACTATACAGCATGGAGACAATGACATCTCCTCTTCATAAGGATCAAGCGATTTCTTGAAAAAAATTTTGGAAAATGCCAAAAGGGTGATGCCATTTTAGTTCATCAAAGGAGACAAACGCTTCTATTAAATCCCAGATAGTCTTAATTAGGTTCTTGAAGTCAAAATGATTCATTCTAACAACATTTAGGTTGATAGACTATATCTACTTTAGGGTAAAATACAAAATCCCTAATAGTTTAGCTGAAAGTTAGGAAACCCTCCTCCTCTTGCAAAAATAATTGCCATCCAGCCAAAGAGAAGGGCGCTCTAGAGTTGAAGGAATATGAAGAATTGTGGTATATACATGTTCAAATGACCTATTGTGATTTGAAGTCATTTGGCAATTATAAAGAAATCATCCAAATTAACGACAGGTGAACTACGCTTACCAAACATGCTAGTGTAGATATAGGCAAAAGAGGAAAAAAAAAAAAAACATGCGAGTTCAGATGGCAGTGTATAAGGTAATTTGGATATTTCACTTTTCAATTTCTTTTTCCTTTATTTTCTTTTCCATTTTTCTAGCATTCTTCTCCATCTAATTTCTATTGAAGCACACCAGACAATAGGAATGGTGGCGCACCGCCGTGCTATCCCAATAGCCACTCCGGCTACCATCATTTTGGTGGCAGAATTTCAACAAATTTTCAACCTAAATTGCACTTTTTTGTATAGATTGTTATAATACTGTCGATTTTGGCCAAAAGTAGGCGGAAAATGGTAAAAAAGACCCAACATTGAAATTGGCCAGCCTCTTGGTCTATCTAAATCATTTTTAATCCTTATAAAATTCACATCCGGACAATCCTTAGAAGCCACAGCACAATTATACAGTAACCATTTAACATGATAAAACAAGGATAAGCACAAGTTTGAGGCAAAACCAAGATTCAGTTCTTTTGAACCTCAAACCTCAAAACCAAGATTTGCTTCTTTTGAACCTCAAACCCCTCAAGTTCTAAAGCAAACAAGGAAAAAAAAATTCATCTTAAGGTGTGCATGGACGAGATTAATGTTTAATTAGCAAAATAATAAACAAAAGTCCACATCCGATTTCAAATTCTTTTTTTTTTTCACTAGAGCTTTTTAACTTTCTTTTTTGGGAGAATTGGATTAGTCGTCCCTCACATATTGCAAATGTGAAAATTTAGTCCCCCAGAACGAAAATGATCAATTTTGGTCCCTAACAAATAAAAAAGGATCCATTTTAGTCCTTTTGCACTTTTCCGAGCGATTTTTGGCCGGAATGTGTCACGCGCACATCACGTGCCCAACTTTAAACGGTAAAAAAGGCAAACCACTTTAATATTGACCAAAAATGTGGGCAAATACTTGCATGAACTTGGTCCACCACCTAGATTGTAGATCCCTTAAACAGAAAATAGCCACATCACACTTTGCATATAATAATATTCAAAAAGTCTTCAAAAGTTCAGATCAACTTGGACTCTTAATTAAATGAAAATAAAAGGAGTTTGACTAAAGAAATCAAATGCACAATCAAAAAACTTTCAAGCAATAATTGTATTTGTCGCTAGACCATTCGGATCCAGGAAGGGATGAAGAGAAGGTCGAGGGAAGAAAAAATGAGTTTGAACCCAAGGAGAATAAAAAGGATAGGAGATTGAAGTGAGATGAAGTGAATCCAAGAAACATCCCTCTCCAAATCTTGATTTTCCTTTTAACTCTTTTAATTAAATTTTTCCTGCTATTTTGTCTTACATCAAGGATGATTCTTATCTTTAGATGTGAAATTGGGGGCATTCAGACACTTTCATTGGTACAATTTTTGCTGAAGACTTCAAGTGAGAAGTACTACTTTTTAATGGTTATTTTCTATTTCAAAATTTAGTTGCTCTTCATGGATAGATTTTCACCTTGTCCAATAATGTATAATAATAGAAATGGTGGATGTTCTGCCAAAGGTGGGGAAAGAGTTAAAAGCATACGAAACTATGGAGACATTGAGAAAGTTTTTTTTTTTTTTTTTTTAATGATATTGAATATTTGGTGGCCTTTGGGAGATCTTTAGAAGCTATTGTTGGATATTGGATAAGCTATAGGAGGATGCTAGCGGCAAGAGTTAATTGGAGTCTCCTTTCTTTGTTTTATCCCTTTTTTTTGGAAGAAAAAAGGTTGGGGTTTAAGATTCTTGCTTGATGTTCTGCATCTTGGTTTTCTGGGTTCTTGTTTATATCTCAGATGTTGCCATTATTTTCCTCAAAATTCTTCCTTTTCACGTATGAAGAGGAAAGCCCTCTATTTAACTCTAATTAATTAACACCAGAAGACGTGGGAGGATCAAAACTATACAAGCATTTTTTCTTTCCTTTCAAACTACTAACCGAGCAAATTTTTCATACTTCTGTCATTAGTGATAAAGCTTAGATTTAGGGTTTGGAAGAGTTGAAGGAGGTTGAGGAGTAATGGTCCCTCACATTTTTTTAAATCAACATTAAAGTAGTCTACCATTTTTACCCTTTAAAAATTGCGCACGTGATGTGCGCATGACATATTCCTGCAAAAAATTGTTTGGAAAAGTGCAAAGGGACTAAAATTGATTCTTTTTTATTTGTTAGGTACTAAAATTGATCATTTTCGTTCTGAAAAACTAAATTTTCACATTTGCAATATGTGAGGGACGATTGGTGTGATTCTCCCTTCTTTTTTTTTTTTTTTTATACGATGATAACCACGACAATGATCACGATGATATGAAATTGGAGAGTGAAGATGAAAGTTTTAGTGGTAACATCGCAAATGTGGGTTATTTGGGCACGAAAACTGTCTCGTTCAGTGAAGGAAAGAAAGAAATTTTTAGAATTTCAATTCTGCCCCTAAACTAGTGTTTTTCTTCAAGAAATAAAAAAGGAAAACAAACTTTTTAAAATTATAATTAAGCCCCTCAATTGATCCCTGTTGTTTAGAAAATTGGGATAGTTTGGGAATTTCAAACTTCTTTGTTCCATATCAGTTTAAATCACAGGGAGTTTCATGGATATCGTTGAAAGATAAGGAGGTTCCATGAATTTCAGTTCACTTATATTATCCTCTAATTTATCAATGAGAGGCTTGAATGAATTTGAAAACTTCAAGGACGTCTTAATTAGTTCTCCAAAGTAAAAAGTTGGTTCCAATTAACAACACCATTCTAACAATATTAGGTTGATAAAGAGTTGACTATACTTAATTTATCAATGAGAGGCTTCATTGAAATGTTTAGTTGGACACATTCCACGTTTAGTTTTCTAAATTCACTTCAATTCTTCTCCTAATTACATAACCCTTGAAATGTTTGGATCCGTACTCTTTGCAATCACTCCTTAGGGGCAAAATGGCAAACGCGTTCACTAAAGTATCAAAGATTTTTTTTTTGTTTTGATTACTAAGGGGGTGCTTGGTTCATGCTCCGGAATTGGAATTGGATACGGAATGAATTATAAAAAATCAGTATGGGTATAAGCTCCTGGTATCATTGGTGCTATCATTCCCACGGGCGATGCTTGGTGTGGGCTGGGTATTAAAATTTATTTTTGCTTCTTTTTTTTCTCCTTTGGACTTTTTGTCTTCTTGGCTCGATGCCTCCCCACCGCTAACTTTACCAAACCAGCACCAATCAAAACTTCTTCTTTTGTGCTTCGTTTTGCAATTATCAATCAAAAATCCATGTCTAAAATAGAAGATTTGGCACATGGTGTCTATTTATTTTTCGTTGTTCTGAAATTGGCAAATAGAACTTTAATTAAACAATTCAAAAACAAATCCCAAAATGAAATGGTGAATTCCATCCCAATCCTTTGAAATCTGTTTGCAAGCACGACTGCAATCCACCTATGGCCACCAGCCTTCTTGCCATTAAACATCAGTTTTGCTTTTCACAAGGAGAAGAGGGAGATTGGGTTGCCTGCTGAGAGGAACGATTTGATAGTGAAAGAGGAATTTAGCGGAGGAGGAGGAGGAGGAGGCTCGGGAGCTTTGATCTCAGCGAGGTAGATGGACCCGATGTTGCCGGAGCCGAGGCAGTGGAGGAAGCGGAGGTCGGAGAGGGAGAGGGTGGAGGAAGGGGAAGCGGAGCAGGCGCGACGGATGGCATCCCAGCAGGGATCACCGGAGGGAGTGGAGGAGTAAGGCTTTTGGTGGGCTGTGGGGGGAAGAGGGAAAACGTGGTGGGCGGAGGAGGAAGAGGAGGAGGTTGCAGTGCATGTGGTCTCCGAATTTATTCACTGTTGGAAATGAGATGAGGGTTTTGAGTGATTCCTTCCAATTTAGTCGGGAATCATGAATTGGGTATGATTCCAATATTTCAATTGCCATTACAGTGTACCAAGCACTAAATATTGGAATTATTGTCATTCCACATGCCAAACCCCTCAAACCAAGCGGCCCCTAAAATTTGTTTTAGCCAAGTTCGTCAATCAAATAATGAAAAGAACGTTAATTTTTTGTCAGAAACAAAAATATATAGGTCCAAATATTTATTTTTACATTAGTTGAGAGATTAATTTGATTAAAGAAAAGGTTTAATGACCAGAAATAAGAAATCTTAATTAGTTCAAGGACCACTTATACCATTTATTTTATTCTTAATCCGTTAATATTTTTAAATTAGACATTAGTGTATATAAGCACCTCATCCACACATAATAATAATTACAATTCTTGATGAAATCATGTTGCCCAAAACCAACTATAAATATGAATCAAAAGAAGTAAATGTATAAATATAAAATTATAATAATTGTACATATCAAACTGCTGTAATAGATAGATAAACGTGTAAACGAATTTAATCAAATTGAACACTCTAATTATAAAGTTTGTTTGTTAGCTTGTAATCGCGTTCAAGCTTGACCTGTTGATCTACCGAACTGATTTCATACCACACTTTTTTATCAAATTGCGATCAAGTAATTTGAATATTATGCATACATTTCATGCTATAACTAAAACCACATTTTAATGAATATTAATTGTTCGCCCTATTAACGTAAGACTGATAATATTTGTAATTACTACTTTGTCCCTTTAGACAGAGCACTTGGACAGAGGCGCCAACCCAGGCCCCCTATGCGTTTCTGCTTTCGAAAGCCTTTTTGGATTCAGATTCCTTGCCTCGTATCCGCATTTATTGCCCAAATCGTTTTTCCGAATTTTCAAGGAAAGGGAAAAGGTTGAAGGCATTGGAAGCATAAGCAATGGGATCATCAATGGAGACTGAGCTCAAAGAGATTTTTAACGAACTTAATTCTCTGCAAAATTCATTGCCAGATCCCTCTCATCAATCCCAAATCCATCAAGTAAGCCTCCCTATTATTGGGCTTTTCAGCTATTTAATTTTGATTCCATTCTTCTGTTCTAATTTTAATACAGTTGCTGTATATATTGTAGTTAGCTCCGAAAGATCAAAGCTTGCATGACATATGAAATTAAAAGGGAATTTTAGAAATTCTTGAATTTCAAGTTATGTTAACTTTAAATGCCAATTTGAGGTTATAACCTCATATAAACTGTGGGTTTTGCTGGTTTTCTTTTGTTATTTTGTTTCTTTTTATGGGGGGACAGGTTTTGATTAATGTAGAACTGGAGCTTGAATAAAGGGGAATAATCCCCAAGTACGTTGACTATACTATTGCAAAGAATCGTTATGTGCAAACATCTTGATGCAAAGAACAGCTGCTAGAGCAGGCCTGCAAAGACTTAAAAGTCAGCTGCTTTTTGGGTTTTGTCCAAATGGCTGATCGGTTCTAGTTATAAAGTTTAATGTTTTCTGCTAATGCCATATAAATTCGTTGTTTTTATGGGTTTTGAGTTTTGATCAAATTCCATATTAGTTCTGATTAAAAAGTTGAATTTTTCTAGTACAAATAATGGGTTTTGCTTGGTGTTGGATTTTTGTTTTTTTTTTTTGAAAAAGTTTCAATCTTTTTCACTGCAATGTGTGCATATAAGGAAATGTGGTTTAATGGCTTAGTGTTTGTGCTTTTAGTTACAATGTCGAATTGAAAGGCTCTCCAATCTTGCTAAGTCAGGAGGCATGCACCGCTCGAAAGTTAAGGTAACTGTGTTCAGCTGCTCCTATGGTTGTATCATACCATTTCAGCTGCTTTACTATATTGCATCCCATAATCTTATACTTATTCTATTTTAGGATATGAGTGCTGAAGTTGTTGATAGCAATCCCTACAGTAGGCTTATGGCGCTTCAGAGAATGGGCATTGTGCAAAACTATGAAAGAATAAGGCAATTTTCAATTGCCATTGTTGTAAGTATCTTAGCATATCCCGTTATCCTTATTTGTTATGTTTCCAATGCCTGTTTCTCATTTCACATGATTGTCTTAATATGCTGCTCTTTCTCAAGATTTCTGCATGAACATTGTTCTAGTTCATAAATACATATGTTTAGGTTTGGAAGTTACACGAGATTAGAAAGGCATCTTTATTATTCTTTACTTGTTGATGTGAAGATTTATTCATATCATTTGCTTTTTCAAATTATTAAAACAACTCCTGAACCTGATATTGTTTTAAATATGGACTTGTTTATCAGTCTACTACATATCATATCCAATTTCTAGTAAATAGTTTTTATCCACTTGATAAGTTTATCTGAAACTCCACTGGGAGCTCAATGTTGTGCTTTGATTTTGGAGAGGATAGATGAGTTGGATCTTTCAATCACACTATATTTCTGCATCCAAAAATAAGCTTTGCCTCTCTTCATTCTCTGATTTTATGTACAGGGTATAGGTGGTGTGGGCAGTGTTGCCGCTGAAATGTTGACAAGGTGTGGCATTGGTCGTCTATTGTTGTATGATTATGACAAAGTGGAGTTAGCTAACATGAATAGGCTTTTCTTCCGTCCAGAGCAGGTTTGTTCTTGAAGCATTTTCAGATTCTGTTTCCTCTTGTTGGATAGTATGATGTAGATACTAAATCAGTACATTTTATTTGATTTTTTAAATTTATTTTCTTCTTTTTTTCCTCGAAAAGCAAGCTGAGGTGTTTTAATTTGGGCATGTATGGTTGTTTCTCCCAAGTTTTCAACAATATTCACGGAATCATAATGCTGCTATCTTTAAATATGAAATTATAATCTATAGTTACTTGTCTAACTGTCAGTTTTTTTTTCCTTCTTCTTCTTTGTCTTAGGTTGGCATGACGAAAACAGAAGCTGCTGTTGAAACTCTTTCTGACATTAATCCAGATGTTGTCTTTGAGGTGATGTTTTCAAGTGATATTCCTGCTTCTGATTCCTTTGCCTTTTATACTCCTAACCCTTCAATGTTTGCCCTTGTTTATGCCAAATTTGCTGCATGGAAGTCAGTTACATCTCCACTGATAAATTCTGCTTCTTGTTTATACCATTTGACTATTCTTGTTATCCTGTTTCATTCATTAGTGGTTTTATCCACATTACTAAAATTTGTGTTAGCACCTTTGCACCTTGTATACCCCAGCTCCCAAACAAAGAAACATAAATCAAAAAGTGAATGTGCCAGTAGTTTTGCTCTAGAATATTCTGATTTTTATCACTTTTATTGTCTGCTTTCACTGTATGTTGTTATTCTTAATTTGAGCATGAAGTTTGCTTCCTGTTAGCAGAAAAACACTATATAGCTAGGACATTATCATTTAGGTAATGATACTATTTAGGTTTTGAATGTTGCAGAGCTATACACTGAATATTACAACTGTTCAAGGTTTTGAAACTTTTATGTCAAGTCTCAAAAATAAGTCGTTTGGCCCACATAAAGAAGGTAGCGGAGTGGATCTTGTATTAAGCTGTGTGGATAATTATGAAGCAAGGATGGTAGTAAATCAGGTAACAGTTGATACTAGATGCATTTTCGGATTGGTTCTGATGCATTTGTTTTACTTCCACTAGTTCTATAGAAAATGTTGGAATCTCTTCTGTTTCCTTTTTCTTTTTTTTTTTTTTTTGTGACTCAATGTTACAATTTTGTCTTAACTAAAGTTGCACTTTTTTCCAGGCTTGCAATGAATTAAACCAAACATGGATGGAATCTGGTAAGGAAGATGATTCCTTTGTATCTTCTGTATGAAAACGTCAGTTTGTTTGGCATCATACAAAGTTTTGTTGCATCTTTGAGTATGGTTATTCATTTTCTGTAGGTTCATTGGTATATCAAACTCCAATGATGGACATGCTACATCGTAGCACATTTAATTTCTGTTGCTGAAATGCTTTGCAATATTTTTGTTTCTGTCCTCCTAATCTGGTTAAAAACCATGTGTAAAACATCTTTAAAATGCTAGGCTACAGACAAAGCATTAATAGGCTTGGTTATTATGTCTCTATATCTCATTAGATTTGTATTTAGCATATTGTCCTTTTCGAATCCATCTTATTTGCCGTCTATATGACACACAATACTTGAACGCTATGCCTCTATATGTAACTAGTTGTTGAGCTTAGGATATCAAGATACAAGTCAATATTTTGATTCTGCCTCAGGGTTGTTGTATTCTCATCTCTGATTCTGTCTCATAGTTGATGGGATGCTTCAAATGAAAATTTTTATTTGAGCTGGAAATTTTGCGAAGGACTCACAGGAGAGATTGTTTGGGCAGGTGTATCTGAAAATGCGGTTTCAGGTCACATACAATTGCTGGTTCCCGGAGAAACTGCGTGCTTTGCATGTGCACCTCCCTTGGTAACTTCAGTGATCTGGGTGGATTTGAAATATTTGGTGCCAAAACTTTCATTGTTGGATTCTTGTTTGATTCATTTCCATTTTCTCATGAAAACTGTAGTTAGTTGACATATATTGTAGCATTTATGTATTACTGATAAATTTTTTATTCTGAAACTTATCTTGCATTTGCAATCAATTGGCCTTATGTTGGTCCTTTGCATCTTTGCTTGCTATGCTCTTTTTTTTTTTGGGAGAGGGGGGGGGGGGGGAGGGGGAGGGGAAGGGAGATCATTTATCTTTCAAAGTTAAGAAAGTAATCTACAACTAAATTATCTGTCAGGTTGTTGCTTCTGGTGTTGATGAACGCACACTAAAGCGTGAAGGGGTTTGTGCTGCATCTCTACCAACTACCATGGTAATAACTTTTCAGTTTTCAGAAAATGTAGAGATGTTTCTATCTTTTTGTCATGGAGTTATTTGCTATATATAGCATAACTCAAGTTGTTTGACAACTTCCTTTGGCAAATAGTGAACCTTCATCATCCTCAGCATTAGAATCCTGAAAATAGAGTAATATCGTATACCAATGATTAACTAATAAATGATAGGAAATCTCAATCTTGGATTGAAATCTTTCCATGACATTCATGTTATTTTACATGCTTGTATCTGAGAGACCGTCTTGCAACCCTTTTTTAACCGGATGGGGTTTTCTTTACATAATGACTTTTTGATTATTGATCACTCCTCTCTTTTTGCTAAAACTTTTACATAATGCTGCATTTCATTAATTTTTATTACATGGTTATAAGTCCAAATTTCTTGTGCATATTAAGTGTGAAGGCTTGAGCATTGCTGATTAGTTTTTGAATTTTGTGTTCTATGTTTTTGCTATTTTGCTTGACTTGACAGGGTGTTGTTGCTGGGCTTCTTGTTCAAAATGCTCTTAAATATTTGTTAAAGTTCGGGCAAGTTACCCCTTATCTGGTACAATTTAAATCCTCATTCTCCTCCGTAAGAAATATATTTGGAATTAAGCATCAAATGTCACTGATTCTTGTTTTTGATATCAGGGTTACAATGCCCTCAAAGATTATTTCCCAACAATGGAAATGAAGCCAAACCCTCAATGTTCAAATTCAGCATGTTTGGAACGACAGGTAAATAAAGCACAATGGAGAATTTACAAGTTGTTTGCTTTTTTATTTTACATATTGGCTTCTATGTTGAGCAAGTGCTACATGTGCTGCAGAAAGAATACATTCTTGTAAAGCCTGCCAGGGATGCTGCTGCTAGAGCAAAGATGGAGGCCGAAGCACAGTCTGCAACAGAATGTCCCATTCATGCAGATAATGAATGGAACATAAGGTAAGCCTATAGAAGTTTTTCTTTGATTTTCATAGTCTTGTAGTCCAAACATTTGACATTAAGATTTCCTTGTTTTGTTAGTGGATGATCTATTTGAGGAGTACATTAGTTTTCTCTAATCTCTTTATTGTTGGCCTTGTGATTGATGCTGTATCATGTCCTTTTGTGCTTTTCAGTGTCGTTGATGACAGTGAAGTGGCTGGTCCAGATGTCAGAAGTTCAGGTTTTTCTTTTTTTCCAGAATAATCATGCTATCATTAATTTGATTTTAATTAGCCTGTGGCAACTATCACTTGATGTTAAAACTTTCTGTTGATTTTTCAAGATCTACCGTTAAAATGTGAAGCTGGTCAAAGAATGTTAATCATGGAACAAGAAGTTTTGTGATGTTGGTTTGAAGTCACATGCTTATAAGAGGTTCCCTCATATAAGATCCAAGAATGTGTTGGTTAGATGGTTTCAGTTTTCATAGAGAACTGTTTTAATAGTCTCAAAGGCAGATTATAAGATTCTGGAAATATTACTCCTTTTCTTTTTAATTTTTTGGGTCTCTTTTTGTTCTTTCCTTAAGATCAAGGAATCTATATTCTTGAACCATGGGTAAAATCAGCCTTTTTATCATACTACATAACCAGTGCTTGCCCTTTTAGACCACCTAGTTTTTGGAGTTGAAAGGAAAGAATGGTGTTAATCGAAGCTGCTAAGGTGTCAATAATCACTTTTCATTTTCACTTGAAAAGTTAAAGGTAAGGATGGAGATTGGACAAAACATAGTGTGGCAGATTAACCGTTTAATACCTTGCCAGAAAATTGGAGCTTATGTCTTACCTTTGTTCATAAATTGTTTTTCTGTTCTCTCACTTGGAGAAGAGAAGCATAATACGAACCTGGAATTGGTGCTTTCCTCGTTCTGTTGTTCCCACTTTAGTCTCTACAACAAATCTGCAACTGAACTTTAGGTAGTAGTAAACTATTGATTTTTTTTTTATTGTCATGTTTTGTCATCTTAGAAGTGTTTCTGCACTTAAAAAATGTCCTCCCAGTATCTTGAGCTTGTGCTAAGAAGATGAAGGGCTTGATATTAACTAATCCGATTTCTTTGGTTTATTTTTTTTTTCTGCTATTATTGTTATTCAAAGGCCAGCAGAGGTTGACAAGATCCTAAATCTCTTTTCTTTCAGGCATTCTTCCGGATGGCCTTATGCACGAGTTGCCAAGTGCAGATGGATTTTCAAATCTGCCTGTTTCTGGGGATGGAAGCAACCCGCTGGACGACTTGGATGAACTAAGAAAGCAACTTGAGGCCCTTAATGCTGACAAGTCCTGACTTAGTACATGATAAATTTGTTCAGCTAGTATCTTAAGCTAGGAAAATCTCAGGTGAAGGCAGACACTAAGTGCTCAAAGGGTCATGAAGATAAAAAGTGATTAAACTGTACAATTGTTTTTGTTGTGATTTTAAATAGGCTTCTTTTCTTCAGTTCTTACACAACAGCTTTGCCTGTATGGAACCTGCAGGTATAAGCTTGTTATTGGGAAGAGTAGTTTGTCAACAAAGATGGAATCTGTATTGTAGTTGCAGGGCAATTGCCTTTGTGTTTTGGCCTAAAGGAGGCTTGACAGTTTTGTGAGATCAATTTGGTGTACTATAACTTTGTTCTCTAGGTAGATTTGATTACGATCAATCAGTAATTATGTCCTTTAGAGGGCATTTTAACTCTGAAACAGCTGCATAAAATTATATATTTTTTAAAATTTATTGGAGCGTACACTATGTACTTTTTCTTTTTTAATACAAAATAAAATAAAAAAGAAAAAAATCCAACTAAACAACTGAAAATGCAAATGGTTCAAATTCAATAAAACATTGCACCTCACTTTATCCAATTCAAATTCATTATTCAGAAAAAAAAAAAACTGAAAAGTTGAACAACCAGCACGACTTAAAAGAGAGCACTTAAAATGTTTATACAACCAACAAACAATAAACAATTTAGTTTTAATTGAGATAACATTTCATCTCATCAAAATCGAAGCATACAACAAAAACTTTTCATGTAGTTCACCTATAAACACCAAGTTGATTCTAATTTTAAGTATTTCATCTAAGACCACAAAACAAAAAGCACCAATAATTAAATGTCTCCATGTTAAACATGCAATTTTTAAGATTAATAGGAAAAATGGAGTCCATGTTGTCTGCGCTTTATGTTGCACGGTTTTCAAACAAAATTATAAGAAAAATTAAAGATAAATGAAAATGAAAAAACCCAACTACTTTGCAATGGCATTTCAATTGATGACAATGAACTGTCACAAAGAAATAAGGGTAAAATATCAAGAAACTTTCTGTGATTTGCCAAATGTATAATTAACCTCTCTCTGATTTGGAAACTTATACTACAGCTTTCTATGGTTTCGACTAAATTAAAAATTGGATGAAAAGTATCGAATCTAACGGTTGTACATGAAATATCAATATGGAAAGCATCTAATTTGAAAATTGAAATCATTAAGTTATTGAATTATGAAATACTAAATTTGATACACTTGAATGTATATTACATTAAATAATAAGTAAATAACTTGTTACTATTTTTTTGGGAGTGAGTTTTGCTTGAAAAATTCAGTGTCACTTAATTAATTCAGATGTTCTATTTTTGGTTATTAAACACGTCTGAATATGTTAAGATATGAATTAATTAAATTTAAATATTGAATTGAGTTATTAAACATGGCGGATATCAAATCCCTACCAAAAGCCCCTATTGTGGTTTGGATAATTTAGGAGATTTGGATTTGAAATCCACCTACTCGTTGGAGGAATAATAATCATTGGCCACATTGTCACAATCTGTTGAAAAAACTCATAACACTATTGATAGTTCAAGGTTCCTTCTATTTTGTAGTGAATGTGATTTGATGATAATCCTCATGTTCATATTGGTGAGAGATATAGATAGACAATTGGTGCTGGACAACATGAGGAATGCCATTGCCGGAGAAGAGAGAGAGAGGATAAAAACAGTAATGTATGGCGAATAAGAGGCATGTGCAATAACTACACAATACAATACATAATCCAAATTGGACTAACTGAGCTGGAAGAGATATTTAAGCCATAATCTATATCATTTAGGAGTCTTCTATCAACAAATATTCATGAATTAATGGTTGGTCTAATTGCCTTGTCGCTTGGGCACTTGGGTTGTCATCCGGTTGTAGATTTCAGAACTACTCTGAATTTAAAAGCAGTCAAATAACACTTACAAGATACGTCTTCTACAGCAGAAAATTTTAAGCAAACGGCCAAAATAGTCCCTAAACTATTTATCAGAAGCTACAATAGTCTCTAAACTTTAATTGGGGCTAATTTAGTCCCTTCACTATACATGTTTAGTCAATTTAGTCCTTTTTGAGTTGAATCACGAATAATGCAAAATTCTCTCGTAGACAGAGGAGGCAAAAAAAAGAAGCTTATATTCCAGCCTGCATTAAAATCATTAAAAAAAAGTTTTAATGTGACAACATTTATTTTAAGAAATTTGGCAATGTTTACCCTGCAATATGAGCATTCCCAAACAACAACCAAACACACAATATCCCTAAATTGAAATATTCAACAACATTCACTGCATCAGCCACCAAATTTAGTATATAATTTATTTATCACTAAAGTAGCATATAATTTAGCAATGCATATAATTCCGGTTATCAGAATACAAGTCTATATGCCACCAAAACAAAGTCTACATTCAATTTTAGTTAAAAGCCACCAAAAATTTACATAAATGTAGTGAGTTATATAAGGTCACAAACATATGTCAAAGATTTATAATTTCCTTTAGACTTCAACTTCTTCAGCAACATCTATGGAAGCTGCATTAGAGTCCTTGCAATCACTCTCCAGTGGTATTTTCAGGTTCATGAGCCTGCAAAAGATGCATATAAATGAGCACATGTAAATAAGAAATGAAGTAACATATTTATTTTAACATTAAACACATATAGTTTCCTTAGTCCTTTTTCCTTTGCCCTTTTGATAAGTGACTATTTTGTGTTATATTTGAATAACATTTTATGTTACTTTTAGTCACTTTTTTTCAATATTTTATAATAAGAAGAAAATGATCTATTTTGGCTTGAATTAGTTCTAAATGCTACTTAGTGCTTAAATGAGATTTTTTTATCCCTTTTATTCATATGTTTTTGGTTGATTTTGTAAGAGTTGGTAATTGATTCCAATTTGGACTAAAAAAATGCTTGCATTGCGTTGATTAAAGTTCTAAAATTCACGAAGTTGACAAGTTTCAAGGGTATAAAGAAACTTGTCGAAAAAGAAAATTGGACCAAATCCATCCAAGAATTCATGCAGGGATTTTCGGAGGGATTCAAGGTAGATAGTTTTGGCAAAACAGAGACCAATCCCTCCAAGAATTTGGCCACAATTTTGGAAGGATTGCTAGTGGGATTCAAGTCAAATGTTGCGGCTACAACTTGCGCAACATGATTTCAACTTCATTATTTCACACCTTTTGAGAGACATTTTATAGAAGATTTATAGCTATAAAATGGAGATTCTAGCAATAATTCTTGATATTATTTCTTCTATAATGATGTGTTTTAGCTTTGAAGTGCAAAATATTGACATATTGGAAGCTTTGTTCATATTGAAGATACAAGTGAAGGAACTTATAGATTTCTCTATAAATAGAACTTGTATCTTTCATTTTGAGGGAGTTTGGAGAGTACAAGAGCACACTACAAAAATGTAGCTCTTATATTTTCTTACTTTTAGGTTAGTATGGTATAGTTTAGGTAGTATTGTGCGTCATCAACTCTTGTACATTAGCTAGATTAGGATGAAGATGGAGATGAAGAAGGAGGGCATGAAACTTATGCCACAAAGGTTTTCTCTTCTCCAATTCTTTATCATTTGTATTGGATTCTTATGTTTGGTTAATAAATAAGTTTTGAATTTTATGTTTATTATGTCTTTCTCAAGTTTGTGCTTTGGGTTTCGATTGAATTTTCTATAATTGTATTGTGTTAATTTTTTTGGCTATTTGATGCTATTATTTTGAGCAAATTATTTAGCACTTTTGTTCTTCTAATCATGATTAACGGGTCATTAATTATGATAATCTTAAGGTGTTAGATTTGTAATGAAAATCGAAATTTATCACTGGTACAAAGAAATACTAAACCTAGGGAGTACATTCACTAGAGTAGAAGTACACTTTTGTGGTTTTAGTGATTTATTTCATGCAATTTCATAGAAATAATGAATTTATATCTAACCACGGAGTAGGTATGAATTAGTTATAAGTAGTTGATTCACTACGAGCATAGATTTCATATGATGCAATGATCCTTTGTTTATTTTTTTAAAAAAATTCCTTGGCCCGTTGTGTCATGTAGGCACGACAGGCATAGATCAAGAACAAAGTTCTACACATCCATATTTGGCGGATTTTTTTTGAAAGGGCCATATTCCAAGGAATTCGCCAAGAATCATGAATCTGGACAAATTAAGCCACACGTTTCAGCATGTTACGAATAAATGTACAAAACCGACAAGCTTGTTAACTTTTGTATTTTTTTGCACGTACTATGAGTATGTACGCATGGAAAATTCTTTGATTAGGTGCATTCCAACCTACTCAGTGAAGTAAGATTGCATCACCATTTCATTGATTAGGCTGATTAGGCACCACACTAAACTCTAATTTTTAATGCCCTACAAATAACGATGATCATGATCAACTTTAGAATGCTTAATGTAACAAACTAAGATTAGTATTATCATTATCATTACTATATAAAAAATACCACGAGTCTCGATATTTTGGAATGTGTGTGCATGTCCATATATATATATATATATATATATATATGTATGTATGTATGTGGGTAGGTATGTATGTATGTATGTATATTCTTCGGTCGAATGAAACTCGTCATAAGGAGGAGGGAGAAAAAGAATGGTTTGAAAGTCTGAGAGGAAGCTCAAAGTTATATGGCTCAAGTTCCAACCAGTTAAATGGGCCTTCAAGATCCTATGTAATATTCTGTCTGTCTTAAGAAAAACCAGAGGAAAGAAAAGAAAAATCGGGTTGAAGAGTCTTTGAAAGGTATTACCGGCTGATGCCAAATTGGATACAAGTCCAAGTCTTTGGTCTCAAAAGAATTCTAGTTTCTTAATTAAAGTTATCCTAATACTTGTTGGATAGATTAAAACATATTGTTTGAAGATAAAAAAAAAAAAGGTATAAAATCTCAAACTTGTTTGAAGAAAATTGAATATTGATTACACTTAATTCAACTGAGTGAGTGAGTGCTTTCAACACTTGAAACAAATTCTTCAATGTTTTTGTCTGAGCTTCCTCCTTCACTATTTGCCTCCTTAGCCAACTCCTTCCACCTCAAAGCATTGCTTCTGAGCTCGCTTGCCTTCTCCCCATGCATAACTTCTCTTATAGTCCTTTCTACTTCTTCTCTTGTTACCATTTCCCTCTCCTCACTAGCCTTAACTCGCAATCCTACCTTCCATACATCCACAATGTACTTAGAATTTGTAGTTTGATCAGCCCACACGGGCATGGTCACCATTGGCACACCCAAGCTCAATGCTTCAATTGTTGAATTCCAACCACAGTGAGTCATGAAGCATCCCACTGCCCTGTGCGACAAAACCTTTGGCTGAGGGCACCAATTCACGATTAGACCTCTTTCTTCTGTCTCGGACATGAAATCTCTAGGAATTTTGCTCTCTTCAGAAGGTCTTACTACCCATAAGAAGTTGCAATTGCTATTCATCAGGCCGCATGCAATTTCCTGCATTTGATTTTCTCCAAGGTCCGACATACTACCGAAGGATACATAAACAACTGAGCCTGTTTCCTTGGTGTCAAGCCATTTTAGGCAAGCTCCTGAATCTGGTGTGAAGAAATTGATGGTGTAATCTTTGTCATCTTTCAATCGCTTGTCAGTGTACATGGATGGAGTAGAAGGGCCTATGGTCTTGATTGGATACCGCTCTGTCAACCAGGTCACCACCTGGTTGAGATTCAGCAACAACATTGTAATATTTCCCAAACAGCAAAATTTAATCAGGTCCCACCCCAAAAGACAATTAAGAAAATTGAAGCATGATTTTATGAAAAGATTATCTATGCCTATTGTATTGAAATGTATGAAAGATTAACATGTAGACTTATTTAATATGAGCTATGCTTTTAAGCTCGGATCTGTGAGTGAACTGAATGAGGTCCCTGTTCAATCTAAGGTTAAAGATCTAATTATTTTTTTTATTATTTTAATTCTAAGTAATTTGGATAACATCAAAATATATAAAGTGGAAAAGAAAGAAAAAGTGGAAACCAGTTCAACCATCTATGTTGCTAATGGGTGAACTTCCAAATTCCAATTATTTTATAGAATGAGAACTCTACCTCGTTTTCTAGCTTGTCAAAAGAGTTGAACAAGAGCCAATCTGATTTCTCCAGGTTTATATTCTGACCGAGGACAAGATCCAAAACACCTGGGTATGGACCAGGATTATAAACAAAAGAAGGCAGATCATTCGACTCCAGTTGTGGCATTGAAGGAAGCAATATGGTAGATGTCTCTAGAGGAACTTTCAACGTTCCTCGATGAATATGGTTGTATATTGCAGAAACAGCGCAAGCCTGAGTGAAAAACGCAGCCCCTTTGAGGCCTAGTTGTCCCTGCACTATCTCCAAAATCCAAGGCATCATTGAATCATACAGAACTATATTCACAGGATGACCAGAACTCGCCTTTTCTTCAACTAACTTGGCCAAATTATCTGAAACTGCGATTTGAATCCGTTTGAAGTGGGCAGCACCTTTCTCCGAATCGTTTGATCCCTCAGCTTCAATGTTATCATCGTCTAGAATATACTCGATCTGGATCGATTCAAACTGATTTTGCACTGATATACGTGCTGAGGTGATAGTGACGAGCGTGATTCTAACACCCTTTGAGGTTAAACGCTTGCATAATTGCAGCATCGGATTGAGGTGGCCTTGTAGAGGGTAAG
The DNA here is from genome assembly GCF_036785885.1 of Coffea arabica. Lineage (NCBI taxonomy): Eukaryota > Viridiplantae > Streptophyta > Magnoliopsida > Gentianales > Rubiaceae > Coffea > Coffea arabica. The sequence goes on along the minus strand of NC_092314.1, from coordinate 42,919,694 downwards.
GGATGGCCAGAACGTGAATTCTACATCCAATTTCATCCATGTGTTCCCTGTTCAGTTCCTTCTTGGATTCTGAGCTAGCAATTTTCGCTGAATTGGATAGGTAATCAAAGGATAATACTATAAAGAAAAAAGGTAGAAGAGGAACTAGAAAGAGTCCGATGTCCTCGACATACGAAGGATAAAGATCCAGATTTAGATTAATTGATGTCTCTTTAGATGGTTTTTAAGATGAAACTTAGATAAACAATTTGAGGCTGGAGTTCCAAAAAGTGTCTTTGTCTTCAATTTCTCCAATGAATATTATAATGCCTGGCCAGAAACATTTTTAATGATTTTTGAGCAAAAGGCAATGCAAGGAGCTAGGCTAACTGTGTTCTGTGGGGACGCACAAAAACGGACGGGAAAAAAATGCACCAAGAGCAGGAGAAAGCTGGTTATGCGTGGATGAAATAATGCATTACATTTGGAAATCACAAGAAACGCCCTCTTAATAATTTGTTCATCATCTATTGCCCAACACTCATGTACGATAAAAGAAAACAGTTAATTAAATATTCTATTATAATATCAACAACTATATGTCACTGAGTTGATTAAATAATATTTTTCGTTTTCTTTTTTTTTTTTTTGGCATTTCACCCAATTGTCAATTAAGTTTCAATTGAAATAAAGATTTTATAATCGTTTAAATTATTCAATAAAATTATCAACGCCAGATGAATGTAAATATAAATACATTAAATTGTATTATTGAAATATTTGATTTAATATGAAGGGAAGACAAGAAGAAACAGCTAGAAATATTTTAAAAATTCACATGAGTCATTCATATTGATAATCACCTGTACTTGTCAATGCAATCCAATGCCTAACAATAACTAATTGAAACTCAGATCCATAAGTCATGCAATGATTTGTGTTATATTGTTTAGAATTAAAGTTACTACATATTCAAATTAAAATTCTCTTTTTTCTCACTAATTTTTTTTATATATGATTCATTTGTTGTCATTTGTTTGTAACTAATTTAATGAAGGGATGCTCTTTAGGCTAAATGATAATGTTTTGACAATGTGGAGTAATTTTAAGGATTTTTATGAGATTTTAGAACACATTTTTTTGTGCATTTAATCTAATTCACATTTTATTTCATTTGAAATATAATTATTTAAAACATATGGGGCCATATTGATCAAATTTTCAAATATTAGGGACCAAAATATACAAAGTCCAAACTTTTGACTAATTCTAATTTGATTTTGACCATTAGATATTTTAGTTTTCTATTAGTTGTTCTAAATCTGTTTAAAATAAAAAATTTTGGGACCATATTTATTGTCAAAATATCAAAGACTAATTTAATTCATAGACCAAATATTAGGGGACCAAAATTGCACATCTCCCTTTATTTCAATCTATGTCTAAGTTTCCAAATCTTCCTTTTATATTTAAGCATAAATTATTTCAAATATCAAACTCAATTAAAAAAAGAAAACCTACCACAACATTTGCTTTGACATGTACAAAATTCCCTAACTAATATTAAAAATTTCATCCATTTTTCATGACAATAATCTCACCTACATTTTCGTGCCTTTTTTCACCTTATTTTGACATTCACTTTTTAGGTCTTCCCCTTTCATTGGGCTGGACTGTTTACAAAATATTTTCAAGTACTAGGCATTAAATGACAAACGAATTTTTAAGAGAGTTTTTATTGTGATTTTAAAATGTATTGCATTATTTCATCCACGCACAGCCTGGCTTTCTCCGGTGCCGATACATCATTTTGTTTTTCGTTCATCTTTGCGCGTCCCCAGAGAACACAGCTGGCCTCCTACGTTTGCTTCTGCCCACTGTGGGCAGAAAGGGAACTTCGTTGACTTGACCATGGTTTTGGCCATGGTGCAGTTTTACGAGCTACAAATTTACAATGCTAAGAGTCAGGAATCTTGACAAATTAAGTCACATGCTTCAGTATGATGCGAATATACGTACAAAACCGACAAGCTAGTTGACATTTTTATATTTCTGGCGTGTACTATGAGTTTGGACACATGGAAAATTCTTTGATTAGGTGCATTTCAACCTACTCAGCAAAGTTTGATTGCATCTCCATTATCTATTGGCCCAACTAAAATCGTTGGTTAGGCTGATTAGCTCCCACACCAAACTCTAATTTTTAATGTCCTACAATTAATTAACTATAATCATGATCAACCTTTTTTTTTTTTTTCGTTTTTTGGCTAACCCCAGAGGTGGAGGACATCACTCCTCAATTCATATCAAAAAGAAAAAGGTTCAATTACAGAGAGCTGAAGGAAAGCACTTGACATTGTGGACACTAACGACGCCTAATAAAAGGGAAGAAACGAGCATTAAGAACTAATGCCACCTTAGTTCTACGTGGAAGAGAGGGAAATGAAGCAAAGGACTTGTTAGACCCTAACTGAGCTGTAGCTAGCGAATTTTCAGCCGAGTTAGTTTCGCGAAAAATATGCACCAATGCTCTCCCCAACTCTTGTATCAAAATACGAACAGCTCACAGAATATAACGTAACTAGTTTTGTACCCGTTCGTTGAACGGGAATTTTTGAAAAATAATAAACTATTTAATCAATTTTATAAAAATATTGATATGAAATACATACTTAATGTATATATTTTATTATAACCTTTCTTAAGTATATTACTATATGTGCATTGTAATATAAAGTATTCTTATAATATATGATAGAGTAGTTATTGGGCATATTTTGCAGTGTTATTTTGGCCTAATTTTGGCTATTTACGGTGCTAAGTACTGAGGTTTAACTCATATCTCACATTCGTATGAATTATAGGTGATCGGCATTAAAAATGATCTCGCGGGGTAGATTTCCAGAAGACTTGTCGTCCCAGGGCGTGACCACGCCTTGGAAGGTGGACGAAACCGAAAGACGGACCGTGGTCCATGTGGACCAGGCGCATGGGATCAAAACTCCAAAAGGGAAATGGCTTTTGTAGAATCAATTGCACCAGACGTTTCCTTCTTTGACTCTTCTTGGACGGCGGCTATATAAAGAAAAGAAAAGCAAGATTGGGACAACAACTTTTTAGCCTTAGCTTTAATTTTTCTTTTTCTACTTTTTGTCAGACGCTTTGTCCTGGCTTTTTCTTTGCTTTGGTTTTCGGCGGCGGCAAGCGGCCAGACATTGGGATATTTTGCGGATTGCATCTGGGCTCTGTACAACGGAGACCCTTTTTACTTTTCGCTTTTGACTCTTCTAAATTCCGTGAGATTCCTCTTGTGCTTTTTCAATTCTTCGGCAATCAATTGAATGTATTCAATTAAATTACGCGGGATTGACACGATGAGGAGCGGCTAATTTCCTCATCTACCCAAAGGGTGACGCAAGGGCGCGGTCCATAATATCTGTGAGATCTAATCGAATCTTCATTATTTCTTCCAATTTATTGCTATTCGTGTGTTTCCTGAATTAATTGTTCATGGGTATTTTATTAATTGAATATCAACGGCCGGGTATTTGATTTAATTTAATAACCTACTGCCACGTTAATTAAATAGAATCCGTAATTGTTCATTTAGTTGACACCCCGTGGCAACCACCATAATTGGTTTTATGATGGGGAAATGCAAAATCTAATTTAAATAAACCCTCTTAGCGTGTTTATTGGTTAGGGTTGGGTTCTTCTAGTTTTAATGCAATTGGATAATTAAACTCCTATGGTCGTACCTAGGGTTGTTATCGGGTTAGGGAAGCAGTCAATGGTCGTACCTTGACTGTCGAAAAGGTAAGGAAGAACTGGTTGTCAGAGCTTATTGATAACTATAACCAACCTAGTGATGGATGGGTGAAATATCTTTGCATCGATGAGCATTTATTTGGAACGTGCCTGAGCAGTTAATCCTTTGGGTAGACTTTTATTAATTGCTATTTTTAGTGACTTGTGCTTTGTGAGTTGGTTTTGAATTTAGTTCGCTTTGTTTTTATTTTACTTTTATTTTATTTATTCCTCTCCCATTGAAAATCCCCCAATTTTGCTCTGCTGATTTGGAAAGAAATAATTTCCTACCTGCTCCCTGTGGAATCGACCCTACTTGCCATTGTACGCAAAATTAGTATTTTTATAGACAAATCCGGTATATCGGATCAAGCAAACTCTTCGGGAACAGGGTGAATCAAGTAACCCATTGCACACCTAGGGTCCCTGCTCCAGTACTTGGATTTGTTCTATAATTATTTAATTGAAGTGGTAATTAGGACTTTTTAGTAATTATTATTGCACAGGTTCGGCACCTGTCAATTTTTGGCGTCGTTGCCGGGGAGTAGGCGTTTGGATTATTTGTTTCTTTTCAAATTCAATTTTTATTTTTATTTTATTCTTCTTAGTATTTTTGCTAGTTTATGCCCCGTTCTTCTTGCACAGGTGGATTGGTATACGATCTTGAGGTTGAGAAGGCAGCGCGTAAGCGGAGGCAAGAGACCAAGAGGCAAAAAGAAGGGCACTTAATTGCTACAAACGAGTCAGCGGAAGAGGAAGTAAGCATGGCCAACACCCAAACATTGAGGGAGCTGGCTGCCCCGGAGCTGGCTCACCAGCCCTTGTGCATCACATTCCCCACTCTGGCTGAGAATACTGCTTTCGAACTGAAGTCGGGGTTGATTCAGCTCCTACCTGCTTTCCATGGTCTTTCGGGCGACGACCCCACAAGCACGTCAAGGAGTTCGAGGTGGTTTGCTCTAGTATGAAACCTCCTGGGGTCACTGAAGAGCAAATCAGACTGAGAGTCTTTCCGTTCTCTCTCAAGGATGCAGCTAAAGATTGGCTGTACTACCTACCAGCAGGTAGTATTACCACATGGGTGCAGCTGAAAAAGAAATTCTTGGAAAAATTCTTCCCTGCATCCCGGGCTGCGAGTTTGAGGAAGGAGATCTGCGGCATTAAACAATATCCCGGTGAGTCCTTGTATGAATACTGGGAGAGGTTTAACAAGTTGTGCACTAGATGCCCGCAGCATCAAATTAGTGAACAACTGTTAATCCAATACTTCTATGAAGGGGTCCAATCAACCGATAGGAGTATCATTGATGCTGCGAGTGGGGGAGCACTTGCAAACAAGACACCGAGGGAAGCATGGGAGCTCATCGAAGCCATGGCAGAGAACTCCCAGCAATTTGGCTTACGTGAGAGCAACCCTCCCCGTAGAGTCAACGAGGTAGAGACTTCATCCTTACAGCAGCAACTGTCAGAATTAACGTCAGTTGTTAGGCAATTAGCCATGAGAGACACGCCGCGAGCAAAGGCCTGTGGAATCTGCACAAATATGGGCCACCATACTGACTCATGCCCTATATTGCAAGAGGATGGGGCTGAGCAAGTGAACATGGCTGGAGGCGTGCCCGCGCCTCGTAGGCAATACGATCCGTATTCCAACACGTACAATCCGGGTTGGAGAGATCACCCCAATCTCAGTTATGGTAGTAGGCTACAAAATGCATTCTCCAATCGGCCTCCAGGATTTCAGTAACCTTGGCAACATAAGTCTCAACCCTCGTCCTCAAGTTCAGGGAGTTCTTTGGAAGAAATTGTCAAGAGTTTGACCAACACTATCACTCAACTCGTCACGACCACCACTCAGTTCCAACAGGACACCAAAGCAGGCATGAAGGACATGGAGATTTGAATGAATCAAATGGCAACTGCCATTAACCGCCTGGAGTCCCACGTCTATGGAAAATTGCCATCACAACCCGAGGCAAATTCCAGGAATGTAAGTGCCATGACATTAAGGAGTGGCAAAGAGGTGGATGGACCTAAAGTGGTAAATTCGAAAAGCAAAAGTGAGGAGGAGATAAAAAAGGAGATTGAAGAGGAAGGGCGCATTCGCGAAGAGCCTAAGGTAACATCTATTCCTTCGATCCCTATTAAATCTAATATAGCTCCTTTTCCTTGCAGGTTGGAAAAGACAAAGAGGGCAGAAAAGGAAAAAGAAATCCTGGATGTGTTCCGCAAAGTTCAAGTAAACATCCCCCTATTGGACGCGATCAAGCAGGTACCCAAGTACGCAAAGTTCTTGAAAGACTTGTGCGTTAACAAAAGAAAACTAAGGGGTGATGAAAGAGTGATGGTAGGAGAGAATGTATCAGCTGTACTTCAAAGGAAACTCCCACCCAAATGCGGAGATCCAGGTATGTTTGCTATCCCCTGTAAGATTGGCCATTCTAGTATCAAAAATGCCATGATAGATTTAGGGGCTTCTATTAATGTGATGCCTAAATCAATCTATGATTCCCTAAATTTAGGACCTTTAAAAGAAACGGGGATAATAATTCAATTGGCTGATCGTACATGTGCTTATCCGGATGGGATAGTTGAGGATGTTTTAGTGCAAGTAGATGGATTAATTTTTCCTGCTGATTTTTATGTGCTTTACATGGATGATAGAAGTGCCCCAAATCCATCACCCATTATATTAGGAAGACCATTTTTGAGTACTGCCCAGACTAAAATTGATGTTAGTAAGAGTACTCTCACGATGGAATTTGATGGAGAAATAGTCCACTTTAATATTTTTGATACAATGAAACATCCTGTTAACTCTCATTCTGTGTTTGCTATGTACACCACTAATCCATCTGTGCAAGAATTTTCTAAGTTTGCTTATAGGGGTAATGCTATGTACACCACTAATCCATCTGTGCAAGAATTTTCTAAGTTTGTTTATAGGGGTAAACCCAAGGTTGTTGCGAACAAGTCCTATTGGATGAAAGCAATTCATGAGGTAAAAATGGAGAGAAAATTTAGGAAAAAAGTTGCACTCAATGGCCATGTGGATCCTGGAGGAGGGCCACCAATTACAAGGAAAATTCAATTACATCCAGACTAAAGAGTGGTGCTATGTCTAGCCAAAGACATTAAAGAAAGGCGCTGCTTGGGAGGCAACCCAAGGATTCTTTTGTTTTAGTTTTCTTATATTTTTGAAGTTTTTGTTAAGTGTTAGTGTCATTTAGTGGGTTGTTATTTTGTGACAGGAAGTTGGCAGCTAGACATGCCCACGCTAGGTCATCACACCTAAGGAATGGAGTTTTGGAATTGACGGTCAGACGACTATAACTTCTAAGACGTGCTCACGCCTTCCAACCCTTCCGAAAAAGAAACTTCAGTCTTCTCCTTCCTGTTGGTGTTACGTCCGCCGCCACCACACCACCTTGTACACGCAGCCGTCTCACCTCCTCCGCCTTAGTGTCTCACTTTCTCTCCCCGGTGGTCAGGGAAGTTCCTTTTCTTTTTCCCTAATACTTCATTTGTCTTTTCTACATTGAGGACAATGTAGGTTTTAGGTGTGGGGGGATTAATGGCTTCCATTATTATTATTATTATTAATTTTCTTTCTTTGTTACTAAAAAAAAAAACAAAAAAAAACAAAAACAAAAAAAAACAAAATGGAAAAAAAAATAAAACATTGTAGTTAGGCAGCTTTTTGGCTATTTCTATGCTTGTTAGTATTAGGGCATGTTGCTGTGATGAATGATACAATCAAAGTGAGTGGGTATGTGGTCGAATATACTAGCTGTGCATTTTGTTTCCCTTGGCAGTGTCGTTGAATGTTGAAAATGCTGGAATTGACCCATTCTTGTAACTTTTGGGGGAGCTTTTGAGCCTTATATGAGCACATTATTCTTGTTTGCTCTATTTTTGTTTGATTGAGTGGGTATCACACATGGTATTGGCATTCTAGAACTTGCTAGTTTATACATGTCAAGGCCACATTTTTGTTGAATTGGATGCATTTGAAATGATAAGGGCATTTAGGATTTAACCCTCTTTAGCTATCTAAAAAAATCAAGCCCTCATCTTATCTCCCAATAGTGAACCAATTTGAGCTTTTGTCCTTCGTTTCTGGTTGTTATCCGTGTTTGTTAACCCAAGCCCTCTTTAAACTTTCTTGTTTACCCCTGTGTTGTCAAGGGATGCCTGAATTCCATCATTTGTGCAAAGCAAACAAAATTGGGGTTGCAAGTGCTGTTAGATTAGGAGCTATATGATGCTATCCTTGTATAAAGAAGGAAAAATTGGAAAAAGGCCACTGACCAGAGGACTTTGGCTTACAGGGCGTGCCCACGCCTTACAGGACTTTCTCCTTAAAAAAAAAAAAAAAAAAACTCTGAAGAGACCTCGTGACCAGAGGACTATGGGCTACAAGGCGTGCCCACGCCTTGCGAGCAGTATTCAATCAAAAAAAAAAAAAAGAGAGAAAGAGAAAAAATTGGGGACACTTGTACAAAGGGTACAGCAAATGAAAACTGCCTTGTTTGTGAAACTCCTCCGGTGAAGCACTGTGGTTATTGGTGGGTTTCAGACATTCTCTTGACACTTTACCCCCTATCTATACCTTCTTAACCCGCTTTTCACCTGAGCCCCATTACAACCTTATTAAAATCCCTTTGATTTATGTGTTTGGTTCACTTTTAAGTGGTGGAGATGTGATGAATGTGCAAGCCTATGGTAATGGCATTCCGTGATGTTGATTTGAGCGTTCCTAGTATTCATATATATTCTTTGAATTACAACAGGTCCGGTGTGCTCTACTTTTGGTGATATTGTCAGGGACACTAGATGCTTGTGTTAGTAAAGACTACTGCATGACCTCCGCTCTCTTGGTTGTACTTCTGAGTTTTGAAATGCTTGAGGGCAAGTATTGTCTAGGTGTGGGGGGATTTGATAGAGCAGTTATTGGGCATATTTTGCAGTGTTATTTTGGCCTAATTTTGGCTATTTACGGTGCTAAGTACTGAGGTTTAACTCATATCTCACATTCGTATGAATTATAGGTGATCGGCATTAAAAATGATCTCGCGGGGTAGATTTCAGAAGACTTGTCGTCCCAGGGCGTGACCACGCCTTGGAAGGTGGACGAAACCGAAAGACGGACCGTGGTCCATGTGGACCAGGCGCATGGGATCAAAACTCCAAAAGGGAAATGGCTTTTGTAGAATCAATTGCACCAGACGTTTCCTTCTTTGACTCTTCTTGGACGGCGGCTATATAAAGAAAAGAAAAGCAAGATTGGGACAACAACTTTTTAGCCTTAGCTTTAATTTTTCTTTTTCTACTTTTTGTCAGACGCTTTGTCCTGGCTTTTTCTTTGCTTTGGTTTTCGGCGGCGGCAAGCGGCCAGACATTGGGATATTTTGCGGATTGCATCTGGGCTCTGTACAACGGAGACCCTTTTTACTTTTCGCTTTTGACTCTTCTAAATTCCGTGAGATTCCTCTTGTGATTTTTCAATTCTTCGGCAATCAATTGAATGTATTCAATTAAATTACGCGGGATTGACACGATGAGGAGCGGTAATTTCCTCCTCTACCCAAAGGGTGACGCAAGGGCGCGGTCCATAATATCTGTGAGATCTAATCGAATCTTCATTATTTCTTCCAATTTATTGCTATTCGTGTGTTTCCTGAATTAATTGTTCATGGGTATATTATTAATTGAATATCAACGGCCGGGTATTTGATTTAATTTAATAGCCTACTGCCACGTTAATTAAATAGAATCCGTAATTGTTCATTTAGTTGACACCCCGTGGCAACCACCATAATTGGTTTTATGATGGGGAAATGCAAGATCTAATTTAAATAAACCCTCTTAGCGTGTTTATTGGTTAGGGTTGGGTTCTTCTAGCTTTAATGCAATTGGATAATTAAACTCCTATGGTCGTACCTAGGGTTGTTATCGGGTTAGGGAAGCAGTCAATGGCCGTACCTTGACTGTCGAAAAGGTAAGGAAGAACTGGTTGTCAGAGCTTATTGATAACTATAACCAACCTAGTGATGGATGGGTGAAATATCTTTGCATCGATGAGCATTTATTTGGAACGTGCCTGAGCAGTTAATCCTTTGGGTAGACTTTTATTAATTGCTATTTTTAGTGACTTGTGCTTTGTGAGTTGGTTTTGAATTTAGTTCGCTTTGTTTTTATTTTACTTTTATTTTATTTATTCCTCTCCCATTGAAAATCCCCCAATTTTGCTCTGCTGATTTGGAAAGAAATAATTTCCTACCTGCTCCCTGTGGAATCGACCCTACTTGCCATTGTATGCAAAATTAGTATTTTTATAGACAAACCCGGTATATCGGATCAAACAAACTCTTCGGGAACAGGGTGAATCAAGTAACCCATTGCACACCTAGGGTCCCTGCTCCAGTACTTGGATTTGTTCTATAATTATTTAATTGAAGTGGTAATTAGGACTTTTTAGTAATTATTATTGCACAGGTTCGGCACCTGCCAATATAAATTTGAACATCTAATTCAGTAAATAATAGTTCAAAATGGAAAAATAACATTCGACAATACCATAACATTCAAAAAACTTGAAAATAAATAAAAAGTGCAGTAAATAGTATCAAATAATATTCTACTCTTCAGAAACTTATTTTTATTTTTCTTCTGTTTGAACATTCTCCTCGATTTGTCCGTGCAAATCAGCATTTATTGATTTTCCATTATCACTGCATGATAGCAAAGCAGGATAACTATGTATAAAAAAAATAAACGATTTATCGCATTCAAAGTTGTGTATAACAATACGTTAAGATTATAATTTAAGAAAGTAAAATAGTATATTAAATCTACCTTCTCATGCAAATCTTTTTATAAGGATTCCCTTTCTCTGTAATTTTTGTTGAACCCTCTGATTAATGATTCATATGAAGTGTATTGAAATGTTGTTGATTAGAATCATCTGTTATACTAATTGGGATATGGGAAGAAGATGATTCAGGTTGGTATTGGTTGTCGGTTCCACCAATCTGATAATAATTTATCAAAATTAAAGGCAAAATTAAAGGCAAAAATATTATGTGAGATATAATATGTGAAATATAAGAGAAATTTATTACTAATTCAAGATATATTACTAATCCTATGTGTTCATAAAAAAACAAACAGAAAATAAAAAAAACAAAATTCAAGATATGTTACTAAACTTTTACAATTGAAAATCAACATGCCTTATTAAAAAAAAAATATGTATTGAAAGAAGATGTACCTGATAATCAAGAGGAGTGGAAACCCAAAATCGATGCTTTAATGTGCCAACTGCTTGCACTGAAAATACCTAACCATGAATTTGATGCTTGAAATCAATATATTAGAGGCTATATGTAGTGTAGGCATAAGAAATAAGAATTGATAAAAATATAAAGAGATATTGATAAGAACATTAAAAGTAGGTTTATCTTGATTTGAGTTGTTTAAAGTACATAACTTGGGTAGGAAATAAAAATCCTATAATATTAAGAATTCTTATAGGAAATAAAAGTGCGTTCTCAAGACAGATTTTACCTATTTTGAAAAACCACCTCAACTATATCGAGTCCTTTAAGTGCATGGACTCCTATGGTATGGGTCCATACACTAAATACTCCCTACCGTCTGAGCAAAGATGTATTGTGAATCTTGTAACCTAGCAATGAGTATAACCTATATGTTTTGATTAACAACGAATGGGTTTATAGAAATTTACAAACCCGTACTCAAATAGGAATTTATATTTGACCGTACGGGTCAAATACATGTAGTTAATTGAATTCAATTAACTTTTTCTTTTTCATAAATTTCGTGCTATGCACTATGTCTTGATAACGCACTTAATAATCAAATTTATTAAGAATCCTATTTCCAACATCAGATATTGACTTCTGTTATTAATGGTTCCTTTTGCAATTAGTTACTTTTCTACTTCTTATAATGATAACAATTCTTATTTACTTCGGTTCCCTATGCAGTACACAAATTATTGGCATGAATTTGGAGATATATCTGATAGAGATATTTATGTCTCTTTTATTTATATCGCATTACTTTCCAGTTCCTTTTTTGGGTAGGAAATAAGAATCATATAATATTAAAAATTCTTATAGGAAATAAGAATTGATATATATCTAAACAAAAAAGGAGCAAACCACGTAGGAAAGAGAAAACATGAAGGGGAAAAAAATGAGAATACGACTTTATTATATATATATATGATGTATCTGAAGAAACTAGCGAAACCAAAGACAGCGAGTCCATTTCTACGATGAATTGCGTGCAACCCTTATGTTGGCAAAATGTAAACCCCACCAAAGAGCTAGAGCCTCTACCATAAGTACATTTGCTTCCCCAAACTCCTTGTAAAAGGCAAAGACTAATTTACCCTTATGATCTTGCAGAATTCCACCGCCAAACGCCCCAAAAGAAGAAACACTCGTATCTGTATTCAGCTTAACAACATTGAAAGGTGGTGGTGCCTAGGCGACAACCATCAAATGGCGCTTGCTACCACACGTCCGAGCCAACACGCTCCATGGATGATCCCAATCCCCTCTAAAGTGCATCTCTCGAAGCAGCCTAGATGCTCCCAATTGCTTAATGAACCACTCTACTTGCTCAATCACCTCGGAATCCAAAAATGATACACCTTGAAATCCAGATTGATTCCGGCCTTTCCAAATAAACTAGAGAATGAGTAGAGGAACCACTACTCAAACATGACTCGAAGAGACAGAATTATGTGAGGAGAACCACTCTACTAACATCGATGAAACACCCGTACTCTTCAAGTTCAATAACCCAAACTATCAAGCAAAGAAAGACCACACTGTTATCACCAAGAGGCCCACCACAAACAAATGGTCAATCGATTCGACCTCCTTGTAGCAGCAGTAACATCTATATGCCAACCTGACACCTCTCCCTTGAATTAATGTATCCATAGGAAGCCATCAGTGCACAAGTCACCAGGCAAAGAAGGAGATCTTTAACAGGGTAATCGGATTCCACATAAACTTGTCAACCAATAATAAGCTCCTCTTCTAGCGAATCTCTTCCCAGGTTGATGACATAGAAAATTCCCTGGAGGGAGAGAGCCCACACCATTCGGTCCTCCTAATGCCTCGAAAAAGAATTTTTAGAACATGAGCAACCTGGGACGGAGATAGCCAATGCCGAAGCCGTTGTTCATTCCAACCTTGAGAGCCATAGAACTCCCCCACGAGCATATGGGGAGTTTCCGCACCCCCTATAAACTTAATCAAAGGCTGATCGAAGCACCAAGCACCACACCATCAACCAACCCCTCACCTAAAAACCAACGTATCTGACTCTCCACAATGAGGCGAATTTCCTAGAGGCGTTGATAAGTGTATATTTTACGTATTTTTTAGTGTGTTTTATTAGTTAGTTGTTGGTGTGTTTTAATTAGTTTTATAGCTAATTAACTAAGTTTCTAGTGAAAATATGTATTTTGTGGTTTAAGTGATAAAAATTGCATGTCTATGGATTTTTATGGTAAAAACTTCATGTTTTTATAGTTTAATTATTCAATCATCAAATGGAGTGATTTGAGAAGCTATTTGGATGATTGATGATGGTTTAAAGCGATAAAAAAGAGAATATGAAGTGCAAGAGAAGAAATGCAATCAAGAAAAAAAGGAAGCAAGTTTCACAGTTTTGACACCTTGTGGTATTTCAGCTGTATCTTGAACTACAAGTATTGTATTGAGGTAATTCTTAAATCATTTTGAAACTAAGATATAGATCTACATTTGGTATGAAGGCATCGAAATCCAGTTCAGTCTTTTTCACAGTTAAAAAGTCAAAATACAGAAGTGCAACTCTGTTGTCAAAAGTTGAAACAGAGCCCTGACCAGTTGAGGGTATTTTGGTTATTTTGCACTCCATAGAGCTCCAATTCTTGATGCATTGAAAGCTAACTCAAAGACATACAACTTTCATGTTTTACACAAGAGTTAATTCGGCCTCTATTATCAGGAAAATATAAGTTAAATTTGGACAAAAAAACAGAGCAAGTAAGGAATTCCATACCTCTAGCAGTTTTCTAATATATTTTTATCACTTTTATAGTGTAGATTTAATTTCTTATACTTGTAATAGTCTAAATAATAAAGGAGTTCGAAAAACACTGGTAATTGAAAATCTTCCCTATGGGATCGACCTTTAATACCTTATACTCGTTCACGATTCATATACTTGCAAAAAAATCGCGTGTGGGGTATTTAGAATTTATAAATGCAAAACTTGATTTTCGATGAACTAATTGTATATGTATACCCTGCGCACGTCAAGCGTCTCCACAGAGCGGAAGGTCTATTGACTACCACCATCGAAGGGTGAACTCCTCTAACATATTTTTTATGCATAATCTTGGACCAAACTGACTCATGCTTCCTTAGACACTGCCAGAGTTTACAGGTGAAAACACGCGAAACATAAAAGAAGGATTGGAACCCCAACCCCCTTCCTACTAAGGGTAGCACAACCTGTCCTATGCAGCCCAATGAAGTCGCTATGACTCCCCATTTTGGTCCCATAAGAAAGAATTACAAATTATCCCCAATGATGCTAAAACTACCATAGGAGGATGTACCACCTGTAACAAATACGTTGGGAGAGAGCTCAACATATGTCGGTTGAGGACAATTTTGCCTCACATGCTGAGCAATTTGGAACTCCAATGAAAGAGAAGCTACCAAAACTTAGAAAGAAGACTATCAAACACAATATATCTTAATCACCCATTCATTATCAGAACACCTAAATAAGTCCTTGGAAAAGATTGTTGGCGAAATCGAAGGATCAAAGATACCATAGATAAGTGCTCAGCCGTAACTCGAGGAGAACAAATGAAGGAGCTCTTACTGACATTAATTTTTTATCTTGAATAAGATTGATAACTCTCCAAAAAATCACGAACAGTAATAGAGCAGTTATTTGGCACATTTTGCAGTGTTATTTTGGCCTAATTTTGGCTATTTACTGTGCTAAGTACTGAGGTTTAACTCATATCTCACATTCGTATGTATTATAGGTAATTGGCATTAAAAAGGATCTCGCGGGTAAATTTCCAGAAAACTTTCCGTCTCAGGGCGTGGCCACGCCTTAGAAGGTGGACGAAATCGAAAGCCGGACTGTGGTCCACGTGAACCGCGAGAAGCACAGGATTAAAACTCCAAAGGCTTCAATTAAAAGCAAAGAAAGGGCCAGACGTTTTTGGGCTTCTGCTTAACTTTCTTGGGCGGCGGCTATAAAGAGAGAAAAAAAGCAAGATTCAAGACATCAGCTACTTTTAGGCTTAGTTTTCTTTTCCTACGTTTTGTCAGCGGTTAGAGGCTTTTTCTCTTCTTTCGCTTTCCGTCAGCCGCAAATGGATTTGAGCTTTAAGTTTCCTTTTGTTCTCTTTCGGGAAAAACGTAATTTTCTCTCCTTTAGCTTTTGTCTTGTACGGATTTGACTGCTGGGTTGTAACCCTTGTTTTGAGACAATTCGCGTTGGCTTTTTGCTTTGCGATTGCGGTCCTAGAATGAATGTAAAAGCAGGGTCTTCTTCGTTGTTGCCGCAATTAATTTCCCTTCCCCAATTCTTCGGCGAATAATTGAATGAATTCAATTAAATCACGCGGGATTGACACGATGAGGAGCGGCTAATTTCCTCCTCTACCCAAAGGTTGACACGAAGGCGCGGTCCATAATATCTGTGAGATCTAACCGAAACTTTATTATTTCCTCCAATTAATTGCTATTCGTGCGTTTCCTGAATTAATTGTTCATGGGTATTTTATTAATTGAATATCAACGGCCGGGTATTTGATTTAATTTAATAGCCTACTGCCACGTTAATTAAATAGAATCCGTAATTGTTCATTTAGTTAACACCCCGTGGCAACCACCATAATTGGTTTTATGATGGGAAAACGCAGGATCTAACTTAAATAAACCCTCTTAGCGTGTTTATTGGTTAGGGTTGGGTTCTTCTAGCTTTAATGCAATTGGGTAATTAAATTCCTATGGTCGTACCTAGGGTTGTTATCTGGTTAGGGAAGCAGTCAATGGGCGTACCTTGACTGTCGAAAAGGTAAGGAAGAACTAGTTGTCAGAACTTATTGATAACTATAACCAACCTAGTGATGAATGGGTGAAATATCTTTGCATCGATGATCATTTAATTGGACCGTGCCTGAGCAGTTGATCCTTTGGGTAGAATTTTGTTACTTGCTATTTTTAATGAATTGTGCTTTGTGAGTTAGTTTTGAATTTTGTTTGTTTTATTTTATTTTATTTTTATTTGCTTCCCATTGAAAATTCCCCAATTTCGTTCTACTAATTTGGAAAGAAATAATTTCCTACCTGCTCCCTATGGAATCAATCCTACTTGCCATTGTACGCAAAATTAGTATTTTTATAAACAAATCCGGTATATCGGATCAAGCAAACTTTTCTGGAACAGGGTGAATCAAGTAACCCATTGCACACCTAGAGTCCCTGCTCCAGTACCTGGATTTGTTCTATAATTATTTAATTGAGGTGGTATTTAGGACTTTTTAGTAATTATTATTGCACAGGTTCGGCACCTGTCAATTTTTGGCGCCGTTGCCGGGGAGCTGGTGTTCGGATTATTTGTTTCTTTTCAAATTCAGTTTTTGTCTTATTTTTATTTTATTCTCTTCTTGGTATTTTTGCTAGTTTATGCCCCATTCTTCTCGCACAGGTGAATTAATATACGACCCTGAGGTTGAGAAGGCAGCGCGTAGGAGGAGGCAAGAGACCAAGAGACAAAAAGAAGGGCACTTATTTGCTGCAAACGAGTCAGCGGAAGACGAAGTGAGCATGGCCAACACCCAAACATTGAGGAAGCTGGCTGCCTCGGAGCTGACTCACCAGCCCTTATGCATCACATTCCCCGCCTTGGCTGAGAATACTGTTTTCGAACTAAAGTCGGGCTTGATTCAACTCTTACCTTCTTTCCATGGTTTCTCTGGTGAAGAACCCCACAAGCACGTCAAGGAGTTCGAGGTGGTTTGCTCTAGTATGAAATCTCCTGGGGTCACTGAAGAGCAAATTAGACTGAAAGCCTTTTCGTTCTCTCTCAAAGACGCAGCTAAAGATTGGCTGTACTACCTACCAGCAGGTAGTATTACCATATTGGCGCAGTTGAAAAAGAAATTCTTGGAAAAATTCTTCCCTGCATCCCGGGCTGCGAGTTTGAGGAAGGAGATCTGCGGCATTAAACAATATCCCGGCGAGTCCTTGTATGAATACTGGAAAAGGTTTAACAAGTTGTGCATTAGATACCCGCAGCATCAAATTAGTGAACAACCGGTTAATCCAATACTTCTATGAAGGGCTCCAATCAACAGATAGGAGTATCATTGATGCTGCGAGTGGGGGAGCACTTGCAAACAAGACACCGAGGGAAGCGTGGGAGCTCATCGAAGCCATGGCAGAGAACTCCCAGCAATTTGGCTTACGTGAGAACAACTCCCCCCGTAGAGTCAACGAGGTAGAGACTTCATCCATACAGCAGCAACTGTCAGAATTGACGTCTGTTGTTAGGGAATTAGCCATGAGAGACACGCCGCGAGCAAAGGTGTGTGGAATCTGTACTAGCATGGACCACTGCACGGACACGTACCCCATTTTGCAAGAGGACGGGGCGGAACAGGTAAACATGGCTGGAGGCGTGCCCGCCCCCTGCAGGCAATACGACCCGTACTCCAATACGTACAATCCGGGTTGGAGGGACCATCCCAATCTCAATTATGGGAACAGGCAACAAAATTCATTTCCAAATCGTCCACCAGGATTTCAGCAACCATGGCAACCGAAACCGCAACCCTCATCCTCCAACACAGGGAGTTCCTTGGAGGATATTATCAAGAGTCTAGCCACGACTACCGCCCAACTCCAGCAGGGGACCAGGTCATTGACCACAAATATGGCTCAACTCCAGCAAGAAACTAGAGTTTTAACCATGAGCACCAATCAGTTCCAGCAGGACACAGAATCAGGCATGAAGGATATGGAGGCTCGAATAAGCCAGATGGCAACTGCCATCAATCGCTTGGAGTCCCACGCTTATGGAAAGTTACCTTCACAACCCGAAGTAAATCCCAGGAATGTAAGTGCCATGACCCTGAGGAGTGGCAAGACACTGGAAGGGCCTAAAGAGGGAAATTCAAAAAGCAAGAGTGAGAAGGAGATAGAAAAGGAAATTGAGGAGGAAGGACGTATTCGTGAGGATCCTAAGGTAATCCCCACCTCTCCACCCACTACTAACTCTAACTTACCCCCTTTCCCTTGCAGGTTGGGGAAGACAAAAAAGGTAGAGAAGGAAAAAGAGCTGTTAGATGTGTTCCGAAAAGTGGAGAATAACATCCATTTACTGGATGCAATCAAGCAGATACCGAAATATACTAAATTTTTCAAGGATCTATGTACCCATAAGAGGAAATTGAGAGGGGACGAAAGAATAGCGGTGGGAGAGAATGTGTCAGCAATGCTCCAAAGAAAGCTTCCACCCAAGTGCGGAGATCCAGGTATGTTCACGATCCCCTGTAAGATAGGAAATACACCGATCAGGAAAGCAATGTTAGATTTAGGGGCATCAATCAATGTGATGCCAAAGACCATTTTTGCTTCCCTAAATCTTGGGCCACTTAAAGAAACAGCCATCATAATCCAACTAGCTGATGGCACAAATGCATATCCAGAGGGGCTAGTTGAGGATGTCTTGGTTCAGGTAAACGAATTGGTCTTTCCTGCAGATTTTTATATCTTGGACATGGGAGATGAAAAATCATTAAACCCGTCACCTATCTTGTTAGGTAGACCATTTCTTAGCACTATCAGGACCAAAATAGATGTGAATGAGGGTACTTTGTCAATGGAATTTGATGATGAAACTGTGAATTTCAATATTTTTGAGGCGATGAAATATCCAGAAGAATCTAACTCGGTCTTTGCTTTGAGCGTTATTGAGCCTTTTGTGCAGGAAATTTTCGAATTAGATGACAAAGACGCTTTGGAAATGGCTCTAATCAAGCATCTGGAGTTGGGTGTAACTCCTGATGTGGACCTAAGGGGAGATTTGCTCCATGCCGTTGAAGCCTTACACTCACTTCCACCCGTATCCCCAAGGTATGAACTTACTTCTCTTTTTGTGCCAGAGGCTCAGACAAAGTTGCTCCCTTCAGTTGTGCAGGCACCGGAGTTAGAACTAAAGCCTCTCCCGAAGCATTTAAAGTACGCATTCCTAGGAGACCGGGAGACACTTCCGATGATCATCTCTGCACACCTATCTCCAAGTCAAGAGGACAAACTGGTGCGAATCCTTAGGGAGCATAAGGAGGCAATTGGGTGGAGCATAGCCGATATTAAAGGAATTAGCCCGTCCTTGTGTATGCACCGGATAAAACTCGAGGATGATGGAAAATCGGTGAGGCAAGCACAGCGAAGATTGAACCCTCTGATGATGGAAATTGTGAAAAAGAAGATACTCAAACTTCTGGAGGTAGGGATCATTTTCGCTATTTCGGATAGTCCGTGGGTGAGTCTTGTCCAAGTGGTCCCGAAGAAGGCGGGAGTGACCGTGGAGGAAACCAGGAGGGTGATATGGTCCCGGTCAGGAAAGCTACTGGCTGGCGTCAGTGCATCGACTACCGGAGGCTAAACTCCGTGACTAAAAAGGACCACTTCTCCCTCCCTTTTATTGATCAGATGGTAGAATGATTGGTAGGTCGTGTTTACTATTGTTTCTTGGATAGCTTTTCAGGCTACTTTCAGATCGCGATCGCGCCAGAAGACCAGGAAAAGACCACCTTCACATGCCCATTTGACACGTTTGCCTACCGTCCGATGCCTTTCGGCCTCTGCAATGCTCCAGCGACCTTTCAACGGTGTATGGTAAGTATTTTCTCTGAGTATGTGGAAAAAATAATCGAGGTGTTCATGGATGATTTTAGTGTATATGGGGACAGTTTTGATGAATGCCTTGAGAATCTGGCTTTAATTCTGAAAAGATGTATAGAGACGAATTTGGTATTTAATTGGGAGAAATGTCACTTTATGGTAGAACATGGCATTGTCTTAGGGCACGTCGTATCGGCTAAGGGCATAGAGGTAGATAAAGCTAAAATAGACCTTATTTCTGCTCTACCTTACCCCGTGTGTGTACGGAAAGTGCGTTCGTTTTTGGGTCATGCAGGCTTTTACAGGAGATTTATCAAAAACTTTTCAAAGACAGGAGCACCCCTATTCAAGTTATTGCAGAAGGACGTGCCATTTGATTTCACAAATGAATGCAAGGTGGCTTTTGATAAACTGAAGAAATCATTGACATCGCCGCCTGTCATTCAACCCCCAGATTGGAGCCTTCCGTTTGAAATCATGTGCGACGCGAGCGACTATGCCGTGGGGGCCGTGTTGGGACAAAGAATTGGAAGAGCGCCACACGCGATCTATTACGCGTCGAGAGCCTTAAGTGGAGTCCAACTTAATTATTCCACGACGGAGAAAGAATTACTAGCTGTTGTTTTTGCACTAGAAAAATTTAGGTCATATTTATTGGGTGCAAAAGTAATAGTTTTCTCTGATCATGTGGCCTTGAGGTACTTGCTGGCGAAGAAGGATGCTAAACCAAGGCTGATCAGGTGGATTTTGCTCCTGCAGGAGTTCGACCTAGAAATCAAGGATAAGAGTGGAGCTGAGAATTTGGTGGCTGATCATTTGAGCCGGTTGCTCACAAATCAAGAGGATCTACCCTTGAGGGAATCATTTCCTGAGGAGCAATTATTGGCCATTGATTCGTCAATACCTTGGTACGCTGACATTGTCAATTTTTTGGTAACAAATCAATTACCCGCAGGGTGGTCAAAAGCTAAAAGAAATAAGTTAAAGAGTGATGCCAAACATTACCTTTGGGATGACCCTTACCTGTGGAGGCAATGTTCGGACCAAGTGATAAGAAGGTGTGTAAGTGCAGGTGAGTTTCACTCTATTTTGACTTTTTGTCATTCATTTTGCATGTGGAGGGCATTTTGGGCCAAAGCGGACGGCTCGTAAAGTGCTAGAAAGTGGTTTTTATTGGCCTACTCTGTTTAGAGATGCATATTTGTTTTGCAAATTTTATGATAAGTGTCAAAGGGTGGGAATATCTCTCGAAGAGACCAAATGAGTCAAACCCCCATATTATTTGTTGAGATTTTTGATGTCTGGGGTATAGATTTCATGGGTCCCTTCCCCTCGTCTTTTGGTTTCTTGTACATTATACTTGCTGTTGACTATGTTTCCAAATGGGTGGAGGCAAAAGCCACTCGAACTAATGATTCTAGAGTGGTTGCAGATTTTATAAGATCTAACATTTTCGTCCGTTTTGGAATGCCAAGAGCCATAGTGAGTGACAAGGGCACCCATTTCTGTAATAAGACGATCACTGCTTTGTTTCGTAAGTATGGTGTGCTCCACAAAGTGTCCACTCCCTACCATCCCCAAATGAATGGTCAAGCCGAAGTATCGAATAGGGAGGTTAAGTCGATCCTGGAGAAGATGGTGAGGCCTGATAGAAAGGATTGGAGTGTGAAATTGGAAGATACTCTCTGGGCCTACCGCACTGCATATAAGACACCGATTGGAATGTCCCCATACAGGTTAGTTTTTGGGAAGCCTTGCCACCTTCCGGTGGAATTTGAACACAGAGCATACTGGGCACTTAAGTGGTGTAATATGGACCTTATGGAGACTGGAGGAAATAGAAAGCTCCAATTACAAGAGTTGGAGGAGCTAAGGAATGAAGCCTATGAGAACGCTGCAATATATAAGGAGAAGAGCAAAATTTTTCACGACCAACAGGTTTCAAGGAAGTCATTTGTCGTAGGGCAAAAAGTCCTACTTTATCACTCGAGACTTAGGCTTTTTCCTGGTAAGTTGCGTTCCCGTTGGATTGGTCCATTTATTGTTACTAATATTTCTCATTATGGTGCAGTGGAAATCCAGAATCTTAAGACGGAGAAAAGGTCATCGTTTGAAACCCTATTATGAAGGGTTTAATAGTGAGCAAATGGAGGCTCTATTCCTTGATAATCCAAGTGGTGAGGTCTAAACAGTTGAAGGTCATGTCTAGCCAAAGACGTTAAAGAAAGGCGCTGCTTGGGAGGCAACCCAAGGATTACAATATTAGTTGTGATTATTTTTCCTTACTCTGCGATTTTTCAGTTTTATCTTAATGTTTTGACTGTTTTTGTGGTGTTGGACAGAAGAGCAGAGGTTCCAAGCCGTGCCCACGTCCTGAAAGGAGCGCGCCAGGTGCCCTGAGCGAATTGGAGACTAGCAGTTCTAAGGCATGCCCACGCCTTGACGGAAATTCGTTTAGACATCATTAGGATGCGCTGGTCAGAGAACTAGGCCCTTCAAGGCGTGCCCACGCCTTCCAACCTTTCCGATAGCGAAAAAAAAAAATTCTTTTTCCACTTTTCCCTTCTTCTTTGACTGGTCTTAGCCTCTTTCCTCCCAATTTCTTTCGGCTACGCTGCAACGATTTCTCCTCTTTGTTTTGGTCAAGCCCGCCGCCGCCTTCCATCGCTGTCCACCTGAGCGCCACCGCACGCCACCAGATCCGCAGCCCAGCAGCGCGCGCAGGCTTTCTTAGCTGCGCACGCCCATAACGCGCACGCCCGCGCCTCTGCGCCTTTGCGCCTCAGCAGCATCAGCGGACAGCTTCCTCCAGCGCCAGCCCACCGCGCGCTTCACAGCGCCGTGCTAGTCGCCTTCACCAAATCAGCGCAGCCTGCTGCCGCCGCCGCCCTCCGTTGCTGTCCGCCGCCGCTCGACTCCACCTCGCGCGACCAGCACCGCGAACCAGCGCGCGCGACCAGCGCGCCTGGCTAGACCCACCCAGCGCGCGACCTTACCGCGTACAACCACAGGATCTGGGCGCAGCCAGCGCGCGACCGCCCCTGCGCAGACCAGCACCTGCGCCCTCCAACACACCCGCGTGCGGAACAACCCAGCAGCGCCCAAGACCGCGCGCGACTTGATCCACCAGCCTCGTGCTTCCGCGCGCGTCTCACCCGATTGCCGTGTTATCTCCACGGTCTTGTGCTTTTGGGTAACTCTATTCTACTACAATTTTTGCCGCTGGATTTTGAATTGGTGACTTCGGTTGGGAATTTTAATTGCTGAATTTTTGCCTCCTGTCTGGTTGACATACTTGTTGGTTTTGGGTGGGGGACCATTGGGTTGTTATCTGAAAGTGAGAGCCGTCAGTTCTGTTCTTCATTCATTATCTATTTTGGAACGTCTGTGGGCTCTGGTGAATCTGTTAGTTGGCATTTGTGGTCCGTGTCTCACTAATTGTTGGCTATTATCGACTATCATTGCAATTTGTGCGGTGTTGGATCTGTTTTCTTGATTGTTGTCGGCTACTTGACAGCAGTGGGGCATTGGTTGGTGTTTGTTGTCTGGTTGTTATTTGGTGGGGTAATTGTGTGCCCAGTTGCTGTTAAGCTGCGGAATATTCGGTAATTTTGTTGACTGTGGTCCCCTAGCTGTTTCTTGGTGGTTGGTTGGTTGTCTCTGAGCTGATTTACTTTGTCTGTGGACCCTAAATGCCTCCTAAGAAGGCAACTACTGCTGGGCCATCTGGCTCCCAACCTCGGAAAAGACGAGCCCCGGTTCAACCCATCATTCGGTCCCGTCTGGGCTTGAATAAGAGCACCATGTCTCCTGGGGAGTGGGGGGAATCGATCACTAATCTTACAGAGGCCCAACAAGACCGGTTTAACACCTTGGTGAATCGGCCTTTTGCCCCTTGCAAGTGCTTTCATGCCCCTACCCTAGACCATCTGCGAATTGCACAAGAGGTTGAACAGTTGTTCTCAGCAATAGGCCACATTTTTGTTGAATTGGATGCATTTGAAATGATAAGGGCATTTAGGATTTAACCCTCTTCAGCTATCTAAAAAATCAAGCCCTCATCTTATCTCCCAATAATGAACTAATTTGAGCTTTTGTCCTTCGTTTCTGGTTGTTATCCGTGTGTGTTAACCCAAGACCTCTTTAAGCTTTCTTGTTTACCCCTGTGTTGTCAAGAGATGCTTGAATTTCATCATTTGTGCAAAGCAAACAAATTTGGGGTTGCAAGTGGTTTTAGATGAGGTGCAATATGATGTTATCCTTGTATAAAGGGAGAGAAATTGGAAAAAGACCTCGTGACCAGAGGACTTTGGATCACGAGGCGTGCCCACGCTTTACAGGACTTTCCCCTTAAAAAAAAAAAAAACCTGAAGAGACCTCGTGACCAGAGAACTATGGGCTGCAAGGCGTGCCCACGCCTTGCGAGCAGTTCCCAAAAAAAAAAAATATTTTGTTTTGGGCACTTGTACAGGGTGTACAGCAAATGGAAACTGCCCTGCTTGTGAAATTTCCCCGGTAAAGCACTGTGGTTATGGGTGGGTTTCAGACATTCTCTTGACACTTTACCCCCTATCTATACCTTCTTAACCCGCCTCTCATCTGAGCCCCATTACAACCCTATTAAAGTCCCTTTGATTTATGTGTTTAGTTCACTTTTAAGTGGTGGAGATGTGATAAATGTGCAAACCTATGGTAATGGCATTCCGTGATATTGAATTGAGTGCTCCTAATATTCATATATATTCTTTGAATTACAACATGTCCGGTGTGTTCTACCCTTGGTGATATTGTCAGGGACCCTAGATGCTTGTGTTAGTATAGACTACTGCATGACCTCTGCTCTCTTGGTTGTACTTCTGAGCTTTGAAATGCTTGAGAGCAAGCATTGTCTAGGTGTGGGGGGAATTGATAGAGCAGTTATTTGGCACATTTTGCAGTGTTATTTTGGCCTAATTTCGGCTATTTACTGTGCTAAGTACTGAGGTTTAACTCATATCTCACATTCGTATGTATTATAGGTGATCGGCATTAAAAAGGATCTCGCGGGTAAATTTCCAGAAGACTTTCCGTCTCAGAGCGTGGCCACGCCTTAGAAGGTGGACGAAACCGAAAGCCGGACTACGGTCCACGTGAACTGCGAGAAGCACAGGATTAAAACTCCAAAGGCTTCAATTAAAAGCAAAGAAAGGGCCAGACGTTTTTGGGCTTCTGCTTGACTTTCTTGGGCGGCGGCTATAAAGAGAGAAAAAAAGCAAGATTCAAGACATCAGCTACTTTTAGGCTTAGTTTTCTTTTCCTACGTTTTGTCAGCGGTCAGATGCTTTTTCTCTTCTTTCGCTTTCCGTCAGCCGCAATTGGATTTGAGCTTTAAGTTTCCTTTTGTTCTCTTTCGGGAAAAACGTAATTTTCTCTCCTTTAGCTTTTGTCTTGTACGGATTTGACTGCTGGGTTGTAACCCTTGTTTTGAGACAATTCGCGTTGGCTTTTTGCTTTGCGATTGCGGTCCTAGAACGAATGTAAAAGCAGGGTTTTCTTCGTTGTTGCCGCAATTAATTTCCTTTCCCCAATTCTTCGGCGAATAATTGAATGAATTCAATTAAATCACGCGGGATTGACACGATGAGGAGCGGCTAATTTCCTCCTCTACCCAAAGGTTGACACGAAGGCGCGGTCCATAATATCTGTGAGATCTAACCGAAACTTCATTATTCCCTCCAATTAATTGCTATTCGTGCGTTTCCTGAATTAATTGTTCATGGGTATTTTATTAATTGAATATCAACGGCCGGGTATTTGATTTAATTTAATAGCCTACTGCCACGTTAATTAAATAGAATCCGTAATTGTTCATTTAGTTAACACCCCGTGGCAACCACCATAATTGGTTTTATGATGGGGAAACGCAGGATCTAACTTAAATAAACCCTCTTAGCGTGTTTATTGGTTAGGGTTGGGTTCTTCTAGCTTTAATGCAATTGGGTAATTAAATTCCTATGGTCGTACCTAAGGTTGTTATCTGGTTAGGGAAACAGTCAATGGTCGTACCTTGACTGTCGAAAAGGTAAGGAAGAACTGGTTGTCAGAGTTTATTGATAACTATAACCAACCTAGTGATGAATAGGTGAAATATCTTTGCATCGATGATCATTTAATTGGACCGTGCCTGAGCAGTTGATCCTTTGGGTAGAATTTTGTTATTTGCTATTTTTAGTGAATTGTGCTTTGTGAGTTAGTTTTGAATTTTGTTTGTTTTATTTTATTTTATTTTTATTTGCTTCCCATTGAAAATCCCCCAATTTCGTTCTACTAATTTGGAAAGAAATAATTTCCTACCTGCTCCCTGTGGAATCGACCCTACTTGCCATTGTACGCAAAATTAGTATTTTTATAGACAAATCTGGTATATCGGATCAAGCAAACTCTTCGGGAATAGGGTGAATCAAGTAACCCATTGCACACCTAGGGTCCCTGCTCCAGTATTTGGATTTGTTCTATAATTATTTAATTGAGGTGGTATTCAGGACTTTTTAGTAATTATTATTGCACAGGTTCGGCACCTGTCAAACAACCATTAAACAACCCTTAGAACACCTAATAAAGATAATAGTGTCATCAGTAAAAGCTAGATATGGAACCTTATCTCCAGTCGAACCATAGAACCACTGCTCATTCTCCAAGAGCAATTGGTGAAGCCCTCATCCTAAAAACTCTGCTACAAATAAAAAAAAAAGTTGGGGATAAAGGATTCCCCTGCTCTTCAAAACTGAACTTCTGCAGCATGGTGTTAAGAAAAGACCATTCTACCCGATCTTAGGCCTTCTCCATGTCAAGTTTAAAAATAACATTCGGAGTGCTAAGTCACCTATCCACATCCAAAACCAACTCTTGAGCCAACAACACGTTATCCATAATACTCCTACCCAATACAAAGCCCATTTGCCATAGAGAAATAAGAGTAGGGAGCAACTTGCCAACTCGATTTGCTAGAATTCTGGAGATGATTTTAGTGGACATATTACATATACTAATTGGGCGAAAGTTCTTCTACTAATGGCTCCATCAATTTTCTGGATGAGAACTAGAAGAGAACCGGGCCAATACTTGGGCTGGCCCATTCCCCTATAAAAGTCTTGGATTGCCCGTAACAAATCTTCTTGGATGATTGATAAAACCCAACTCCAAATCCATCACGTCCAGGAGCGCTATTAATGTCCGTTGAAAATACAACCACTTTTAACTTCGTCATTGAAGGAAGTGCAAGTAGCATGGCATTATTAGCATCTGTCATTTTGGAGTCTTCAAAATTAAAATGACGGGCAATAGGCCGACTTTTTGATTCAAATAGTCGGGAGTAAAAGGATATTGCTGACACCTGAATGAGCTCTAAAGAGTTTGCCCACGAGACATCCTTCTTTTTCGTTTGCTCTTGACTACCCCATGAATGAATGCTGTGTTAGCATCCCTCTCCTTCAGCTATTTGACATTTGACTTTTGACGCCAACATGCGCATTCAAATGCTAGCTTGCACGAGAATACTACCCAAGCCTCATTCAAACTCAACCTTGAAAGATCGTCTTTATTGGTATCAAACTCTGCTTCCCTTAATTTATAAATCTCCTCGGCATCCTTCACCCTAGAGAAAATATTTCCAAAGATCTCATGCTTCTAAGAACTTAACCGCCTTCAAACCAGCTTAAGCTTTTGAGCGAAGCCAACCATGCCTACTCCAGAGATTGCTTTCTTCCATTCATCCACCACAACTCCCATGAACTGGTGATGACTACTCCAGACATTGAGAAAGCGAAAAGAAGAACTTCTTACTCTATTATCCTTGCACATAATTAACAGAGGAGAGTGGTCCGAGCATTCACAAGCCAAGTGTATAACCTTCATGATCGGACAACAATCCATCCACCGAGCATTGACTAGTGCCCGATCCAGTTGCTGCCACATGGAACCATTTGCCCAAGTAAAAGGTTTCCTTTCAAACTCCACTGACGATAACCCACAGTTGAACATGGCCATATTGAACTCTTCGACATTTCTTATATTCACCGTAGAACCGCTAACTTGTTGCTCCGTGAAAGAGACAACATTAAAGTCACCAACCGCCATCCAAGGACTAACCATATCAGTTCGTAGAAACTCCATAGCCTTCTAGAGAGATCTCCTACCAACCCTAGTGCACTTCACATACACCCCTGACATCTCAAACTAGAGCTAAATGTGGCAATGGTGTGAACCAGTTGCTTGGTGTGTTTTGTAAATTCAATGCCAACCTCATCCTCCCAAAGAAACCAAATTTTTCCTTGAACAAAAGCTGTTGCCTTATCAAAATGAAGAAAACGCTTGACATCCACCAACTGATTAACATCTAACATTGGTTCCAAAAGAACCACTAAGTGAATCGAATTATCACAAACTATCTTCCTCAAATAGCGAAGGAAGTCCATGCGAGAAGTCCCCGTATATTCCAAACTAGTAATTTAATTGAATTTAACATAAGAACGTAAAACATAAGAGGCTTGAGAAGATTCGTGAACCTACACTTTAGACTTTGGAGGACTTCTGCATCTTCTTTTACCCTTAGCTGGCCGCACAGTTGCAAGGTTTTTCAACAGTGCAATATCCTTTTCATCTAATCTTGACGAGAAAGGACATTTCTCCTCTAATGATTTCGATGCCTGCAATTTTCGATGCAACTCTCCTTGAAAAACCTTGAGCTGCTACAAAGTACTAGACTGTCGAGAGAGGTTTGTAGGTGATAGAGCACATTGCAACACCTGGGGTGGTATTGGATCAACCTTGTCCGATAGCTTCTGCAATGGAGCAAAAGTATTATTCAACTCCAACCCCACCTCGTCATCAAAATTTACATCAGTGAGAAAGCCCTCCAGCAGAGAGGCATGCTCATTTGCTAGTGCCATGGTGTTCGGCTCAAGCGCACCAGCGGCATCTGCATTCTGATCAAGAGAGCCCTCACGAAGCTCGTCACCTCTACCCATCGACATCAAATTATCTTCCGACTCATAACTAGCTTGCATCGAACCTCCAACTTTCTGCCCACACATATCCTGAGCTTCAGGTACAATCAAACTTGACACCAACTGTTGACTAACGACTGCCACAGCCTGGTGTTGTGTATTTCCAGATCAACACATTCTTTCTCTTTTTCAGTGTTTTCAAATTTGGAAAGCTCCACTTTATGGCTAACGACCGCCACTTCCTGCACTTGATGGACTGCCAGATCATCACATGTTTTTTCCTTTCCCTTATCCCCAACTTTGTATATGTAGATTTGACGTAATTTCGATCCTTCTTGTTGTCTTTTATGCTGAGATTTCAGTTTAGGTTTTAGGGACAGGTTCTTCCTAAAACATTTATCCTCATGATGGCCAACGGGGGCACAAAATTGGTAGTAGGAGGGCGAATTTTCAAACTCCACCCTTTGCCAGAAACCAAAATCATCATCACCTATCCATACCCTTTTCACCAGCTCTTTTGAAACAACCTCCGGAAGAGCACGTGCA
The DNA here is from genome assembly GCF_036785885.1 of Coffea arabica. NCBI lineage: Eukaryota > Viridiplantae > Streptophyta > Magnoliopsida > Gentianales > Rubiaceae > Coffea > Coffea arabica. Next base: position 42,890,407 of record NC_092314.1, on the reverse strand, counting down.
ATTGATGGATAACACAAATCACGTGCTACTGAGTCCACCCAAAGTAACCGTCCCAACGTTGCAGCAAGCTTGGCAATCAGATTCTTGGCAAAGAATGGAATTGGAAGGTCAGGAAAAGACGTCCAAACTGGAACTACCGAAAGCTTCTAATTAGCCCTAAAATCAAGTGACCACTTTGACACAACCATTGGTGTATTATGAATGAACCACGTCTACCATGAAAAAAATTCTTGTTTAATCGTCTTGAAGCATCGGTCTGATCAAAATGTGATTAGGGTCAAGAAGACCGACAATGCACTTGCCTTTGAGCCCTAAGGAAACAAAAAACTTTCTAATGACCTCCATTGGTGGCTTGTTGAATGAGAAGTGCCTGACTAACATGTTTTGGAATGGTTCGACCAGAGACACTAATTCTTGTCGGGATAGATGCCGTGCCGACTCCCCTCGATACGTTGAAACCACACCAATACCCAAGGGAGTATCTGCCAATGCCGTTCCAGTAGTAACCACCGCTGCAAAACTCCTCCCTGCGAGAGGAGGATCTCCACTGCCAAAAAGGTCCGATGGTCGTGCAGTCACCATTTACAAAGAAACCCTAATTCTCCCTTTCTCTTTTCTTTAGTGTTTTTTCTAATTCTCCTCACAAAGATAATTCTCCCTATCTCTTTTCCATGATCAACTTTGTAATGCTTAATGTCACAAATTGAGATTAGTGTTATCATTAACATTATCATTACTATATAAAAAGTTCCACGAGTCTTGGTACTTTGGACTGTAAGTGTACTCAGATAGCCACTAAACTTTTTGAATGGTTAAGATTTAGCCACCGAATTATTAATAGTATATTTTTACCCACTAAACTATTAAATGTGTGAATTTTGAACCATTTCATTTGATTCCACCGTTAACTCTGTCAAATTTAAGGGCACGATTCATGTGACATACTATCAATAGTTAGATTTGACAAAGTTAATGATAAAATCAGATGAAATGACCCAATATTTATACTTTCAATAATGTAGTGGGTAAAGGCATACTATTAATAGTTAAATGGTCAAACTTCGACTATTTCAAAAGTTTAATGGCTATTGGGTAATTTGCTCTTATTATTATTACTATATAAAAAATACCATGAATTTTGCTACTTTGAAGTGTAAGTGAAAGCATTATTGTGATGTTAACTTTTATTATTTCAATTATACCCTTATTAATTGATGATTGAGATTTCATATTATTCTCTTTTCAGTTTTTAATTTATTATAATGATTAAAATTCATTATATCATATATATATTAATTTAAAAGAAAATGATGGTTGATGACTAGACAAAATATTAAGAATTAGAGACTAAGTAGGATCTTGTCTTTGTTTTTATTTGTCCAAAATATCCTTCTCCCTAATATTTAGATTTATTGCATTTCAATAATAACAATAATTGTAGTAGTTAGGAAGAAAACTATAATCTTAATTAAATTTGAATTATGAAGACAATAAAAAATATAATACTCCAAACCAATGTGTCTCTGTGCGTTCTATTTTTAATTTTTTTTATTTTCATTAAAAATTCTTGATTAGTCACTACCTATTTAAAATTTTAAATCTTCCAAAAATATTAGTATTGATACCAGAACCAGGTGTTATTAGAATAATAGAATGTTTATCATTTGTGCTTTATGTTAGATTTTGTCCAAAAAATTAAAAATTAAAAGGAAACATAAAAAGAAAAAGCTCAATTATCTCTACCAATGAAATTTCAATTCTCAAAAAATGAATAGTTAGACAGAAAAAATTTATATGTGGTGGATCATTCATACTCCATTATTAATAGAAACAGTACACACAAAATAAAACAAAGAGTTCGACATCAAAAAATATTTCATTTTTCAAAAAACATGCATATAATTGCATATTGAGGAATTTCATCAAGCAATTGACAAATTCAAATACAGTAACTTGAAAAAAAAATAATGGTAGAGCATGAAATAGATATTTATGCACAAAGTTTATTTATTTATTTTATTTTACTTTTACCCTTCCACCCCTTTTTCACATCCTTTCCATCCCTTATTGTAAAGCACATGATTTGAATCCTAAATTTGACATCGAAGAAAACTTTAAGAATTCTACTTTGACCATTGGGCCAACCCAATAGTTAACAAACAATTAACCTTTACTTAGCTTGTAAATTCAGATCTTCTAAGTACAAAAGAAAAATAAAAAATTGTTCATATATCTAATTAAAACTTAAAAATTTAAAAATTTTAGTGGTATTATCATAATTTGTTTGCCTTTAAAAAAAAGAAAAAACAAATAGAAGTAATTAGAAGTATCGATATTGTACATACCGTTCAAAATATTGATGCTTTTGTCAAATTATTTCATATTTGGTCAAATCTTTATTTTTTAAAATGTTACATTTTCATCTTTTTTTAATTAATTGTCTTCAAAACTGATATTAGAAATTGAAAGAGACTATTTTTTTTTTTTGGAAATATGTTTTTATTTATTCATGGGAAGAAAAAAAGAAAAAAAAAAGAAAAAAAAAATATTCCTCTTACATATTTGTGATTTTTCGAAGTGAAGGCATTCCTAATCTGTCCAAACAGATTGCTCCACGAGCCAGTCTTGGGAACATACTAAAGGTATCGTAAACCTTGATTTGTTGCTGTGGATGAGATATTCCCACATTAGACAAAGCATCAGCAACTGTATTAGCTTCCCGATAGCAATGTGAGAATCTAGCAGGATCTTCTACTAGCTTCCAAATCTGGTTAACTTCTCTTCGAATTTGCCACGGATACTGAGTACGACGCTGAATGATCCCAATCAAAACTAATGAATCTGATTGTACACATATGTCTTCGAAGCCCTTTTGTATACACGTTTGAAGGCCAATTAGAAGAGCTCGAGCCTCTGCGCGGAGACTTGTAGTTTCTCCCAAGTAGGCCGAGAAGGCAATCAGTGGTAAGCCAGTTGAATCCCGAAGAACCCCACCACCTCCACCCACTCCTGGATTACCTTTAGCACAGCCATCCGTATTAAGTATATACCTTCCTGTCTCCTTTGTCTCCCAGCGGATAACTTTATATGCAACCCTGCCACCAGAAGGAATCTTCCAATCATACAACTGACTGAATGATTGCAGTCGAATAACTTTTTTGAACTGTATTCCCACCATAGTATGGATTTCTGCGAAGATGGCTCGGCAAATGGCCGACGATCGCATCTGGATACCCTCAAACATTGCTTTATTCCTCGCCTTCCAAATCTGCCAACAAACTACACTTGGAAGAATGCGGTCAATAAACCGTCGTAGCTCATAGTCATGTGATCGCAACCACCAACCTACTATGCGAGCTCGTAAGTAAGATCCTGAAAAATTCAATCCACATAGACCTCCAAAATAATTCCATATTACCGTCGCTATGTGGCCATTGGAAAAGAAATGCTCAATAGACTCCTCAGATGCCGCAGAACAACAAAAGCATTTGGAAGGTAAATGGAAACCCAGTTTGCATAACTGATCTGGTATCGGAATCCTTCCCAGAAGTAATCTCAACATGAAAAATGAAACTTTTACAGGAATGCGGGAATGCCAAATAGAGGCAAATACCATAGACGTGGGGCGAGCCTGCCTAATATCCCCGTAAGCGGACTTTAGGGAGAATTTTCCGGATGTTGTGGGCATCCAAATGACTTCAACTTCATTTCCTTCTTCCGGGACCATTTGCTCTAAAATGGAAAAAACATTCTCCCTTGGCAATGTCTGGTATAAAAGATTCAAATCCCAGTGACCATTGAGTGTGAAATTTCTGAATGATAAATGTGGGATAACCGGAACTTGTAGAAATAAAGCACCACTTCCCAACCAGTTATCGTACCAAAAATGACACGCCCCATGTTTGGCCACCCATAACATCGACAGCTCCACTTGTCGGCTCACGTTTACCATCCTTCGCCAAATTGACGAATCAGTTTTCCTAAGTTCAACCTGACAAGGGTGAAGACCTTTGCAATATTTAATGTACTCTCATTTGTTAAAAATTTTCTAGAGATTTTATATGAATTTTTAGATACAACATTTTTGCGAACTTTTTTTTTTTACTTTTAAAATAATGATTTAAAGGACAATTAATTAAAGAACATGAAAATTTAAGTTAAAAAAACCAGGGAGAAGGTTGGGTTCAAGACCAAAACAGGGAGAAGTTTAATGCTCATATCCTAGCTTTTTTAAATAAAAGATAAATTGTAATGTAGCCGTAGTCGTAACCAGTACAGTGTAAGTAACCATATGAGGTCTTTGTGGTACTCTGTTGGCATTAAACATCATGTGACCCTTTCATCCTCCATGTCTGGCAGTCAAACATAATGGTCTACAAGCCATTTTTTTCTACCATCCTAATTATTCAAATGTAGGTTCACGTTTTGTCTTCATAGAAGTCAGACAAGATTGCCATCCTATAGTTGTAAGCCTTTTATCCATTAAGTTATTGAATTATTAAAAACTAAATTTAATACATATGATTATATATATCACATTAAATGATAAGTGAATAGTTTTGTCGCTTATTTTTTGAAAGTGAGTTTTTAAGAACAATTAATTAAGGAAGATGAAAAATTAAATAAAAAAAGAAAATAGGGAGAAGATTGGGTTTAGTGGTAAGGGGGAAGAGATTATAAGTAGGAAGTTCTCGATTCAAAACCTTCCATTTATTAAAAAATAAAATAGAAAATATGCAAATATTAAATTTGTTTAAAATTTTTCACAATGAACTTTGATGTATAAGAAATATTATATTTTATGATGTTATAGTCACGTGCAAAGCACATCACCTATTACTTTATATATAAAATGTTGATCTAGAAAGGTTTTAATTAAATTATTGATTAGGCCCAAAACCCAATCTACGTATAATTTGTAAAGCCTCCTCAAGTTTAAAATGCATGATACAACAAACAAAGATTAGTATTGTAAAGGGTCATCTAGAAAGCCTTTAACAGATTTGCAAGGAATCAAAGTAGTTGGAGGGATATAAAGATTTCCAGACATGCATACTTGTGCACAGAGAAATAACATGATTTTATTGACCGTCAAAAGTTCTGAACAAGAGCCAATCAGCTTTCTTGAAATTCTGATTTTGATAAGTTCAAGTCTCAGTAGAGATGGATGTGTGCCCGTCTCTTAGATTATAAGGAAGGCAAATCTCTTGAATGAATGCCTGTCTCTTAGGTTATAAGCAAGGCAAATCTCTTGAATGAAGTAGTAGTGGGAACCGACGGCAGTGATAAGTTGTTCCTTTCCAGAGGAAATCTGAGTATCCCTAGATGCAGAAGATGGTATATGGTACAAACTAAAGCAGAATGAGGGAAACAAAGCAGCTACTTTGCAGTATCAAAAGGACATGGCATAACTGAACTACAAAATCAAATTTGCACTTAAAGTTTGTACTCAAGTTGATTCAATTTCTGGATGGAAATGAACTTTAAATTCGATTTCAAGTTCAGTACACATTTTCCTGCAGTTTTGTTTCAATTTAAAAAAAAAAGACTGGAAGTTTCAATCCTGGACTCCATTTGACGCATCAAGAGTTCTAATAGTTTACATTCTCCGTTGTTGAAGTTCTTGCATGACAGGGAGGAACTAAGAAAGCAACTTGAGGCAATCTTGGTCGAAAATTCCTAGCACGATTCATGATGAATTTGGACAAATAGTACTGAAGCTAGGAAAATCTCAGGTGAGTGTGGAAATTGAGGCCTCGAAGGTTCATGAATGAAGATAACATCTTAAAAGAGGAATGAATTTACTTTTTTTTTTCGTGTTGAAGACTGATTTGGAGTGTTGTAACTCATTTCTTGAGAACGTTGGAAACGTGAAATTGATTGTTTTCAACTAGTAGTAAGGTGTCAAGAGGGCATTTCAACTCTAGAAACAGCTGGAAAGCAATTTTCTTCATAGCCAGAGCATTGGTTGTTCTTCAGCCAGTTCTTACAGAATCATACGTTTTGCTTTCCTTGCATTCGCATTATTTTATTGCTTGAATGACTTACAAGAAATTTGATTATAAGGTCCTGTGAAAAGTCAGTTCAATATTTGGAAAGATGCATTTGGATCCAATGGTCTAAATCATTCATAATGAGCGATTTTTTTTTTGGACATATATATTTAAATTTTAATCTTTCTCCATCAGTATCGTGTTGCTGATTTTGTCAGAAGGGATGAGACAAAATATTGGCAAAGCAGAAAGCTGTTTCTGACGCTGAGAAAATCACTATCAATTAAGATGATAAAAATGATGAAACTGAGGGCACTGAGGGCTGTGATAAGTTTTGCTCTTCCAGAGGAACTTTCAGTTTCCCTAAATGCATATGATGGTATATCCGTATATGGCACAAACTGAAGCGGATTGAGTGCCAAAAGCAGCCTTTGGAATTCCATGCTGTTTTGCAATATCTAAGGCATATGGCACAACTTAATCATAAACAAGTATTTGTGCTGGCTCACAAGAAGCCTTTCTCTGGAAAATCAGTGGCAGATGTTCCACAACTTCAAGCTTCGAGTATTTTTAACAAAAATTGCAAGGGTATGTTGATCACCATCGGCTGGTTTTTCATTCTCATCACCTTGATTATTACTGCTTTCAGGAATGCACTCAGACTTGATCAACATGGATTCAACTTCCACTGGTAAGTGAACGGAAGATGAGGTGATTATCGTTACTTGATACCTTCAGAAGCTAAGCGTTTGGAAAATTGCAGCATTGGATTAATGTGGCCTTGTTGAGGGAAAATGAGGACTAGAACATGAGATTTAGCAGCCATTTCTTCTCTTTCCCTTTATTTGTTTTGGTTCAAGTTTTTGTAGAGAAGCAGTTAATTACATCATGTAATGGGCAGGATAGCGCTTTTAGAGAAGATATGGTGAATGTAGGACAAGCAGTGCTAGACAACAAAAGAATAAAATATTACGTATGTGGGCAACAAGAAGACAGGAGGCCGGCTATGTGACTGTGAAGCCTTAATTTTTTTGCCCGTTTAGTTGGACTTTAGGTACGTTTGGTTCCATCTTCCATGTGTTCCATGGCCCGGACATTAGTGAAGCAGAGGCACCCTCAAACTAGTTCAACATTAGTGAACCAAAGACACCCTCGAACTAGTTCTAATGCGGACCAGAGACTTGAACGGCTGTACTGACAACTATTCCAGAAGGTTAATGGTTCAATGGCAAAGCTCAAATTTGAAAAAATGTATGGTATTGATCATGTAATGTGTATTGGGACCATATTATAATAGAATTATACAATGTATGATAATTTTTGGCTGTAGATGAATTACAATGTTTGATTTTCGTGAATTATAGAACCTACTAGAGATTAGCAAATTTCAGAACCTGATATAATATTGTCAATATGTGTAATCTGAGATAATCAATGTCAATTAAGCTAGGGTCATTTCACTCATTTGGATTCAGGGATTTGGATATATCTAAATATCAAATCCCTATCCAAATCCTCTAATGTTGTTTTGATAATCCACCGACTAATTGGAGAAAATCTAAAGCTTAAAATTACTGACTTTCAAATTCACTCAGATTAGATGTCACTTGAAATTCTTCAGTTAGATTCTCTCCATCTCTGTCCTTTTGGGATCGTCGTTTCCTATCTTTAAATAATGAACAATCTTGAGTCTTGGCATGGTCTGCAATACTGTTCTATACAGCCATAGTGCTGTTCATGAGCTACACTAGTAAGAACTAGGGGTTTGGACAGATTAAATCACATGTATGGACATGCTAGGTGATGAGCGCGGGCTATGCATATAACAATTAAACTCAATCTACAGTTAAGTTTTAAATTTATAAATTCTTAAATACCCTACATGTGATTTTCTGCAAGTACATAGGTCGTTAGCGAGTATAGGGTTAAGAATCGAACCCACTAGGCAGTTGGACAACTACCGACACTACTAAACCTTCTCTATTATTTAGACTATCAACAAATTTAAAAACAATAAACTAACCTACAAATGGATAGACAAATGTCAAAGAAAACTCCCTAGGTATTGGAATCCCTATCTACTCATGTTAGTGCAACTCCCTAACCAAATGAGTACCAAAGTCTCGACTAAGTTATAATGTAATTTCCTAATATACATGATATCTGCTTTTGCTAGTGTACCAACTATACCTATAGTTAATTCATATATACTTTCCTGGTTATGAATTCAATTACAAGTTCATTAATTTCTATGAAATTATATGGAACAAAACCACAAAAGCCACAAAGGTGTACCTCTACTTTTGTGAGTGTGCTCCCTAGGTTTAACACTTCTATGAACTAGTGTCAAATTTTAATTCTCATTGCAAATCTAATACCTTTAGGCATTCATAATCAATTGCTACTTAATTTCTATGAAATTAACTATGATCATAATGACAAGTTCATTAATTTCTATGAAATTACATAGAACAAAGCCACAAAGGTATATCTCTACTTTCGTGAGTGTACTTCCTAAGTTTAACACTTCTATGAACTATTGTCAAATTTCAATTCTCATTGCAAATCTAACACCTTTACATAATCATAATCAATAGCCAGTTAATCCTGATTATAAGAGCAAAAGTGCTAAAAAACTCAATCAAGATAATAGCATCAACCAACCAAGAAATCAACACCAAACAATCATAGAAAGTTCAACCAAATACTCAAGGCATATACTTTAAAATAACATCATAAACACAAAATCCAAATCTTGTATTAACAAACTTGGAGTTCAATGCAAAGATAAAGATATGGAAAAAAGAGAACCCTTGTCACTAGAGCTTCTTGGACCTCTCCTTCTTCATCTCCCCTGACCTTCTTGTTGAGTCAATACAAACATAGATACATCACAACTAACTTACAATACTACACTAACCTACACTAAATCAAGAGAAAATAAAGAGAGTTACATTTATTAAGGGCTTGTGTCTCGCCTAAAAGGGCAAGACGCAACCCTTTTGGTTGTTCTTCTTCTTTCTCCAAACTCTCTCTCTTCTCTCAAACTAACTTGAACTAACTACTCTTAAGCTAGAAGAACTATGTAGTATGTATTCTTGGTCTTCAAGAGCCAATCTCTCTATTCAATAATGTGTTTTTTGGTTGTTAAGAGCCAACAATAGAAGCTCCTAGATCCTCCAAAAGTTAGCACAAAATGTCCTTTTGTGTCTTGTTCAAAAAAGGAAAAAAAAAGAAAGAGAAGCCGTGCAAGTTGGCAACTTGCAGCCATCACGGATCCCTCAGATGAATCTCTGGAGGGATTCTCCTAAGGATTGTGCAGAGCATCTGCAAAATGACATTCTAGACAAAAACCACAGGAGAAATTGCATGCGGTTTCCTCAAGGGTTTCTCTTCTCTCCATTTTTTTTCTTTTCTTTTGCACCACTTCTTTTAGCATTTGTTGTAACTTCTCAAGGTTCTCATCCTTGCTCATTTCACTTCCAATTAAACTTGATCATTTTATCTTCAAAAACAAAGAGGTTTTGCAAGTAGAATGATAAAAATCACAAGTAATTCATTTATCAACTTAAGGTGCAAATTAGTGACATAAAATGGACAATTTATACCAATTAATCCTACAAATTAACTCCAAAACAATGTGAAACACATTCAAAAAGATCACAAAATTAGCACTTATCACTAGGAAAACATATCCAAAACCGACAATCTTGTAAATGTTATTTCTTGTTGGCGTGTATGATAAATTTGTACACAGAAACTTCTGTGATTAGGTGCATTTTTAACCTCCTCAATAATGTGGGATTGCATCTCCATTATCTATTGGCCTGATTAAGTCAGCGTTTAGGCCCCAAACCAAATCAATTGTTTAATGCATAATGTAGCAAACTAAGATCAATATTATAAAGGTTCATCTAGAAATGATTTAAATAAATTACTGATTGGGACCAAAACCCAATCTATATATAATTTGTAAATGCATCCTCAAGTTTATAATGGATGATACAACAAACAAAGATTAGTATTGTAAAGGGTCATCTAGAAAGACTTTAACATTTTTGTAAGGAATCAAAGTCCATGACATCAGTGAATCATACAGGACTACTTTCACAGGATGACTAGAACTCGCATTTTCCTCTACTAGCTTTGCTTAGATTACTTGAAAGTGCCATATTGAAGTGCCTCACGAAAGCAAAAACTCTCTCTGTTGTGTTTGGTGCCTCAACTTCAATGTTATCATCGTCTAGGATATAATCGATCTGATTGAGTCAAATTGCTTTTGCACAGACATACTTGCTGAGGTGCCAGTGACAAGTGTGACCATGACACCCTTTGAGGTTAAGCGCTTGCATAATTGCAGCATCGGATTAGTGGTGAAGGGATGGCTAGAACATGAATCTTACTTCCATTTCATCCATGTTTCAGTGCTTCTGTTTTGATTTTTTCTTTACAGGGATTCTGAGCCAGCAATTTATGCTAAATTGAATAAGTATTTGAAGAATGTTGTGGAGAAGAAAAGTATGAGAGGAAAGGAAAACCAGCTTTCTACATCAATAGCCAGAATACTTGCATTTTCCTCTGGCAGATAGAGTTGCTAGCGACAAATACATGGCCATTGTAATGCGGTCTTGAATTTGTTCCAAAGGAAAAAAATTATCAGAACCTTGAAAGTGATCTGATTATGCTTGCTAGATGTTTAAGAAAAATATATATTTCGTTTTCTTCAAATCTGGTCTAGATATCAAAGGAAATTGGAAGAGTAGGCACCTGACTACATGGGCACATTTATTTGTGGTTTTGTTGATGAATGTGGTACGCAAAAGTACAAAAAAGGTTGTAATACCAAATTCAACGCATTCCGTATAATGATTTCAACAGAATTACACATTTGCAGTGCAATGATAGATATTGGGCTAAAATAAAGACAATGATAACATTAAATATTGCTTCTGGTGGCATTGTTATCCATCTGCCGTCCAACTCCAATTGCATTACTATTTGAATGACGAATCAGCATGTTCTTTTTGTAGTTTTTATTGATGAATAGGGTACACAAAAGTACAAAAAACTTGTAATACAAAGTTTAACACAATGACAGTGGGGGCTCACGATGATCTTGAGCCAGCATGTTTAGAACTATGTCGTTAAGGTTTTTATTACTTTTACTACGCTTAGTAGTTTGCTTTTGAATTATGGAATATGCCTCTACAATGTAACAAGAAGAGAGAAAAAAGAGACAACAAAATCTAATTTTTTCACAAAGAATTATGAAATGCAAAAGTTAGACTAATTGTTATTTATGATAGAAAAGTTTACTCAATAAGCAATAATGATCAGATACAGTGTCATGTTAAGACACAACTTGGTTGCAAAGTAATTATTTTTTATATATGAAAAGATGTAGAAACACATTTAAATATGGGCAAATTACACTTTATCCCCCTGTAATTTAATATTTTTCTATATAACCCCCTCATGGTTTGGATTAAAGTGTCAAAAATGACAGAAATAGTCATTTATAACGAAACTTTTAAAAATGTTGAAATTACCCTTATAAATACATGACACGCTAACCCCGTATGATTTTTATGTTTTACTATATAACCCCTATATGGTTTAATGCTTTACCATATAATCTCCTTATTGTTTTCAAAATATAAACATAACCCCCTTTGGTTAATAAATAATTTTCAACTTTACATTAGGGCACTTTTTAAATTTAAGGTGACTCTATTATAAATGATTATTTCCGTCACTTTGACACTTTAATCCAAACCATAAGAAGATTATGTATAGCTTTTGAAACCATAGGGGGTTATATGAAAAAACACTAAATCACAGGAGGTAAAGTGTAATTTGTCCTTTAAATATTTATTATCATTAGCAAGTATTCGATCCAGATCATTTTGTACTTTAAATTGAATCTAGTATCGGATCCATTCAAGTAACTGCAACGACAAAAATCAGCATCGGATCCACCCAATGTTTTTGAACTCAGACCCATAACTAACCTATTTAAGCAGCTAATTCCTAGTTTTATCGGTTCAATTGGTTCGATTGGCTGAGTCACTGGTTCACTGTTTTAAATTATTTTAAAAATATAAAAAATACTATAAATCCACGATCTCCAAAACAACTAGACTTCTAACTATGCTTGGTTAATGCCTCCCTTAAACCAAGCATATTTAGAAGTTTAGTAGTTTTAGAATTATATATTTTTATTTGGTAACTAGATTAGAATTGGTGTCAAATTTGATTTAGGAAATAGGTTAAATCACATTTTGATACTATAATTACAATAGGATTTGTGGTTATATTTTTCTATTTAAAGATTTGGAGTCCCAAGTTTGTAGTTGAGGGAAATTAGTGACTTAAAACAGAATATTTTGTTTCCTCTTATGCCTTTATTATTATCTATTATTTGTAAAATTATAATGCTACTTTCACTGCATGAATTTTCCTACTAACATGTTTTTGAGAAAATCAAAAATCAAGAATTTCAAAGGAATTTGGTATGACTATTGCTTCTAAGGTTGTAAATTGTGTGTCTGCCCAAGGTTTAGGTCCCAAGAATTTTAGGTTCTAAATTAAAGTTACGTTAGTAGTTCTATGGATAGGTAAATACTAATTGAAGTGTCAATTAGGTTAATCTATGCATACGTTGACTGTTATTTGCAATCTCAAATTAAGAACAGATCATTAAAATTTGAAAGATGTGTGAAGAAAATTGGATATTAATATAACTAAATGCTTTCAAGACTGGAAACAAATTCTTCAATGTGTTTGTCTGAGCTTCCTCCTTCACTAATTGCCTCCTTAGCCAACTCCTTCCACCTCAAAGCATTGTTTCTAAGCTCACTTGCCTTCTCCCCATGCATAACTTCTCTTATAGTTCCTTCTACTTCTTCTCTTGTTACCATTTCCCTTTCCTCACTCGCCTTAACTCGCAATCCTACCTTCCATACATCCACAATATACTTAGAATTTGTAGGTTGATCAACCCACACTGGCATGGTCACCATTGGCACACCCAAGCTCAATGCTTCAATTGTTGAATTCCAACCACAATGACTCATGAAGCATCCCACCGCCCTGTGCGACAAAACCTTTATTTGAGGGCACCAATTCACGATTAGACCTCTTTCTTGTGCCTCGGACATGAAACCTCTAGGAATTTTGCTCTCTTCAGAAGGTCGAACTACCCATAAGAAGTTGCAGTTGCTATTCATCAGGCCGCATGCTATTTCCTGCATTTGATTTTCTCCAAGGTCTGAGACACTACCGAAGGATACATAAACAACTGAGCCTGTTTCCTTGGTGTCAAGCCATTTTAGGCAAGCTTCTGAATCTGGTGCGAAGAAATTGATGGTGTAATCTTTGTCATCTTTCAATCGCTTGTCAGTGTACATGGATGGAGTACAAGGGCCTATGGTCTTGATTGGATACCGTTCTGTCAACCAGGTCACTACCTAGTTGAGATTAAGCAAAAAGATTGTAATATTTCCCAAACAGCAAAATTCAATCAGGTCCCGACCCCAAAAGACAATTAAGAAAATTGAAGCATGAATTTATGAAAAGATTATCTATGCCAATTGTATTGAAATGTATGAAAGATTAACATGTAGACTTACCTAATATGAGCTATGCTTTTAAGCTCGGATCTGTGAGTGATCCGAATGAGGACCCTGATCAATCCTGGGTTAAACATCTAATTATTTTTTAATTATTTTAGTACTAAGTAATTTGGATAACGTCAAAATATATAAAATTAAAAAAAGGAGGAAACTAGTTCAACCATCTGGTTTTGACTGGTTTAACCATTTCTTGATCCGAATTGACCAGTTCACTTACCTGTTCTAGTTTAATAAAAAACCTAACCAGTGCCAATATCGGTTCGCAGTTTAGCCATTCAAACAGCCGGTTTGGTCCGGTCTGATTTTCGAAACAGTTGACATAAGCCGTTTGTTTCTTAATTATTAACTTTATTTTTTATTAGCAATAACTAACTAGAAATTGTACAATGTGATTTTTGCTATGAACAAAATAAACAGATCTTATGGTCTACCAATGATCAAATTCCAAGGATGAACTTAACTGACACTAACAATGATTCAAAAAGTATTGCCAATATGTAATTTAATTTAAACAGCGTCAAATAAAATGTTGCTAATGGGTGAACTTCCAAATTCCAATTATTTATGGAATGAGAAATCTACCTCATTTTCTAGCTTGTCAAAAGAATTGAACAAGAGCCAATCTGATTTCTCGAGGTTTATATTCTGACTGAGGACAACATCCAAATGACCCGGGTATGGACTAGGGTTATAAACAAAAGACGGCAGATCATCCGACTCCAGTTGTGGCATTGAAGGAAGCAATATGGTAGATGTCTCTAGAGGAACTTTCAACGTTCCTCGATGAATATGATTGAATATTGCGCAAACAGCGCAAGCCTGAGTGAAAAACGCAGCCCCTTTAAGGCCTAGCTGTCCCTGCACTATCTCCAAAATCCATGGCATCATTGAATCATACAGAACTGTTTTCACGGGATGACCAGAACTCGCCTTTTCCTTGACTAGCTTGGCCAAATTGTCTGAAACTGCGGTATTAAAACGTTTCAAGAAGGCAGTAGTTTTCTCTGAATATTTTGACCCCTCAGCTTCAATGTTATCATCGTCTAGAATATACTCGATCTGGATCGATTCAAACTGATTTTGCACCGATAAACGTGCTGAGGTGCTTGTGACTAGCGTGATTCTAACACCCTTCGAGGTTAAACGCTTGCATAATTGCAGCATCGGATTGAGGTGGCCTTGGAGTGGGGATGGGATGGCCAGAACATGAATTCTACATCCAATTTCATCCATGTGTTCCCTGTTCTGTTCCTGCTTGGGTTTTATAAAGAAATTGAGGTTGGAGTTCCAAAAAGTGTCTTTGCCTTCAATTTCTCGGATCGATATTATAATGCCTGGCCAAAAACATTTTTAATGATTTTTGAGAAAAGGCAATGCAAGGAGGCCAACTGTGTGTTCTGTGGGGATGCACAAAGACGGACAGCAAAAAGATGCATCAGGTATAGGAGAAAGCTGGTTGTGCGTGGATGAAATAATGCAATACATTTTGAAATCACAACAAACGCCCTCTCAAAAATTTGTTCATCATCTAATGCCCAATACTTATATTTGATAAATGAAAACAGTTAATTACATATCCTATTATAATATCAACAACTATAGGTGTTGAGTTGATTGAATAATATTTTTCGTTTTCTTTTTTTTTTTGGCATTTCAACTAGTTGTCAATTAAGTTTCAATTGAAATAAAGATTTTATAATTGTTTAAATTATTCAATAAAATTATCAATGTCAGATGAATGTAAATATAATACATTGAATTGTGTTATTGAAATATTTGATTTAATATGAAGGAAAGACAAGAAGAAACAGCAAGAAATATTTTTACAATTCACATGAGTCATTCATATTAGTAATCACCTTTACTTGTTAATGAAATCACAATGCCTAACCATAATTGATTGAAACTTAGATCCACAAGTCATGTAACAATTTGAGTTATATTGTTTAGAATTAAAGTTACTATATCCTCAAATTAAAATTCTCTTTTTTCCACTAATTTTTCTTTTATATATGATTCATGTGTTGTCATTTGTTTGTAATTAATTTAACGAACAGATGCTCTTTAGGCTAAATGATAGTATATTCACAATGTGAAGTAATTTAAGGGTTTTTATGAGATTTGAGAACACATTTTTTCATGCATTTAATCTAAGTCACATTTTATTTCATTTGAAATATAATTATCTAAAACATAAGGGACCATATTGAATAAATTTTCAAATATTAGGGACCAAAAACTACAAAATCAAAACTTTTGACTAATTCTAATTTGATTTTGACCATTAGATATTCTAATTTTCTATTAGTTGTCAAAACTTTTGGGACCATATTTATTTTGGTCGAAATATCAGGGACTAGTTTAACTCATAGACCAAATATTGGGGGACCAAAATAGGGGTGAGCATCGAATTCGAATTCGGTAATTCGGTAGGTTGAAATCGGTAATTTTCGGTAAATGGTGTTGAGATATTTCGACCTAATTCGTATTCGAATTACCAAATTTCGAATTCGAATTCAATTCGGATTGAATTCGGTAAACACAAATTGACCGAATTGTCCGAATTCCTGAAGCAATCGCAGCCTGTTTTGCTTCGTCGCCTCCTGCCATACCAGTATGCAAAGGTTGCTACTGATGCAGCCACAATCACACCCGCAGTTGCGTACCAAGCGTGTAATGGTTTCTCGATGACGAGATTAGAACTGCCAGCAACAAGAGGAGGTGATGATGATGATGGTTTCTGGCTTGCTGTCAAAGCAAATCCCAGTCCCTGCCTCTCAAGCTCACCCAGGTCTTCAATTGCCGGTTTAAGCCTCGTGGCCTTGGCTATAGCTTCGTACTGCTCTTTGGTTCCACCCTCCAGAAAAGAACCAACAAGATGACCCTTATTAATCCAATAAGCCCCAAAAGTCTTTCCCGAGAAATCCCCAAAATGAATTACTTCCCCTGCGTTGTCTCCATAAAACTGCCAAGACAATGTGAAGACGCGGGAGTAGAAGAATGGCAGGTAGTCGAATTCACCCGTCTTTTCTGGCTCCATGATAGCAGCAACAGCATGCCTTGCTGACTTCCTCGCAGAATCTACATGCTCAAGTCTGCGTGTTTCAGCAAACATTTTTACTGGAAAAGCGGCAACATCCCCAACTGCATAGACTGAAGTGTTGCTCGATTGCATCTTCCCATTCACCTTAATCCCACCTTTCTCGAATTCCGAAATTAATTCGAATTCGGTATATCCGAATTCAAAAACTATAAAACCGTTTTCGAACCTAATTCGATTTTAACTAGTACTATATCCCCGATTTACCGACCGAATTACCGAATTACCAAATTGAAATCGATTTCGGTCGGTAAATCGGTATTTACCGTAATTGCTCACCCCTAGACCAAAATTCCACATCTCCTTTTATTTTAATCATGTCTAAGTTTCCAACTCTTCCTTTTATATTTATGATTCAATTATTTTAAATATCAAACTCAATTAAAAACGAAAACCTACCACAATATTTGCTTTGGCATTAGATGATGAACAAATTTTTAAAAAGTTTTTATTGTAATTTTAAAATGTATTGCATTATTTTATCCACGCACAACCTGACTCTCTCTGGTGCCAACCCCGGAGAACACAGTTGGCCTCCGCATTTGCTTCTGCCTACTGTGGGCAGAAAAGGGAACTTTCCACCCGTTGACGTGACCATGGTTTTGGCCAAAGTGCTGTTTCACGAGTAACAATGCCAAGAGTCGGGAATCTAGACAAATTAAGTCAGATGCTTCAGTATGTTGCGAATACATGTACAAAACCGACAAGCTTGTTAACTTTTTTTATATTTTGGCGCGTACTATGAGTTTGTACACATGGAAAATTCTTTGATTAGGCGCATTTCAACCTACTCAGGAAAGTGACTTGCATCTCCATTATCTATTGGCCTAACTAAAATCATTGATTAGGCTGATTAGCCCCCAGACCAAACTCTAATTTTTAAAGTCCTACAATTAACTATAATCATGATCAACTTTGTAATGCTTAATGTCACAAACGAAGATTAGTATTACCATTAACATTATCATTACTATATAAAAAGTACCATGAGTTTTGGTACTTTGGAATGTAAGTATAAACATTATTGTGATCTTGGTTTTTATTATTCTAATTACTAGGGAGAAGACCCATGCAAAGCATGGCAATTTATACCTGTGGTGTTGTTAAATAATTTGGTAATGTTGGACAATTGGGCAAGGCATACTATTAATGGTAGCCAAAAATGTCATACCATGTGTATATAAAATATTGCATACTATTATAGTAGATAATCAGTCGAGAGAATTATCAAAGCTTATGCAACCATAGTTAAGGGATAATAGACATAGTTGTAGTTCAAATTGAAGGTTGATGCTGAATAATTTTACTATTCAACCTCATATTATTCACATAGATAGATAAATAAAGTCGTAGTCCTGAAATGTAAGTAGGTAAATAGCTAAGGTAGCAGTCTCTAGGTACGGTGCTTCTTGGTTGGTGGTTGAGCACCTTCTGCAGGTTTTGAGTTTTAGCAATTGTGGTCGAAGCTTCTGGAGTGGAGCTTGGTTTTGTTATTACTTCTGAAGACTTATGTTTCACGAGTTCAACTAAATTCAATAAGAAAATAACATAACATATGAATATAGAGACTTGTCTATTCAAATAGTAATTTCGATCCACACACACCAACTCATGCACTTAACTATTGAAATAAGAAAATTGCCTCACATACAACTATTGCTTCTGAGATTGTAAATTATGTGTCAACTCAAGGTTTAGGTCCCAAGAATTTGAAGTTCTAAATTAAAGTTACATTAGTACTTCAATCGATAGGTTAATACTAATTGAAGTGTCAATTAGGATAATCTATGCATACGTTGACTGTTATTTGCAATCTCAAATTAACAACAGATCATTAAAATTTGAAAACTGTGTGAAGAAAATTGGATATTAATTTAACTAAATGCTTTCAAGACTGGAAACAAATTCTTCAATGTGTTTGTCTGAGCTTCCTCCTTCACTAATTGCCTCCTTAGCCAACTCCTTCCACCTCAAAGCATTGTTTCTAAGCTCACTTGCCTTCTCCCCATGCATAACTTCTCTTATAGTTCCTTCTACTTCTTCTCTTGTTACCATTTCCCCTTCCTCACTCGCCTTAACTCGCAATCCTACCTTCCATACATCCACAATATACTTAGAATTTGTAGGTTGATCAACCCACACTGGCATGGTCACCATTGGCACACCCAAGCTCAATGCTTCAATTGTTGAATTCCAACCACAATGACTCATGAAGCATCCCACCGCCCTGTGCGACAAAACCTTTATTTGAGGGCACCAATTCACGATTAGACCTCTTTCTTGTGCCTCGGACATGAAATCTCTAGGAATTTTGCTCTCTTCAGAAGGTCGAACTACCCATAAGAAGTTGCAGTTGCTATTCATCAGGCCGCATGCTATTTCCTGCATTTGATTTTCTCCAAGGTCCGAGACACTACCGAAGGATACATAAACAACTGAGCCTGTTTCCTTGGTGTCAAGCCATTTTAGGCAAGCTTCTGAATCTGGTGCGAAGAAATTGATGGTGTAATCTTTGTCATCTTTCAATCGCTTGTCAGTGTACATGGATGGAGTACAAGGGCCTATGGTCTTGATTGGATACCGTTCTGTCAACCAGGTCACTACCTAGTTGAGATTAAGCAAAAAGATTGTAATATTTCCCAAACAGCAAAATTCAATCAAGCCCACCCCCAAAAACACAATTAAAAAAATTGAAGCATGAATTTATGAAAAGATTATCTATGCCTATTGTATTGAAATGTATCAAAGATTAAAATGAAAAAAAGGAGGAAACTAGTTCAACCATCTAGTTTTGACTGGTTTAACCATTTCTTGATCCAAATTGACCAGTTTACTTACTTTTTCTAGTTTAATAGAAAACCTAACCAGTGCCAATATCGGTTTGCGGTTTAGCCATTCAAACCAGCTGATTTGGTCCGGTCTAATTTTCGAAACAGTTGATATAAGTCGTTTGTTTCTTAATTTACTAACTTTATTTTTTATTAGCAATAACTAACTAGAAGTTGTACAATGTGATTTTTGCTATGAACAAAATAAACAGATCTTGTGGTCTACCAATGATCAAATTCCACGGATGAACATAATTGACACTAACAATGATTCAAAAAGTATTGCCAATATGTAATTTAATTTAAACAGCGTCAAATAAAATGTTGCTAACGGGTGAACTTCCAAATTCCAATTATTTTATAGAATGAGAACTCTACCTCATTTTCTAGCTTGTCAAAAGAGTTGAACAAGAGCCAATCTGATTTCTCCAGGTTTATATTCTCACTGAGGACAAGATCCAAAATACCTGGGTATGGACCAGGATTATAAACAAAAGAAGGCAGATCGTTCGACTCCAGTTGTGGCATTGAAGGAAACAATATGGTAGATGTCTCTAGAGGAACTTTCAACGTTCCTCGACGAATATGGTTGTATATTGCAGAAACCGCGCAAGCCTGAGTGAAAAACGCAGCCCCTTTAAGGCCTAGTTGTCCCTGCACTATCTCCAAAATCCATGGCATCAGTGAATCATACAGAACTATTTTCACAGGATGATCAGAACTCGCCTTTTCCTCGACTAGCCTGGCCAAATTATCTGAAACTGCGCTATTAAACCGTTTCAAGAAGGCAGCAACTTTCTCTGATGCGTTTGATCCCTCGACTTCAATGTTATCATCGTCTAGAATATACTCGATCTTGATCGATTCAAATTGATTTTGCTCCGATATACTTGCTGAGGTGCCAGTGACTAGCGTGATTCTAACACCCTTTGAGGTTAAACGCTTGCATAATTGCAGCATCGGATTGAGGTGGCCTTGTAGAGGCAAAGGGATGGCGAGAACATGAATTCTACATACAGTTTCATCCATGTTTCCCTGTTTTGTTCCTTCTTGGATTCTAAGCTAGCAATTTTTTGCTGAATTGGATAGGTAATCAAAGGATAATATTATAAAGAAGAAAAACAGAAGAGCAAAGAAAGAGTCGGCTCCATTACTCTATACATAAATCACTATCTAACAGGGCACATGCTTGCTTATTCCTTTCCGGGGGTAGAGTTGCTAGCTAGTGACAACTTCTCGGCTATATATAATAATGCGGTCTTGATTCAGAACAAAAATAAATAAATGAATAAATTCAAAACCATGATAGAGATCGAATTATTAAAAAAATTGCTTGATGTTAAAGTAATATATATTTAATTTGCTTCAAATCTAGTTACATATGAAAGGAGATCGAAAGAATAGGCACCCCAATATCCAGGGCGATTTACTTAACACACTCCTATTTTCACATTTCAGAACTTGTCCTAATATGTTCCAACTCTCACTATTTCAATCTAAATCGCCAACTTTAAAGTGGCGATTCCATATAATGATGACCTTATAGAATAACGTATTTGCAGTGCAATGATATACTAGTATATATTTTGCAAAATTAAAGAAACTATTACTGTTTGCATAAAAAATGTTAGGCGGCTTTGCCGTCCAACTCCACTTGCATTTACTATTATTTGAATGTCGAATCTGAACCCTTTTTTTTTTTAATTTATTGTATTGTCATAACACTACAATACTGCCGTGGTAGTAATCAGTAGAATGCAAGTAACCATATGAGGTCTGTATAACCACCAGTGGCCACCACCAACCTCTCAAGGTTTGGTGGAGTGGGCGGTCTAAGGTTTCAAATCTTACCTCCCATCAATTGTTACATAGTGATTTTTCTAAAAAATTTAGACTGGTGTATAGTGCATCCGTTTGATCCGATGGTATTTTAGTTTCTGCCTGCCTCCCATAGGTCCAGTTGAATCTCCTCTTAAATAAATTAAAATAGAACAGGATATACATAAAATAGCGATGAATAATTAAAAAAAATGAGGTCTGTCTGGTACTCTGTTGGCAGTAAACATCATGCCTGGCAGTCAAACAAAATGGTCTACAAGCCATTTTTTTCTACCATCCTAATTATTCAAATGTTGGTTCACGTTTTGTCTTCATAGAAGTCGACACGATTGCCATCCTACAGTTGTAGCCGCCCACTATTAAAATGCATGCTTGGAAGTCAGACTTTGGTAGTCAATTTTCAGCGGCCGTGCATGTTCACATCGTGGTTGGAGCTACATATGAATAGAGGGACTTCATGAGACGAGAGCTCTGTTAGGGAAATATTCTTTTTTATGTTATCTCAAGTATTTTGTGCGGTCGATTTTGGCTCTTCTACCGTCTCGAGTCTCTTGGGGGACGGGCCCAGGCATAATGGAATTAGTCAGATCGAAAGTCCGGACACTCACCGTGTCCAAAAAAAAAAAAAAAAAGAGTATTCGCTTGTTTTTTTCTCTTTCTTATTTTGGGGCCTTGCGAATTTTGTTTTAAATTTTATACGTGAAAGTTGCTCACTTTCCCTCGTGGACATGGATCTAATTAACCAAGTCACGTAAATCTTTGTGTCATTATTTTTTATATTTTTTTCTTCACAAATTTTATTATAATCTTATTATCACTTTCGTGGGTTATTAAATTAAGAGTAAATTATATATAATCCCCTGTGATTTTATCTTTTGCTATAGGACTTTCATAACATTTCAAAATATCTACTTTACCTCCTATAATTTTATATAAAGTGAAAATTTAACGGAAAATAGCCTATGTATTATTAATTGAAATATCAATAGTACCCTTATTTAAAAAGTATAATGAGATTGCATGAATAAAGTGGATATTTATACAAACCATAAAGAGCTTACATGGAGGTTAAAATTTTATCACATGTACTTTTAGAGTGCGTTTGATATAAATGTTGTAATTGATTGTGCATTTCATTCATTTTTCACTTTACATAAAATTATAAGGGAGTTATACAACTATTTTAAAACCTTAGCGAGGTCATCTGACATTGTGTCAAATCATAGCGGTTATTAGTAATTTATCCTTAAATTAATTTTTGCCAAATTCACCTGGGGCAGATCCTAACACACTTTTGGGTCTTTAATCCACGTTTCTTGGTGAATATAAAGTTTTATTAACCATGTATATGGCAGCTAATTTGTAAACATAAAACTGATAAGTGAAATTAAGAATAAATAGTCTAAGCACGACAAATATACTTTGGCAATCCAATTAAATGCTTGGCATACTTGAAACAAATTCCTCAATGTTTTGGTCAGAGCTTCCTCCATCACTCATTGCCTTAATAGCCAATTCCTTCCACCTTAAAGCATTCTTTCTAAGCTTATTAGCCTTCTCACCACGCATAACTTCTTTTATAGTCATTTCTACTTCTTCTCTTTGAAGAACTCCATTTTCATCAGCCTGAACTCGAACTCCAGCATCCCATACATCCACAATGTACTTGGAATTAGTAGTTTGATCAACCCATACAGGCATAGTCACCATTGGTACTCCTAAGCTCAATGCTTCCAACGTCGAATTCCAACCGCAATGAGTCATGAAGCATCCAACAGCCTGTTGCGACAAAACCTCTAGCTGAGGGCACCAATTCAGGATTAAGCCTTTATCTCGTGCCTTGGACTGGAAATTGCTAGGGAGTTTGCTCTCTTCTGAAGCTCGGATTACCCATAAGAAGTTGTAATCGCTTCTCATAAGGCCCCATGCTATTTCTGCTAGTTGATTTTCACCAATGTCGGATAAGCTCCCAAATGAAACATAGACAACTGAGTCAATTTCCTTCGAGTCGAGCCATTCCATACAAGATTTTGTAGTTGGCTTGAAGAGACTGAGGCTGTAATCAGTGTCATCTTTCAATCGCTTGTCCAGGTACACAGATGGAATCGCTGGTCCAATACTCTTGATAGGATATTGGTTTGCCGTCCATTCCAGCACCTAGTTGTACAAAACAAACCAAAAAGAAGAAGAAGAAGAAGAAAAGTTTACAATTTGGAGAGTAATCCAAAGTACTTCAAAAACTGCTTTTTTTAATTGATAGATACGCAGGAAAAAAAAAAAGAACAAAAACTAATTTACGTAACCTGGTGATTCCTTCATATGTTGTTACTGGAATTAGTGATTACACAACCTAAAAAATGCTTGTTAAATTTAGGTTGAGGGCCAACCAATCATGGAAACGTATATAAGAGTAGTAAAATACGTGTATACTGTAATTTTATGTCTGTGTTTGGTAAATTAGTGATTTCCAAAAACATTATATGGTTTTAATTCTGCAAAATAATACAGTCCACATCAACTTGCAAGATTCACACAATTGTCATTATTTGTGTATATATCTATTAATTGCACAGTTGGAAAGCATACTTATGTTGCATTTGATAAAATTGAAATCTGAAACTGAAGTCTGAAATCTGAAATCTGAAATTTGAAATATGAATTTATTAAGTTATTGAATTGTTAAGTTTTAAATCTAATACATTTGAGTGTATATCATATTAAGTGATAAGTGAATAATTTATCACTTATTTTTAGGAGCAAGGTTTACCTAGAAAAATCAGTGCCACTTAATTAATTCAGATATTCAATTTTTTGTGATTAAACGGATCTGAACATGTTAAGATTTGAATCCATTAAATTTAGGTGTTAAATTGAGATATCTCTAACATAGATTTTACTATTTCAGTTAACCTGTTCTAGTTGAGCATGACCAAATTTGAAGAAAAATGGCCAACAATGTGTTCGAATGAATTGAGAAAATCTTGACAGCGGTAATATAAATATCCAAATGTGGGATGTAAAGCGGGTTCATCCAAGCTTGTGAAAGTCTTTCTAACAGCACAGATATAATTTTGAATATGAAAAAATTAAGGATAAATAACCTTTTACCCCCCAATAATTCGGTATTTTACCAAATAACCTCTCTATAGTTCAAAAACCTATACATAAGCCCCTTATGATTTGAATTAAAGTGTCACCGTTAGTTTTTTCGTTAAAACTAATGATCAATAATAAAAAGTCAAAGTCAAACTAGTGTTGAAGTTGGGTTTTATTCTACCAACCATTTATTTTGTTAGGTTTGGGTTTTGGATTTGGGTTTTATCCCACCAACTGTGTTAGGTTACGGTTGATGGGATAAAATCCAAATCCAACAACTAGTAATTTGACAAATTTACCCTTTTATTACTTCTTTTTTTTCCTCCAAACCAAAAAAGAAGAAATTGAAATAAAAAATATATAAATGAGAAATAGAAAATACCATTAAATATTTGGTTAAAAAACCTATAATGATATTTGTAGTAAAAAAAAAGATTAGGTATTTTTTGTTTCTTATTTATTTGTTTTATAATTCCTTTCCATCTTTTTGTTTCTTATTTATTTATCTTTTATTTCCCTTCCATCTCTTTTGTATTTAGAGAAAATTAAGATTTTGTAGGCCAAAGTATAGGATTTCAAAATCATTTGTTCTTTTCCCAAAAAAAAAAGAAAAAAAATTAGTGAAAGGATGAATTTGTCAATTTATTAGTTTGACTTTGACATTTTACTACCGACCATTAGCTTTAATGAAAAAATAATAATGATAACATTTTAACCCAAATTATGAAGAGATTATATATAGGTTTTCAAATCATAAGGGGTTGCATGGTAAAGTATCAAACCACAAGGGAGAAAAAGGTAATTTATCCAAAAATTAAATTGATTTGTGCAATAAGAAACTTACCTCCTTTTCTAGGTTGTCAAAAGTGTTGAAAAAGATCCAATCTGCTTTCTCAAGAATTGTAATTTGATCGAGGAGAACCCCTGAAGGGTCGGGGTAAGCACATGGATCATACACAAAAGAAGGCAGATCATTTGACTCCAATACTGGCAATGAAGGAAGCGAAATGTTAGGCTTCTCCAATGGAATTTTCAGCGTTCCTCGACGAACATGGTTGTATATGGCACAGACAGCACAAGACTGAGTGGAAAATGCAGCCACAGGAATGCCTAGTTTGTATACTGTCTCTAAAGCCCGTGGCAGCAGCAAATCGTGCATAATAACTTTGACTGGCTCGCCACACCTGGCTTTTTCCTCTACAATTTCGGGCAAATTATCTGAAATTGTTGCTGTGACGCGATTCACGAAGTCTGCAAGGCTAGTAGCTGCCTCAATTCCACTAGTATCAGGAATAAACTCGATCCTGATGGACTCGAATCGGTTTTGCACGGATATGTTGGCCGAGAAAACAGTGGCTAGTGTAACCATGATCCCTCTTGAGGCCAGGCGCTTGCAAAACTGCAGCATGGGATTTATGTGGCCTTGAAATGGTAAAGGGAGTGCTAGAACATGAGTTTTGCCAGCCATCTTTTCTATCAACTTTTAGTTCTTCGCACTCGTTGTTCTTGATTGTGTGGCTTTGTGTCAAGAAAAAATCGTTTCTGAAGGATGATATATACTATGTGGCATCAGAAATTAAACTCTTGGCTTTATACTAAGCCAACAAACTAGAGAAAACAGAAACTGATTAGAACTGCTGTCGGCTTCTTATGTTAACAAGGAAATGTTGGGCAATGCAATAGTTGCTTGCGTGACCATGATGCCTTTTGAAGCCAGACGCTTGCAGAATTGCAGCATTGGGTTGATATGGCCTTGAAAAGGTAAAGGGACAGCTAGGATATGAGTTTTGCTAGACATTGCTTTTTTTCTTTATAATACTTCGGAAGAAGAAATCGGCATTACAAGATATTATATAAAGGGCATGGAGAACAAGTGAAATGGATTTGCCCGCTTCGACTAATCCTTAAAAGTTGGAAATCACAGATTCCAACTTTGTTTTTATCGCCGGCTTCGACTAATCCTTAAAAATCTAATTTCACATACTAATCAAATGAACTTTGTTTTTATTAGCAGGATGAGAAATCTAATTTCACACACTAATCAACTAAAATTTGGATCGAGAAAAAAAAAAATTTTTAAACTTTGTATGGCTTGCTAGGTGACAGGTGATCCGCGAAAACAACAATGGGATCTTAAGAGAAGAAAACTGATATTGGTTTTTCACTTGCAATCAATTGCCACGCAGACCAAATCTAGAAGCAAATATGCCCCAATATGACATTGATTTATCCAAAATACAATGCTTTAAGACAAGAAGATCCAAGAACAATCAACAATTGACACGATAGACCTACATTACTCTTATACTAAGGGGAGGGGAGACCTGAAGAGACCCAAAAATAACCTGGAGGAGACCGAATCATCACCGGTCCTCAGAGGATACTAGTCCATAAATTTACACTTTCCATCTTGATAAAAACTCATGAATGCATTTATCAGAAGTCCCATTCTCACAGACTGCCTCCTTAGCCAAATTCATCCATTTAATAGCATTGTCTTTCATTTCCTTTCCGCTCTCTCCTTCCATAACTTGCCTTACACAACCCTCAACCTCTTCCCTCCCTACAAGACCATTCTCATCAACTTTAACTCTTTTCCCCACTTTCCAAACATCTTGGACAAGTTTAGCATTAGTAGTTTGATCAGTCCATTGAGGCATGACAACCATAGGCACTCCCATGCTCAAAGCTTCAATACTAGAATTCCATCCAGCATGTGAGAAAAAGCATCCAATTGCCTCATTGGCTAGTACTTTCATCTGTGGACTCCATCTTACCAGCCAGCCCTTTTCCCTTGTTTCTTGCACAAAGTTTCTTGGAAGCTTGGCTTCCTCACAAGCCCTCACCACCCATAAGAAGTAGAAATTGCTTTGTTTCAGTCCCATTGCTAATTCCTCCATTTGTTTCTCATCAAAAGTGACCATACTACCAAATGCTATGAAAACGACAGAACCCTTAGGCTTGCTATGTAACCATTTGATGCTCATTGAGGGGTCTAATTCAAAGAGGTCGAGCCCATATTCTTCATCATTTGCAACTCGGTTGTCCAAGTATACCGATGGAACGGTTGGACCAATAGTAAATAATGGACAAACTTTTGACATGGCATCCAAGGCCTGCAATTAAACAAATAAAACAAAGAGCCAAAGGCAGTTGGTTAAATTAATTGCTGAGACAATTATCACAGCTGCAATCGTGTATTATTACAGATAAAAAATGGTTGGCCATGACCGGAGGTTCCAACAATCTTGTGGGGACAGGGCAAGTATGTATCTTATATAATTATTTTTCAATCACTAGTATTAAAAAAAAAAAAAATCAGATTGCTTACAAATTTGACTGCTTCATCTTTTAAGTGATATTCCACCTAAGCGTTGAATATCCACAATATTTTTGTTTTGGAATCCATTATTCATCGTTTGTACCACACAAACACACATATATTTTTCCTAAAACACCATACTAGCTACAATAGTTCTGCCATGGACGATCCCAATCCAAAACCAAAAACAAAAGGTTTGTCAGATCCAAATTCCAAAATATAAACTATAATATAGGGACCCTTTACCACATACGTTTTCCTATTGGTTAGGCTAATCCAAAACCAAAAACAAAAGTTTAATACAGAATAATAAAGTTCCGGTCTTTAAGCTTACCTCGGCTTCCAACTTGTAGAATGTATTCACAAGCACATAATCAGCTTTGTCTATGTTCAAAAACTGCCTCAGAACCAGCTGGAAATATGCAGGATATGTACCCTCAAAAGCAATAAATGCTGGCATGTCCAGGCGATCAAGAAGTGGCAATCCAGGAATGGATACGGGAAATGAAGAAATTGGCAGTGTCAGAAGCCCATGATATACATAATAATATACAAAATTAACAGCACAAGGTTGAGTGAAGAAAGCAGCTGAAACTAGACCAAACTCTTGAGTAATATCCACAACCCAAGGCAAGAAAGAATCATAGATTATGCAATCAACAGGAGTCCCTGCGTTTTTCTGCCTATTTAGAAGTTCCCTCAGAGTTTTCAAGCCAGCATCTTGTAGATGTTCTAAATATGAATGGATGCTCTCTGCTTGAGTGAAGCCACCTTCATCAAATCCATCAGAAATGGTATCAATTTGAACAGTTTCTGATTTTGGCTGCATGGTTTTGGAGATGAAAGTTGTGATTGCTAGAGTGGCTTTGCAGCCTTTGGAGACTAACCTCTTGCAAAATTGCAACATGGGATTTATGTGGCCTTGGGTTGGATAAGGAATTGCCAAGACGTGGGCTCTGTAAGATTGGTTCCTATCCTCCATTTTTGTTGGCTCTTAGTCTTCTGATTTCTGAACATGTTTTCTAAAGAGAAATGCTATTTATGGCCTATATCATGCTTCGCTATTTCAAATTTCATATTTAGACGACACCTCACTCTTCAAAGTCGGTGACACCTTATTCTAGTTCAAAAATAAATAAATAAATAAATAAAAGAGGATATCTTAAATACGTAATAACAAGTTTTAAACATCAATTCTGCCCTTTAATCTATTTTTACCGAGTTCTATCTTTTTTTATTAACGTTTTATAGACAGGCAATTAAGCTATTTTTGCATATCTATCTATATATATATATTTATTTATTTATTTATGACACTACCAATTTACTAAAGTTTAATTGGAATAGAAGTTAAAACTAGCATTAGTGTAGCTTAGTATACGAAAATTATTGTAAATAAATCCGCATTTTAAGTTTATGTATACTCATACTATTCTCGTAAATTTGTTTGTCTAATTTTTCCAATTTTGCGTCTTGACCCATGCTCTCACTTCCGAAATAAAAGAAAAAGATTACTGGGTAGTTTACGTTACAGAATCAATTAAATGGCAGCAACGTGAGAATGTGACTTGTATATTATGTGGTGAATATTGTCCTTTTAGTCAATTCACAAAGAAATATAATTACCACAAAGAAGATGACAATTGATATATTGTGTGGTGAGTAGGGATGACAATTGGATGGGTGCCCTCGAGAGGCTAATGGGTGAGGATTGGCGCGAGGCCGGGGGAATTTTTTCCCCTGCCAGCTATTAAAAAAATTTATATACATGTGTGTGTATGTATATAATTATATATAATATTTTAATTTAATTAGTTACAAACTTATCATAATGATATTATTAGTTATATGTATTATACAATGGTTATTAATATATGTAATATAATTGATATTATCAATTATACTAATAATTATACATGTCTACTAATAGAAATTATTAATTAGTTATACTAAATTTACTAATATATTTATACTAAATTTCTAATTACACTTAACACAATAATTTTTTCTCAAAAAAACCAAAAATGACTTAGTAATTGTATTTGTGTCAAAAGTGAAAACTTAACTATTTTAGTTATATTTGTTTCATCATGTTGGATTGCATTCAAATAACTTTTGTTTGATTGTTTTTATGGGTTTAAATTGTGAAATTATAATGAATAATAATTTGGTGATGTGTTGATATTTTAAATACTTAATAATTTGTTAAAATTTAATTATAATAAAATTATATGAAAAAATTTTATTAATCCCGTGAAAAAGCATAGCGGCGCGGGGGAATTAGCAGGCAGCGGGCGGGCGGGCGGGGGGGTGGGTCCCTGTTGCCATACCTAATGTGATGATGTCCAATTCATTTTGTCGTGAAGGATAATATATAAAATTGTTGCCAGGTACAATTGAATCATCAATCCTGACTTTTCTCCTTAGGGCAGCTCCAATGGGGGTGTAATGGGGAGCCATTACACCTACACGCATCACATGTATGATGCGTGTAATCCATTGAATGTGGGCCCTATTTGTATTTTATTTGATTTAACTTATGTAATATTATGTCACGGAGTTCAACTAATTACATCCCGAATTATTAATTAAGTATGGATTATTATGATATCTTCGCATTTGAAGTATCAAATATTTGTTTAATTTCCTACATAATTATTTTTAAAAAAATAACAATATATTATTTTTGAAACATAGAAAAAGATATATTATTCAAACTTAAAAATTAATAATATCATTTTTAGAAAATAAAAAAATTCAAAATGTATAAAATTTAACGAAAGTTAGTACTAGCTTTATTTTTTAAAAATAACAAAATTAGTTTTAAAAATTACTTTATTTATTTATGGGATATGAGTTATGCATTGATTAATTGTGGACCCATGCTATTACACCTTGTGAAGTGTAATCCATTGTGAGTGAAAGTGTAATAAAAGAGGAGAAAGTGGAATGCTGACGTGGCATGTGGATTACACTCCACAAAGTGTAATAGCATTGTGGATGCTCTTATAGTCTTGTCCTTATATTTCTTTTTCATTGCTTAGTATTTTTAACGGAATCAACCAATATAGAGCAGTCACAATTTCAAGGACTCCGTCTCAGTCATAACACGTATCCTTTGAGTTGCCAACAAAATATCCCAAAGATAGTTGACCAAGAAGGTTATATCTCAATAATTACATAGGTCGATCAGGATTTGGATACACTGGGCTTTGGCTCAGTGGCCACCACCTACTTGGTGGGGTGCCCTTGTCTCCCACCAAAAATGTCACATTTCAGTAGTTTATCTCCAAAAAATTCAGGCAGGTGTGCTGTGCACCCGTCTAGTCCGGTGGTGGTTCAGTCCTCTCCGACTTATCTCTGGATCTCCTTAGATCCGCCCCCTTTCCCTTGGTATAGGATAGATTAGCTTTATCGTCTCCAGAAAAAAAAAAAAAAAAAGATCAGGATTTGGATATTCTCCCTAGCAGGCCTTCAATTTTGGCACAAGAATAGTCTTTCCACATGGCTTTTGCAAATTATTAGTAAAACTGGACATAGTTCTAAGAAGATTGGGCCCTCTTTGGACAATCATTTTTCGACAAAAGTTTGCGTCATTTTCCATGATCACATTTCCTTATTATTTTTTTTCCTCGCATACATCAAATCGTTACAGTAATTTTTCTACAAAAAATCCAAGAAAATGCAATCCAAACAAGGCATTGGTTTTCTTTTTTTTTTTTCAATAAAACACATCATAATTTAATAAATAATGAAACATAAGAAGATTATATTAAATCGGACGATGAATAGAAAGAAATTATAACTTTCAGGGCGGATGGAACGCAAGAAAAAGGATTTTACGTAATGGATAATAATCATAAGAATAAATTTAGAAGACATAGGATGAAAACAATGAAGGAAGAAGGAAATTAAGAGAATACCGGATTGAGATCTTGAGCTGCAAAGACATTTCATATAGCTACTTTGGTCCTGCAGATGAATTTCCTATTTAAGATGAAAATTATTGGATAAAACTAAAAGAACTACAACACTAATTTATTTTTTCTTTTTGGCAAAATAAAATTTAAACGGTTCAGAATAATATATGATCGAATCGTAGATAGCATAGTAAGATAATTAGTTGGTGAACATTTTAAAGGATGCACATGTAACTTGGAATTGTGATCATGTAATTATTTTCTTATGCATAAGAATTTAGAATATTAACCCCTTTCTCTCTTCCAAAACTAATTCTTTCTTCCTTCTCTCTAAAAAAACTCTCCATCCAAAACTTTCTCCAACTCTCCCATGGGAAGGGATCAGATTTTTCTATTCTTTCCCCATGGAACGATGCCTCTCTTTAGTTTCTTTTCATTTGTGTGAATAAAATCTCTTTTAGGATTTCTTAATAGGAGTTTCTTCTCTTCTATAATTGTTTAATGAGAGTTTTCTTCTCTTCTAAACTTTTCTAATGAGAGTTTTCTTCTATCCTAAGTGTCCATTCTTAGTGAGAGTTTTAGGTAGTTTTTTCATTGTTCTTTCATTAGATATAAGTTTTTTCAAGTTTTGATTGTCAGAATTGAAATTTTTTGGGTTTATTCGATAGATCCTGCCATAATTTCTGAACTTGAAGCACTTAATCAGTAGATCTGGTGATTAGAAGCATGCACACATATTTGTGGGCTACAATTATTTTATCATATTTTTTAAAATATTTTTTGGACCTTCACAGTATAATTTTTATCTATGTTTCATATCTGCAGTATCCATTCTTCAGATATGTTGTTTAATATCTGTGTATGGTTGATGATATAACGTCTGGCATTATTGCAGATTTTAGTAAAATTGTGATATTTTATATATTAAAAAAAGAATTTAGGATATTAATGTGAACTCCTGTGCTTCTATGGCAATTAGCTATCAATGTGAAATGATGAAATTCCATCAAATGGCAATTGGCTCACAACTATTTGTATTGGATCAATTAATTCTGTCATATCTAACGTTCCACACTGAGATTTTCCTTGGTTTGACATATATGCTACAATTTTTTTAAACATTAGTCCGTATATAAAATAAGATCTAGGTCTTGCTGAGTTTGACACTTGAGATCAACAATTTTACAATCTTTGTGAAGCAGCAAGTCCTCATCACCCTTGGGAAAGGAATAATTTCAATAAATTTAACTTGGAATACTAAAACAATTTAAAACTTGAATTGTCCAATATATAGAACCACACTTGAGCATTTCTGCAGCTAAGGGGCCAGGCTTCACAATTACACATTCTAATTTGTGTAGACAATGTTGATTTTATGAGAATATATGTATGTGAATAGTGAATACCATCCACCTAGGTCTTACATTATTTCTAAATTTCTCACAATTTCAATCTCTATCATAAAATTTCAAAATAGGAAGATCCCAGAAATAAATTGTCCAGCAATTACACTTAACAATGGTTGAAAATCTCCTCCCTGCAATAATGCATTGCTAAGCCTCAATTTCATTTCTGTTTAATTAAAGTTTTATAAATATATATATATAGAGGAAGTTTCTCTGTACAAGTTTAGCATATTAGTTAGGTATTAAAACACTTGATAATTGATTTACAGCATCAATCATGGCTTAATAAAGCTGTTTTGCCCAAAGCCCAAGAAGGCACTATCACGCAAGAGTTGCAAAATCATCTCCAAGAAAAATGTACATAGAAAGCTCTGTCATAACAACTAAACATTTCATCATCCAACCGCAGAGAAGTTGGAAGGGATAATCATTATAAGTCAACTTTTGACATTGTTGTACAGATCTTTAGATAATCCTAAGGATTATTATACTTGCCCATAATTAATTGGCTAATCAACGAAATGATCAAAAAAGTCTTCCACCAAGTCCTTCTCCATCTTTACCCATAAATAATTGGCCATTTTCATCTCATCATGAAACCACTCCATCAAACAAAGAGTTTCGAAGAGGAAAAGAAAATCAATAAAAGGTCCCTTATATTTCACGTCTTCACCTATTTGGTTCCTTATTTAGCATGACAAACCAGTTAAAGTAGTCCCTTATATACTAATTAACCAATGTGGTTTCTAATTGAAAGAGACTCTTTAACAATTTTGATATGGAATATCAAGCCCTAGGCAGATTAGGTACCCGTTGTAGTTATTATTTTTCTCATAATTTCTATGTTTCTTCCTTTGTTTCTTTTGGTAGCTTTGGCATATGTTTATGCTTTAGTATAATAGTTTATTGTTCATTACATAGTTTTCTTACTATATTATTTCTTGTTTCTTCTAAGCTCCTACTAACCTAGAGTCTATAAACAAGCTTATATGTAATAATTTAGGATCAGAGATTTTTGGACCATTATAACAAATTAATTCTTTTCAGTTGTTGGTTTTAACCACATTTCTAAGGTGCGCCCAAGATAAAAGAAGTTTTTGAAGAAAATAATTGGATTTATTTGGATAGTTTAAGTTTATTATTTGCACAAATTTATTTACTTGCATCATACACACATTTTTAATTATTTTTTATTTCATATACATCATATCAAAAAAAGGGCGAATTTCTCGAAATAATGCGAAAAATAGAAAACATCACAAAAGTGATGCTGATGTGGGCTTGCTTCTAGATTAAGGGTCGGCGCAAATGTCAGACGGTATTTCGTAGAAAATTTGATTTATATTTCTTTTTTTAAAGTCAGAACCAATTTTTTTTTCGTTTTCACAAAAGTTTCGCCGCAAATGATAAATGAGGCTGAGAATTTTTTTTTTTTGAATTTCCGTAAATTACATTTGTGGCGAAGCATGAAAAAAAATTTTTTTTTTGAGAAACCGTAAATTTCATTTGCGACAGAGGAGAAACCGCCATTTGTGTCCATTTGTGTCTTATTATCAGTAGTAGTTTTTCCATGCTCTAGTTGCATTCAACATAAAAATAATTATATAAATATTCATGAGTTACTTCCCATGATTTTGTTCATGACATGCTAAATTTAAGCAGAAGCGTCAGGCTAGTTGGAATTATTACTTTTTGTTGGAGTTGATCATTTTGTACGAAACAAAGTGGTGGCGTCTAGCCTTATAATAGAGGATTTTGCAACCAGTGACGGAGCTAGGATTTTTTTTTTTTTTTGCCAAAATTTTTTCTTAATAAAATTATTTTAATATATTATGTTCAAAATAATTTTCTTCTATTTAAATATATGACATCTAAAAATATCAAATATTAAATTTAATTATAAAGGTATGTCTATTCATAAATATACGGTACAGTCATAACAAAAATTAACAAAAAAGATAACCTTTGATTAAATATCTTAAAACATCACAAACCATCCAATTTGCACATTATGAGAAGATGCTCTCCAATATGTCACCTGTCTAATATATATATATATATATATATATATAATCTTGTAATATAAATGTAACTATTTTCAATTAAAAAAAGATAAAAGTAATGTTAGCATACTTTGAAATTTCAACATCTTTTCTTAGAAGTAAATTGAGCTCTATGCTTTTTCATAGAACTAAATTCATCTATGATTGAATCACTGCTAAATTTTTTAACAACTTCTTTTTCTATATACATAGTTAGACAATCATTCAAGAAATTATCTTCCATCTTGTTTTGGAGCTTTGTCTTGATTATTTTCATAATTGAAAATGCCTGCTCTGAAGTTGCAGTTGATACAGGAAGAGTAAGAACAAGTCTAATCAATCTATCAATAACAGGATATATCACTGATTTTCTTGTCTTCACCAAACCTTGACATAACTCATTAATATCAGATAATTCTTGCAATTCATGATGATTTGGAATGTCGAGCTTAAAATGTTGAAGTCCTATTCTTAGACGTACTAGTTCTTGCTCCATAAAATCATTCGGATAGAACTTCTCTGCAAGTTTACAAATATCATCAATCTTGAACAGCATAAATCTATTTCTAGGATCTAAAGCGGTGCTCAAAATAAGCAATTCCACGGTATGATTATTAAACCTGCTATGTAACTCTTGCAATTGATAATCAATTGTTGCAAGAAATATATCCACTCGATAATAATGCTCCACACTAATCTCATCATGATGACTTCGAGATCTACCACGTCTTGCAATATATTGAGCATTCATACATGGGATATCAATTTGATGTTACTCACAAAATAATTTAACTTTCACCAAGAAATCATCCCATCCCGAATCTCGAAAATTTTTCAGTAGCTTTGTTGTGCTTGAGACAAGATGCATGGCATTCAAAATATCTTGAGATTTATGTTGTAATGCTATACAAAGAAGATGAGTAATTTCCATACTGTCTTTCATAAGATGCAAAGTGAAAACAAAATTAAAGGATAACAACTAATTCAAAGCAAAATTTGCATCTCCACGTTAAGAGTATGAGCCTCCATCTACTGCAATGTTACTTAAAACCACACAAGTAGCATTGAACATTTTCAGTAAACTAGAAATAGAATCCAAATGAGAACCCCAACGAGTATCTCCAGCTTGTTTTAAAGTGCCAATTTGATTAAGCTCCCTTCTAGTTTCAAGTTCACCATTAGCAATCTTAGTAGCAACTTCAATTGCTTGAGCCTCCTTTAATTCATCATTACGTTTGTTAGGTGCAGTAACAATGTTGATAATGAAAACTAAATTTGAGAAGAATTCGTGAACAGAAGCTACTTCTCTAGAAACTGCAACTAAAGCAAGTTGAAGCCTATAAGCTAAACAATGAATGTAATAGGCATATGGACATATATATATATATATATATATATATATATCAACTCTCATAATATAAACTAAAATTGAAAAAATTTAGGGGGGGCCAATTTTATTTTACACACATATTTACATATTATGAATTAAAATTCTCAAAACTTAGGGGGGACCATGGCCCCCCTCTGCCCCCCATTGGCTCCATCACTGTTTTCAACTGATGGTCTGTTATATCACCATAATTGCTGACCTCATATAGTTGCAAAACCTCTGTAATATGTTTCTCGATCATGTCGATCACATCAATCCTGCGCAGTGTGCTCATCCTAGATTGATAGCGATATGAGAAAAGACATTCAAGACATTATAATACTTGAATCAATGAATGCGGATGACAGTTAGTCCATTTGACTGTCAAGATGTTAGTTAATCTACCTTTCGTACTGTTCTTTTTCGAGATACTTGTTGAGCATTAAGCTAAGCAGATGCATGATAAAAAACAGGAAGGTAGGCATCGCAGAGAGGCACCTCCACACATGTTGTTCATGTACCCGACATATTTAATATTCAATATGTCTTGCCTGACATTAAAACCAAAAAAATTCAAAAATGGATGATTTGGGCATATTTAATTATCAATTCATATTATATTTTCAACCAGAAGGAAGCTTAAAGAATTTTTATAGGATGATTAATCACCATTTATGAAATTAGCACAATTTTTGTAGTTAAATTAAATTTGCTGCTTTCAGGGTTAGGGTTTACATATTAGGGTATTATTGTGAGGGTTTAGGGATTAGTGTTTTAGGGTTGGGATTTGCAGGCAAAATCATTGCAATTCTATTAGGTAGCCGTTGTAGTAATTTAGGATCATAGATTTTTGGACCGTTATATCAAATTAATTCTTTTCAGTAGTTGGTTTTAACCACATCTCTAGGGTGCGCCCAAGACTAAAAGGAGTTTTTGAAGAAAATAATCGGATTTATTTGGATAGTTTATGATTCGTACAAATTTATTTGATTGTATCATAAACATATTTTTTAATTATTTTTTATCTCACATACATAATATAAAAAAAAGTGTTATATTATTTTTTTTCAAAAAATTATTTCAAATAATCTCCTATCCAAACACACTCAATAATTACTAAGGGCAAAAGTCCGCGCATTAATGAAGTACCTGTGGTTATGCGGGTATTTGAAGTTTTTCCGAATTTAGTTGTTTGTAATTTGCTATTGTTAGCTCTAGTATGCAGTAAAGTACTTGTAATTTCATAAATTGGATCTCTAAAATATAGGAGTTGGAAAATGTGAATAAAATGTCATGTTTAAGTTTGGCAAAGACATGTTCTCATTCTAGTAATGATGTATTGGCTTGTAATTGCTGTTAAGAATGACTCATATATGTCAATGGACTTGTCATTGACCCTCTTTTTTGTGCATGTATTGAATTGTGTGAAATAATATGTTAAGTTCTAATAATTGGGTTCCCTCAAGTGTTGACCATATATGCTATTTTTTCATAACAATAACACAATAATAACAATAATAATAAAAATAACAACAGAATAGTAAAAAAAAAATTTTAAAATTAAGCGCTCGAGACTTCCTTTATTATTATTAAGGGTGGCAATAGGGGTGGGATTGGGGCGGGGGACCCCTCCCCCACCCGCCCCCCCCAGCCCCATTGCCTATGAATTCCCCCTGCCCCCACCCCTGGCTTCCCCCACCCCGCTCCGCTTCCCCTGCAGGAGCACCCGTGGGGTTAAAAAATTTTATTATATAATTTCATTATAATTAAATTTTAGCAAATAATCAAGTACTAAAATATCAACACATCACCAAATTATTATTCATTATAACTTCACAATTGAAACTTATAAAAATAATTAAATCAAAGTTATTTGAATACAATCTAATATGATAAAACAAATATAACTAAAATAATCAAATTTTCACTTTTGAACAAATACAATCACTAAATTATTATTGTGTTTTTTTAGAAAAAAGTGTTATTGTATCAAGTACTAAAATATCAACACATCACCAAATTATTATTCATTATAACTTCACAATTGAAACTTATAAAAATAATTAAATCAAAGTTATTTGAATACAATCTAATATGATAAAACAAATATAACTAAAATAATCAAAATTTCACTTTTGAACGAATACAATCACTAAATTATTATTGTATTTTTTTAGAAAAAAGTGTTATTGTATTAAATGTAGTAAGGAATTTAATATAAATGTATTAATAAATTTAGTATAAATAACTAATAATTTTTATTAATAGACATGCATAATTATTAGTATAATTGATAATATCAATTATATTACATATATTAATATACATTAAATGATACATATAACTAATAATATCATTATTATAAATTTATAATTAATTAAATTAAATATTATATATATAATTATGTACATATATATAGGGAAAATCGCCAATTTAGTCCCTAAACTTTTTTTTTCCGTCAATTTAGTCCCTATATATTATTTCTAGCCAATTGGCTCCCTAAACCTATATATCGGTTCCAATCAAGGATCTTTGCGGCGGCGCCACCGTATAATTTCCATTAGGTTCATAATCGTGCAATACAAAAGGGGCATTTTAGGGAATTCCATTCTAGCACCTTTTCCAATTAAAAAGTAAACGAAACAAGTCTGCGATAAATACACACCCAAAAACCCAAAATGAAAACAAAAAATGTCTTGGACAAAATCCAGGGCTTGAGTCGATGATCTGCTAAATAAAATCAAAGCAAATCGTGTTAAATAAGGAATCGGAGGGCATAAGAAAGCAAATGATGGAGGCAGTGGGGGACAATATGCAGGAAAGGAGCAATGTCGAGGAGAGGAAGTCAAGAAAATCAAGTAAGTTTAAGGACTATAATGCTGTCTGTTTTGTTAAGTTAATAGCATAATCATGGTTGGTGGGGTTATCTTAAGTTAACTAGCAAACATTTTACTGCAACTGATGGTCGGTAATTTGTTTAGGTTAATTTTTTTGTCGTTGTTTGTAGAGATGGGTTCATGTGGTCCCTATCCCTTAAGTTTAATGTGTAATGTTGCTTTCATGTTGTGAAAAAGGTAGACAATGGTACCCTAAATCATGTGCTTGTAAACTACTAGATTGTGGTGTAAATTAATTTAATTTGTTTGAAAATGAAACAGGTGCTGAGTCGGCTGAGTTTACTCTGTATGTCTACTATGGTGGGGCATATTTTGAAAAACCAGAAACAAAATATTTGGGTGGTAGCATGGAGCTTTTTGAGGGGGTTTTGGCCGAAAAAATTAATATGGCTGCTGTCAGAGGTTTTGGCTACTTACTTGGGTGTCATGCAGATGCTAACTATAGGTATAGAATCCCAACTGAAAATGGTGGGTTGAGACTTAGGCAGATAGATGGTGAAGATGATGTAATAGACATGGTTGCCATAGGTAAACAAACTGGAAAAGTTGAAGTTTATGTTGTACATGACTTTCATATTAGATCCATAGATCCTGGTTTAAAGAACTCCTCACCTGTTGAAAGTGAAACTAAGAAGGAAAATGAGGATTTATGGAATGTGGACATCACATTTGATGACTTCATTGGGAATGAAGAACTTCCAGTTCATGTTCCCGTCCAAGAATTGAACAATGGTAAACGGAGAGGTCCTGAAACTGAAGAAGAGGATGGTGCTGACGCTAAAAATGAGGCAGAATCTGAGTCAGGTGATGATGGTGAAGGA
Source organism: Coffea arabica (assembly GCF_036785885.1). Lineage (NCBI taxonomy): Eukaryota > Viridiplantae > Streptophyta > Magnoliopsida > Gentianales > Rubiaceae > Coffea > Coffea arabica. Next base: position 42,850,140 of record NC_092314.1, on the reverse strand, counting down.
TTTCATGATAGTGACTACGATTTTAGTAAAGATGAGGATGACACAATATTTAATCATTGTAGTACTACTGTTGACAATGCAATTGATGGCCAGAATGTCATATGTAATGTTGGTGTTGGAGGGAAAGCTGGTATACCAAATGCTGAAGAGAAGAAAGTACCAATACAATCACATAGGCAAGAACAAGCAAAAGTAAAAGAAAGTCTTGCTGCTGACTTGCATTTTGATGTTTATGACGGGGACCAAATTCCTGTCCAAGAGGAATCAGATTCCATAAACACAGAGGAGTTACACAGTTGCCATGATTCCTCAGATGAAAACACTTCAAGAAGTAAGCCGAAATATGTGAGATTTAGGCCAGAAGTTGACATGCAGAAACCTAAATTGTTTGTTGGTTTACTGTTTGACACAAAGATGCTCTTTAAGAGAGCTGTTGAATTATATTCTGTGCAGTGGGGTAAGGAGCATACTTGGGAGAAAAATGACCATAAAAGAATCAGGGCAAAATGCAAGAATAAACAATGCATGTGGTTTACTTATGCTGCAAAAGAACCAGATTCTGATGCATTCGTAATTAGAACAATGGGACCACAACATCAGTGTGGTAGAACTTTCCATCACAAACATGCGAACTCTGGTTTTTTGGCTAGATATTACATGGAGTTTTTGCGCATGAATAGAAAAGTTACAGTTGGTGCATTTAAAGAGAAGGTGCATAAGGAGTTGAATGTGAATATCACAAAGGATCAAGTCTACAAGACCTTTGGAAAAGCCAAAATCCTGATTCAAGGGAAGTATCAGCAACAATACACAAGGATTTGGGACTACTGTGAGGAATTATTGAACTCAAATCCAGGTTCCACAGTGCATGTCGAGACAGAGGTTGATGAGGATAGTGGAAAAGAAAGATTCCAGAGGTTGTATATTTGTTTTGCAGCCTTGAAAAAAGGTTTTAAGGAAGGTTGCCGCCCTATACTTGGTGTTGATGGCTGCCACCTAAGAGGACCACACCCGGGAGTACTCTTGACTGCTGTAGGTCTTGATGCTAATGATTGCATCTATCCTATTGCCTATGCAATTGTGGAGACTGAAAACAAGATGTCTTGGAAATGGTTCATCGAGTTCTTAAAGTTTGATCTTAAAATCCATGACCAGAAAAGATGGACATTTATTAGTGACAGGCAGAAGGTGAACATTTATGTTTTCTAATAATACTACTGTTGCAAAAAAATGTGAGTTTATACTAATTTGTGAACTTTTTTTTTTTTGTAATTTCAACATCAGGGATTGGGTTCTGCAATCCAAGAAATTATTCCAGGAGTGGAGCACAGACATTGCGTTAGACATCTACACAACAATTTTAAGAAGCACCATCCTGGTGAAACTATTAAGGGAATGTTTTGGGCATGTGCAAGGAGCTCATATGTTAATAAGTTTGAAGCTGAAATGGAGGGATTGAGGCAATATGATGAGAGTGCATACCAATGGCTGGTTGATAACACATCACCCAACCATTGGTCAAGGTCACATTTTAGGACTACTTGCAAGTGTGACATACTTCTTAATAATGTATGTGAAAGCTTTAATTCTGTGATATTAGAGGCAAGAGAAAAGCCCATCCTTGGTATGTTAGAAAATATTAGGATATACCTAATGGAAAGATTGAGAACAAAAAGAGAGTGGATGAGAAAAAGAAATGATGTTATCTGCCCAAAAATTCAAAAAAAACTTGAAAAGATTAAGGAGGACTCTAGATCAAGTATTGCTAGGTGGTCTGATGAATCCAGATTTGAGGTGACACCTATGTATGGGAGTACATTTGTTGTTGATTTAAAGGCAATGACTTGTACATGCAGAAAGTGGGAGTTGACTGATTTACCTTGCTCTCATGCTGTTGGTTGCATTGCATTGACTGGAGCTGCACCAGAAAGTCTAGTGCACCAATGCTATTCTAGAGATGCTTATCTGAAAGCTTATGAGCCAGCTATTGGTCCAATTAATGGACCTAATAACTGGAAGAGATCTAAAAACGTCCCTATGTGTGCACCAAAGAAGTTGAAGCTGCCTGGAAGGCCTAAAAAGGCAAGAAGGAGAGAATCTGATGAGCCAAGGCCTGATTCTAGAGGTTGTACAAAGCTATCCAGGAAGGGTGTCACACAGATGACTTGCTCTAAGTGTCATCAGAAGGGTCACACTAAAAGAAAATGCCAACTGAATGTTAAAGGAGATAACAGCAGTGAAAGAAGACCACCTTTGAACATTAACAAGTGCTCAAAGTGTAAGGTGCTTGGTCACAATGCTAGAACCTGCCCAATGGTTGCCAAAGGAGAAGAAGATATTGATCATGTTTCTGGTATGGATCAAGACGATGCTGATCATGTTTCTGGTATGGTTCAAGAAGATGTTGATCATGTTTCTGGTATAGTTCAAGAAGATGATAATCATATTTCTGGTATGGTGCAAGAAGATGCTGATCATGTTTCTGGTATGGTTCAAGAATATGTTGATCATGTTTCTGGTATAGTTCAAGAAGATGATAATCATGTTTCTGGTATGGTGCAAGAAGATGCTGATCATGTTTCTGGTATGGTTCAAGAAGATGTTGATCATGTTTCTGGTATAGTTCAAGAAGATGATAATCATGTTTCTGGTATGGTGCAAGAAAATGCTGATCATGTTTCTGGTAAGGTTCAAGTGTAATGAAGTTCATTCAGTTCTTTCTTTTCTTGGATTAGTAATACTTTTGTTGTTGTTTATTTGGTTTTGGTTATTTAATGAAGTGCAAGCTACTGAAATTGCTGAAGAAATTGATGTACAACTCAGTGCACCGACTAAAAGCTCACAGAGGCCAAAGAAAAGGACTATGTGTTGTTATTTTTGTCATATTCCAGGCCAGAGCAAACGTACTTGCACTTGCAGTCAAGCACAATCTTGGCGAAAAAGGATGGCTGTTGTGAGTAGAAGAAAACTCAGAGTGAGTTTTTTACTTACTATTGTTACTATTGTTGTGAGTAGATGGATGGTTGTTTCAGTGTTACTATTGTTCTTGTGTTTCTCACTAGACATGCATTTATAGGCTCATAGGATACTTGATAAGCAAGATGACCAGTGAAGAAGAATGGAATTGATGTCTGCTGACGTAGTTGCAAGCTGGAGATGTTCTACTTTGTTTGCTGCTGAAGATATATAGATGGAAAGCTGTCTTTTGTCCAATTTTGTATCCATCTGAAAGCTTTTGTACTAGCTTTCTTTTGTCCACTTTTGTATCTACTCTGGTTTTGTGGTCCTTAATCAACAACCGAACCTAGTTCTTTTGGCTGGTAGGACTTGGATTACTTTTGAGAATTGTACAGATGAAATCAGTTATATACTTTTGGGAAATTGATTACTTTTGCTAGAAATTGATATATCAGTTGTTGATTATATATTGCATTGTTCCAATTGAAGATGTTCGTATTAGCCGATGACTATATATTGCATTCATTCAAGCAATGGTCATCACTTCTGCAATATTTTTAAGCTGATGAGTATATATTGCATTCATTCAAGCAATGGTCATCACTTCTGCAATTTTTTTAAGCTGATGACTATAAATTGCATTCATTCAAGCATTGGTCATCACTTATGCAATTCATTCAAGTTGATGACTACATATGACTCGACTGAGCAACAATTTTTTAATGGCCATCACTTCTGCAATTCTTCCACTTCAGTCAACATTGTCAGCATAACATTGAACTTGTCACACAAACTTACATGAGCAATCCAGATGCAAAACAGAGTAATAACAAATCCAGAAGCAAAACAGAGTCAAACATAGATGAAACTACTGCAACAATTCCATACATTCTTCAAAACTACTGCAACATCTTCAATTCCAGCAAACCTTGTTTCTTCCTTTCCTTGCCTCCAAGTACAAAAACAAGTAAAACGCCAAAACAGATACAAATTATAAACAATATTTTCACTTTTGCCTTCAACTTGTTCATTTCAATCAATAATGCTGCGTTTTCTCTCTCAACACTTCTCAGGTCCCTTAAAAGTGCACCCATTATATTTTTCATCTTTTGGGGTATGGGTGGATCATACCACAAAAAAAATCTGCAAGCACCACGTTTCTGCATTTACCACCATTTCATAGTTAAAAGACAAGAAATATTTTAACAAATTCTAAACTTTATGTACATACAAAAAAATTACCCCATAATTTCTGCAACCATGAAACCTTCTTGATGGATTTGCCTCTGTCCAAGCAGTCACAATTCGGCATTGTTCTTGGCAATAGCATCACACGATGTTGTCTCCATTGTAGTATTTCTCGTTTCCTTCATAAATCGAGTTTCCTGTTTCTGAACCATTTGATCCTATGACGGTGTTAATAAATTGATCACTGGCTGAGCTTGAGGATGCTTTGTCCCAATTCTTTCTCGAATGCATTGAATTGCAGTGCTTTTTCTACGCGGGTCTGCAAAAATTGGACAGCTCTCTTTGGTGCAAGAGAGGTAGTACCTAGATTTGGGCTTTACATCGATTTACTTTTTAATTGGAAAAGGTGCCAGAATGGAATTCCCTAAAATGCCCCTTTTGTATTGCACGATTATGAACCTAATGGAAATTATACGGTGGCGCCGCCGCAAAGATCCTTGATTGGAACCGATATATAGGTTTAGGGAGCCAATTGGCTAGAAATAATATATAGGGACTAAATTGACGGAAAAAAAAAGTTTAGGGACTAAATTGGCGATTTTCCCGAGCACTTAACAGCAGTAAAAGAAGCTCTGGAATGGTCTCTTCCTCGAATTTTGCCGTACCCCTATTCGCCATTGAAGCCAAAAGGGGAAGCTTTCTTCGTTATCTGAACGGTAAATTAATGCACCTGAACTTGTATTATCTTCAATTATCGATGGGTTCCGTACAAATTCGTATATCTGAATCATCTGATACATGTTTGGTGTTAATGGGTGCAATTTAGGATATGCATATCAACTGTTTGTACAAGTGCCTATTAGAGTTGATTTTTTTTGGCGTAAATTTTGTTCTTTTTATTAGTTTGAGTACACGGATTATCTGGGAAATTTGTGGGATGTTTTATTCTGCATTCAGTTGCATTTTGAGCGGATAATTGCATGAATATCATGCTTGTTTTACTAATACATTATGCTGCATTGCTTGTCAGTTTCATCTGCCGTGGCGTTGTTAATAAGATGCATGTTCTAGACGTTATAATAGTTGCTATTGCTTTGTGGGTTGTTGCAAAACCTTGTAATTTTAGAAACTTGGATTAGTGTGTGCTGAAATTTGCAAAATTTCCCTCTTTCTTGAATGACAATGAGAAAATAAATGGCCAATTTGTTAGGAAATAAATTCACTTTGCTGTATGTTTTAAGATGTTAGGTAGTGGCTTCGTTAACATTCTGGGCTGCTTATAAAGTTAGTTTTGTTATAGGTGTCCTCTTTTGGTGGGTTTGTCCTTATCATTTGAGCTTTTTGAAGCCATAAGGGGTTCAAAGTGATGCAGAGAAGAAAAGCTAGGATTTAGTTGGTAAGGTAGCTCTGCTATTGTTTTAGAGGATTTGTCAGTGCCATCAATAGTGTTAAAAACTAGTGCCAACACCCCCCCCCCACCACAACAAGGAAAAAAAAAAAGAAGAAAACTAAACTAGTAATGCATAATATGGCTGAAGATGTTACCACTGTTCTTGGAGCCTGTTTTGCTTGTTTATGCCTCTTGTAGTTGCAAAAGTAGTAGTATATGAGTGATGCTAAACAAATTAGCTATCTAGTTGGTATCAACCTTTATAGTAGCTGTGATTCATCAGTTTATAATCCAATGATAAAGTGATTACCTTTTTGTAGGTATGACCCTCTGTTATTCAAATCTTTGGTGGTAGCTGGTTCAGCTGTACTGAGCAGAGCAGTTATTTTAGAAATTAGAACTCTAGGATTTGAAACTTGGAGGTGTTTTGACTCATGGTTCTTGGGTCTTGATACTTGCATCATTAAATGAAATTCTTCACAGAGATGAAATCTTAACGAAAATGGTAAAGAATTTGGAACTTTTTTGATATATTATATGTCCAAGTGAAATTGAGGTCAGTTACTGAATTAAACACTAATCCTCAGATCCTTATGCTAAATCAGCATTCTTCACAAAAATTACTATAGTTTGCTGGATCTCTCCCATTCTAGCCTAGAATATCCCTTATATACTGCCGTCAGACTGAATAAGCCTTTTCTGGACTTAATTATGGTAACCTAGATTTAAAAAGGCTTTTCTTGAATCGCTCCAGTCCCCTAGAGTTAAAAGCCTCCTAAAACACTTCTCTGCACTTAAATTACACCATCTTCTCTCTTGGTCTTTGAAGCTCTCCATTTCCCTCTCTATCTCTTCTACGAATTAACCTCCTCCAATACCAACTCTGGGGGATTCTGACATCACATGGATCATCATAAGAGCTGACAGATTTTCAGTCTTGAGATATCTTGAAGCTCCTAACCAGTTTGGACCATATTACACAATTAAAGCACGTTTTCGTAGTATTTTATATTTCTTGGGGTTGACTATACTTAAACCTTGTGCAGCTTTGTTAAGTGAAAGCATTCATCATTTCCAGACATCACTTGCAAGATGAAATTACGTAATTTACATTATGAAACAATAATCCTAAAGCATTTTATTTGTCCTTGTTATTAGTACTTGCTCTGTGATACCATGTGTTTCTGAGTATCAAGGCACTGACTAGGTATTACTTGTCAAGTATGATTAGACTGACATTTCCAGATCAAGTACGTAAGGTTGTACTTCTGTTTAGATGATATTTTTTTTGCCATCTTCAATGTGTGACTCATCTTAGCAATTCCTTTCACCCCCTACTTGGGGTTGGGATGGCAAAATGTCATTTTGCAGCATGACCAGATGAACTGCTTTAAAGGTTTGACTTGTTTCACCAAGCAATTGAAGTGCAGCACCTCTGTGCTCGGACGGCTTGAGAATGGTGTTCTTGTTGCTAAAAATGATAGTTTCCTCTCTTCATTAGCACAAAGAGGATATGTAGCAGCAACATCACTTGTTCGAGATGGATATACAAGTGCACATCCTCAAAAGATATCGAATTCAGCAAGAGATACACCATGGAAGATTAAGCTTCCGTTTGGCCTTTCAAGGAATACTTTAGGACCAGAGAAATGTGCAATGTCTATATCTTTTCGACATAACCATGGCAGGAACTCTGATCCAGACTTGAGCAGAGACTTTCTTGTGCAGCTTTGGGTTGAAGATAACAAAAGACTAATTTCTGAAGAAAATAGAAGTCGAAAGATTCGCAAGCATCTTCACAATGATGTTGCACCTGTTGGTAGTCAATCTTCCTTTGAAGTTCCACGTGGATCTTTTGAAGAGATGAAGTCAGCCTTGGAGCAACCACCTACCAGCCAACCTGTCACGGGGTTTCTTAAACCTACATCTTTAGAGGAGGTAAGATTTCAGAATTTATAATTTTTCTTGATTTCTAATGAGTACCATTACAATTTTTTGCCTACTTATGCTTTAGGCTCAATGTTTTGAGTTATTTAGGCTCTGGTTGCTCCTCTTCTTGCAAGATCCAATCTCCTGATTACAAGGGATATAGAATGGGCAAATCTTACTGTTGGTTTTGAGCAGGTAATCTTTGATCTTTGTCCACTAATATTGGTTTTCTGTGATTACTTTCAATAGAACCCATAGTTGCCTTTATTTGTTCATTCTTGAAATATTGGAAAAATATGTCTACATAAGTTACCTTCTGTATCTTATTTGGTTGTTTTTCAAATTTGTTAAAATTGACAAAATGAGATTTTCATTTCCCTTTAGATGTAAGAAACTTGCATATCAGCAGAATCTTTGCTTTTTATTCTATTCCCAGAAGAACAGGGTGCAGGCATGGGACCTGTGAGAGGGGGGGGGGATTAGAAACAAAGGCCCTTATTTTCTCGACTGTCACTGACACGATAAAACATATTCTTATTTTTCTGATTAATTTCATTTGGTAATATTGAATATCAGTTCTATTGCATTTTCTCCTGTACTCTGGCTTTGTTTATTCAGACGATCATGATAATCCTTAACCACTCAAATGGAAGGGATTTTCTTGGTTTATGTGTAACAACTTTAATAGATAGAGCTAATGCGTGTCTACACTTGCAAAAATTGGAATCATGGTACTAAAGGTTCCAAACCAAAAGCTAGTAAGAGTCAGAAATATTAATCTCGTCATTTAAAGAAAAAATAAAGTTTTGATAGCAATCTACCCATCTTGTCCATTTCAAACACATTAGACATTCTTAGTGGCACTGTGATGGTTGTTAATTCTGTCTTTATTAAGTAGTTGCTGATTTTGCATCTAGCTCTTTTTTCTTCCTTTTCGGTAATCAATTGTGTCAATGGTATTAATCTGCTTTTCCAGATTCTTTATGAAATTTTTAGATGTTTAAACGATTTTAAAGATTTGATCTTTGTATTATTACCAATACAAACAGAAAAGTGAATGGCTTAGAAGCAACTTAGCCAGATTTTTTTGGTAGTATGTTCATGTCTATTCCAGTGTATCATTTCTTGTGCATTCCACTCATGGCGAGATTTTTCTGAGAACTTTGGTGTCTTCTTTATTCTCTATTTTTAGTAGCTGCTGCTTTTCATTTCTCATCTCTGTTTAACGCTATAATACTGACTCTGGAATTGCAGGAGAATCGATATGCAGTAGTTGATCTCTGCTATCCTCACTCAGTATGTTGTCTCTTCCTACCCTCTGCAGTATAAATGAAATCTTGCAGTCATACAAAATTTATTTGGCAGAAAATTTGTTTCTGCCAGTGGTTCCTGCTGCCAGTATACAAAATTTTTTCCTGCTGCTAATTTTTCCTTATCAGTGGTTCCTTAGCTTAACTGTATCTTTTTAGCCTGTAGGTTATATTCGGGAAAAGAGTAATGTCATTGCAAGACAGGTATGCATTGTTCTTCTCTTGACCAAATAGTGACCCTTCTATGTGATGTTCAGAGCCTCTTAACTAGCTATTATAAGTTCGTTGCAAGATACTCTAGGGTACAGCTATGAATGAGCTGAGGTTTCTGTGAGCTGCCCCTGCTGTGCTTTACTTGGCATAACATTCTTTCTGACATTTTTGTTTTTCTGGAATTTGAATTCAAGCTGCTCGAGCAAAGAGTTGGGGCATACATTTATATGATCACTTAAATTGAAAGACTATTGAGCCTGAGTGAGCTTATTTGAGCCTTGTCTTAGTCTGTGACTTTATATGTAGCTTTAGAGTTCATTTGAAAAACCTCATTCCTATATGCTCATTTTCATTGAAGATGCCAGAATTATCTTTCCCTCACCCTTGCACCTCACAATCTACAGTGGAAAAAGCATTCCATACTTGTCATGCCACCTACCTAAAAAGAATACAGTTCTTCCTGAAAGCTGCAAGACTATTAAAATGCTTCTCAATCTACCCTTCCTCGTGCAATTACCATCCACATTGCCATCTTGTTTCTTATTCTCCTTTTGCAATATATATGTATATGTATATGTGCACATGTGTGTATATATATGTGTGTGTGTGCACACATATATGTACATGGATATATAGATATACATATGTATATACAGACACACACACATATATACAAGACACACATATATACATGCATATATAGATGTACATATGTATATGTAGATATAACTGTGTGTGTGTGTGTATGATGTGTCTATGTTTGTATATGTCCAGAATACTTGGACCTCAAATGAATTTCTACCTCCTTTTCTTTAATTTGGAAACACCAAGTCTGGTATCAAGTCCCAGCCCTCAGACACTAACTATTCCTTCACTTTTTCAAGCTTTTTCGAGTATGTGGTCATTAGTTTGACTAGGTCTTTCTAGTCAAATACTAAACAAAAAAAAAAAGCTACTTCGCTTCAGTAGCCAATATGATGTAACACATGAAATTACTTCAGGGTGAAGGTATATTAACAAGGTATCAATACAGCTAAGCATGAAAATGGAAGTGGTGCCTGTTCAGGGAGGATAACAAGCAGGGGAAATCTAAATGGGGAAGATTGCTCCCCTCTAACCCCTGCCCTGTCTCCACCTGAATATATGTTCTTTTTCCTTTTTATTTTCCTTTCTGTGTGTTCGTGTGCTACACAGTAAATTCATTGCTGAAATGTTTACCAAGTCCAGTATGTCAAACATTTCTGCAATATGGTTTAGTTAATATCGGTGTGCAACATTTTGACATTTATCCTGGAGGTCTCAAATCCGGTAGAAAAAGGAGTTGAATATTGGCACAATTTTCACAATGTCATTCAGTTCTGAATGCAGCTTATGTCTGCATCTGGGGCTAAATGTGCCAAAAAATGGGAAATTTTGTGTGGGACACCGGGACTCTGCTTATTTCTAATGGTAAATGACATTTGGCATTAGCACTTTTTTTCCTTTTGTTCCCCTTCTCATGTGAGAGGGACTGGATCTGGATGATTTGATGTAAATAGTAAAAGCATGCCTGGAGGAATACTTCCAATGGTCCTTAGATAAATATAGAAATTGGAAATGGGAAGCTAAAAGATAATCATAATACTAGGCTAAGTTGTCAACAAATTATTTCTCAATTTAAAGATAAAGAGACTTCTATGTTTATTTAACGAGTTTACAATGTTTTTGTGGAGATTCACCTCTTTTGCCCTCAATCCCACTTATCTACCCTTTATGGACGATTTAGTTTGGCAGTCACTTTCCAGAGTTCTTACCGTGACTATTAAAGGATCTAATTTCCCTGTACACTTTTTGCATCTTCTTCCACAAGAATAGAGTTGATACGGCAGCAAAAAAACTTCCTAAGGGAGCCCCTTCAGAACAAGTTTTCCCACATCGTTATCATTACTTTCCTTTCTAGGTATCAGTTTTCGTGCTGAAAAAAATGCTTGTCATTGTTCATTCCAGCTTTTGCGATCAAGGCGTCCTTTCTCTGCGAGTATAACTGATGCTTTGGGTAGCGAACTCTTTAGGGTAAGCATGATACTTTTTGTATTGTGGAGTTTGTAAGCACCCTGATCAGTTTAGTCTTTCAAAAATCTCAGCTGTAGTTTGGTGAATTATATGGGTGGGTCTGTATAGGTTCGCAGGCCTTTTTGGTGGATCACCAGTTCAATTTATACTGAGATTAATGGAAAGGTAAGTGAATTGGATTACCATGTTATGATATTTTAACCTTCTTTTCTTTGATGGAAACTATTTTGTACAAACATAAACTTAATTGTGTTGTTTAATTACTTGTTCTCAGGAAATTGGTGTTGTTCATAGGAGATGGCATCTTTGGAAGAGAATTTACGATTTATATTTGGGGTGACCTTCTATCTTAACCTATGCGATTTTCCATTTGGAATATTGTGCCTTCTCTTATTTGAACTGAAATTATTCAGCTAATGGCACTTTAATTGTACATGTAATTTTCTTGACCAAGACCATGGCAACCAAGTGTGTGTATCATGAAAGGAATGATCACAAGTCAACATGTGAAAGCAATTGATGCGGTGTCTATTCATTAGATTTCTGCAAATTTATGTTCTTTCTCATTTTTGGAGCTCATTTACCTAGTGGTTAATATTTCTTCTGTTAATTTAGGACATTTTGTTGTCTTCACTCTGTGACTTCACGTTGGAGAATCATGAGAACTGTACTCTTGCATTTTCTCAAGTCACGTGCAAGTTTAATTTGCAGTCATAAAAGGAAGGCTGCTACTATTTCAATTTCTTCAATTTCTTACTCATCTAGTGAATGTACTTAGATTTCAAGTGTTTTTATTATCAACATTTGCTGTCTTTCTTCCTTGTAAAGTTTTTGAATTGTCAGCTGTTCCGAGCTTTTCCACAATGATGCTGTATCTTTAATTTTCACGTACAAAACCAGGCTAATGAGCTAGTAGCTTAAAAGTTGGGGGGAGTTGCTAATTTATTGAGCTAAGAGAGTTAATCTTGAGTGCAATGAATCACTGTAAAAGATTGGCTTCATTGTGCTATAATATTTATGCATAAATTGACTTTTACAAGAAGAAAAAAAGAACGGAAACTGGTGAAGAAAATGGATGAAGGACTGAAAAGAAACAAGAGAATTTAGGCTTCAAGCTGAGACAGGAGCAGTTAATTCCTGGAAGGTTCATGTCATGAGCTGCCTCCTGGAGCTGATATATAGCAATTTTACACGGCTATTCTTTGAGGGCCCAGACTACAGGATCTCCTAGTAAAACTTGGCCTTGGAGACCAAGATCTAACAGATTAAGGCTTTGAAATCGCATGTCTGCACCTAGGTTGTGATACAATGGTAAAATTAATAAGTCGTGACTGGAAGGCCAGCAATGTGCCTAAAACAGCAAATTAAATCCCTTTGAAACCTAGATTAGGTAAAAGTAATCATCTTTGCAAAGGAAACTTTCCTGTTTAGGCTTCCCCTTCTCTTCTGTGGTATTTCCCCAAATTTCTAGTGTTTTCCTTTCATCTGACAAGCTTTGGAAGTGCCATCATTAACCCAGATTCCCAGTAAGGATTTCATGATATGTAACACCTTGAAGCCTCCTATTCTCACTTAAGTTTCATTCTTTTGTTCGTGCAGTTCAATTTCTTTGGTTCATGCCAGTCTGAATAACTTGCTTCTGGCTGCCGTAAACTTAATTCTGTTGGAAACTCATAATTTCTGCTTACTGGAAGATATGAAAGATAGCAAGAATATATAGTCTTCATTGTTCACCTCGATAAGCAATTCCCATGTCTAATATATAAGTCTCTCTTGATAAGGAGCTTGATGCTCTATGCCTCCAATAAAAGTTTTTGCCTGTTGTTCTTCTTTGCAATAGTCTGCTTTTGCTGCAATTGCATTTTTTTTGTAGCACAGAGCTTTCTGTTATTGTGCTTTATGCTTTCAGCAACTCGAAGAGCTTTAGAGCATATATTAAATGCTGAAGTAGCTTTAAATTTCATAAGAAAATATGATAGATTGCTGCTTTTTACTGGAAAGTGCTCTTCCAGTATTGTCCTTAAACTTGTATCTTTATCCTTTATACTCAGTTGAAATTGAATCAGTAACTTGAAGAAATTCAGGGAAAGCATTAATTTTTGAAGTAGCTTTAAATTTCATAACAATGTATATGGAATGCTTCCTTATACTGGAACATACTCTTCCTGCATTCTCCTTATAATTGAATCTGTTTTTTAGTCATACTCTTTTTACTGGTCATATAACACATCCCTCCTATTTTTGCTGGGTTCTATGACTAAAGTGTATATTACATTTTTATCCAAGAATACTATGGTATTTTGCATATATAACCACGATTTTTTGATGCTTATGTAGGAATATGCAGTTTGCAGTGGTTGAGAATCCTGGATTCTGGAACTGGACATTTACTTTGAAGGACATTAATGGAGAAGTGCTAGCTGAAATCGATCGTAACTGGAGGGGTTTTGGTTTTGAGGTTTAGTTTTTCAATGTTAATGATTTATGTTTGTTTCCTAAACTAGAGTCTAGTGCTATCCAATTTGTTGTGGCATTTTTTGGACTTTATATGAAGTAAAGCTCTGCTCTTCTTTCTTTTCTTTTGTTTTGGACTTTATTGGTTTTTTTTTTCCTTTTTTTTTGGGGGGGGGGGGGGGGGGTGGGGTGGTGGTGGTATTGGGGGTAAATGATGCAGACCTTGGTTTATTACTGCACCTAGTGCACTCATTGCTCCTCTATTATTTTTTTTTTTTTTGCTTTTTGTTTTTCCCACTTTGGTTTTGGTACGGCTGTTGTTCCTCTTGGAATCCGAAGATTTTGTCTTGGCTCTCCTCTTTTCTTCCTTTACCCAACATATCAATATACCAAAGTATATCTTCTTTGCTAAAGTTATGTGAATAATGACATAATACTGGTGAAACATTCTCTTAGAAGGCTGCTAATGAACACTTTCCTTACATGGTGCCAAATTGATTGTGCTTGCACTTAATGTGATGCAGCTTTTTACTGACGCTGGCCAGTATGTTATCCGATTTGGCACTGCTGATCCCAGTTATCCTGATGGAGAGGTAAATTTTTAATTGCTGATTCTGTATGTCATCTATTGTTAATATGGGCATTTAACTGCTCCCTCATTGCAGAGTCAAGAGTTGCAAGTGAATCATCCGTTGACTCTGGCACAGAGAGCAGTAGCTGTTGCTTTAGCCATCTCACTGGATAATGACTATTTCTCAAGACATGGCGGCGTGTAAGTTAATTTGTGTTGCTCCATTTTTATGAATCACCATGTAGAGAAGTACAGGGACAAACTCATAGCGAATAGTATTGCATATGTTTTCTGGTAACTTATAGGTCAAAGATTTATCTGTGGTTGTAAAGCTGGTATTTTCGATTGTCCTTATTTTTTGGTACTGACCATTGAATTTATAGTTTCTGTAATGTTTCTATCATAACATACATATAACTTGCTGTTAATTTTGCATTAATTTTGTACCACCAGGAGCATTCCTTTCTTTGTGGTCGGAGAATGATGTTTCAAGGGTTGGAATTTTTGGCAATCTACCAGGGTTTTGTACATTACAAGATCCTTTTGCTGAGGTGCTTCTCCGCTCTGGAGATGGTAAATGACTATCAGGTGAATTGGTTCTTGGTACATCTGCAATGGCTGTGGTGGTCATATGCAATGTTGATGAAAATTAGTAATAGAATTAGTATCTGTTGTTTAAGGCCTTGAAGAATGAGCAATAATTCCTCTTAGATGATTGTACACAAGGCCAACAAGAACCCTTATGTTTTTGTGAAGCATGATGATGAAAAATTAAAAGACTCCAAGCTTGATCAAATGCCTTATTGGAGTTTTCTGAGATCTTGGTTAGAATGAAATTCAGAGTTTCCTTGGAACAATGGGTGCAGTCATTCTTTCTTTCTGAAAAATATGTTCAGGGTTTTAGTGAACAGAATTACATGGTCAAAGAAGAAAACTGTTAAAATACAATGAAAAATACGGGTAACAAGGAGGTCATTAACTCAAAATTAAATCAGGAAAAAAAAAAAAGGCTTTGTCAATACAAACTTAATCGGATATACGGCATGGTTTAAAAAAGAAGGGATAATTACATGAACCTCCCCTGAGGTTTCTAACAATTTCATTGCGCTCCCTTAAGGTTTGAAAAATTACACTTATCTCCCTTGTTTTGATAGTTTTGGCAACAAAATCTTAAAATAATATAGACTGTCGATTTTTTATATAAATATCCAAAAATGCCCTTGTGTAATGAGTTTTGATTTATTTTTCTATATAATTATAAGATTATTTAGTATAATTATAAGGAAAAGTTGTCAAAATTTTCATGTTCATATCTATTATTTGATAAACAGTTGTAATAATAATTTTATTACTATGATATGATACTTTTGATGGTATTTTATTATGAATTTAGATTTATAAGATAGAAAAGAAAATGTTGAAATAATTCATTTAAAATTTATGAATTTTTTGAGCAGTGAAATTATCATAATTTAGTAGTGCTTTTGGGCTATTTTTTGATTTATTGTTAATTTTAATACCAAAAAATAAAAACAAAATCATCAAAAACATTGGATTAACATAAAATTAACTCGTAAAAAAAAAATCGCTAGTTCGACGTTTGGTTATATAGAAATTAAAGGTAATAGTGATAGTTCTACAGTTTTATTGGTGAAAATTTTTTAAAAAGGAACAAGAAGGAAAAAGAATGAAAAAATAATTTTAAAACTTATTCTAAGTATAAGCATACCAAATAAGGGAGTTTTGTTAAAATATTTAAGGGTAAAATTATCATTTTAAATGACAAGGGAGGTATGTGTAATTTTTCAAGCTTCAGGGGAGTTCAGTGAAATTGTCAGAAACTTCAGGGGACGTTTCTGTAATTATCCCAAAAAGAAACATTGTTTAGAAAAGACTCATCGACAATGATATGGTACAGGCACTTCATACAATTTTCTGTGCCTTACAATTTATTGGCCGGTAGATTTCATCTTTTAATCAAAAAAGGATGAATTGTTAGGGACAAGAGGCAAGGATGGTTGTAATTGATAAACCGTCCCAAGCAATAAAAAGCTCCAAATTTAACAACAAGGCCAAATTTTAAAATCTAAGGACATGTGAACACCACATAATTTTAACACAACTAACATATAGGGTGGGGGGGGGGGGGGGTTGTTTAACACAACTAACATGTAGGGGATTATATAAATAATAACGAAATATAGCATATCTATTACAACAACATACAAACAATCTTTTATCCCTTTTACCATTTTTTTTCTTTTTTTTTCCGAAAACGATAACTATTATATAACGTATTCTATTCCGGAGACCTTATTAAATCAAATGGGTGCTTTAACAACATTCTTAAATTTTTTTCGCTGCAGGCGAGATTTGAATCCCCACCTACAGCTCAATGAGGGATTTAAGACGGCCATTGAGCTTGGTTTTTTTTTTATTCCTTTTACCAAACATCTTAAAAGTGCATTTCCTTCTCAGAAGAGCTTTCTGCGCGGACGTACCGCATTCCCAAACGAGCCCTTGTTATGTAACATTATTCAGGAACGATTGCAGTGACAATCATATTATTCCTCTTCCAAATTATTCATGGTTTTGATTATATGAGTTTCATTGCTGGAATCTATCAACAGTCATGGGGACCAAACAAATCCAATCAGTCGATAAGCACCCCAGTTTTTTCAACGACCGTCCATTGTCGTCCTCTCCATTGATCTTTTGCATTCTTGTGATTCTGCCAAATATAGCCGCCCGTGGACTGCTTTCATTTGGTCCCCATCGACGTTATCCACGTTATTCTGTCTCCCACTTCCACGCGTCGTTCACATCTTTCTCTCATACCCAACCGGTCTATACTCTTCAACATTGTTTTCTTTTTGTTGCCTTGTACGTTAGGTCATATTGTCCATGAACAATACCTTCTATTGTTCTTCTTTTTAATAAAAAAGTTTGGTTGGATTTAGTTCTGATCATCATTACAGATTAAGGAACGCCTCCAGAACTTATAAAAATTCTTACAGGTAGCTGTTTTTGGAGGTGTTTTTAAAATATTTTACTGCAGCAATGTAGTTGAAAAACTTTTTTACCGTAGATGAGGTTATTTTTTATATTTTTTGTATTTTTTAAGGTTGTTTTTTTATGTTTTTGGTGTTTTTGAAGCTTTTTTTTTTATGTTTTTGAGGTTTTTTTTTATATATTTTTGGTATTTTTGAAATTATTTTTGGTGTTTTTGAAGTTGTTTTTACTTGTGTATTACTGTACCATTATAGTTGAAAAACTTGTTTTTCAAAAAATCGCTAATCCAAACAGAGCAACAATTTTTATGCCAACAGAAAACTTGAAAATCCGACCTTTAGGCATGATCATGTTGTTAGTCGACTGTTTGTGAATACCACCACCACCAACCACCCCGCCCCCTAGTGGATGCTGAGATAGGAAAGCTGCAAGCATAGCTCCTGCGTGCAGTTTATGTACCTTTCCATTCCAAACATTTGAAACCCTCACACTGGTTTCATTGAGTAATACAAGTCAAGTTCAGGTAAATATTTTTGGTCATCGTAAAACAGATGCAGAACCTGATTTGTTGCTGCCACAATTAGCACCGATCTGTTGTGTGCACGATGTTTCCAATATCAGATGATTGATTACAAAAAGAGAAGTCTATTTTCCCATGAAGATCAAGTATTTCACGGGAACATTAATCAGCACTCGCCAAACTTTGATGAGACGATTTAATTTCCAGACACCAGGCTCTCCAGTAAAGTTGTTGAGTAATTCATGAAGTCATAGCATTACATATATAACAGCAGCAAGTTCAAATCCTTACCATCTATTTCAAAGTCCATCCAACAGCAACTGGAACATAAAAGACCAGCATCATAGCACTAACACTAAACGTGTTGTATTAATACCTAAGCTCCCGATGAACTCATCACACACAACTTCTAAAACTTGTACAAGCAGAATGCGCAGTGGAAGCATGAAGCATTTGTCCAACCTATTGTCAAGCACCAATGACCCTCTGAATAGCATGTCAGGCTTTCTGAAAATAAAGCATCATGAAAATCTTTAAGTTTTACAATGAAAAGAGGTTTTATATCAAATCTGAAAACTGTAGTGATGCAAACTGTAGCTAAATTTTACCTGCATCGGAAGGTACAACTTGAATTCTGGTGGGAGTTCTTCCTCGGAATACAGCCGGTCAGAGAAATAAATTCTTCTCAAGCGGCAATTGGCATGAACCTGAACTCTCAAAGTTTCAACATAGTTGGTTCCATATGCTCGTCTTGTCAAATCAGTGTATGTAAGATTTATGGTTAGAACAATGTAAGATTTACGTCATGCGGTTCTTGTAAGTTATTGAGAAAGAAATTAAAGAACTTTTTAGCAAGGAAGTTGACAATAATTTGGCTAATCTAATCTGTGAGAGATGTAGATCTATTCTAAAACTGTATATTAATTACTCCTAGCAATCCCCATTTCTAACCTCTAAAGTGACACTATTTGGAAAAACCAAAATTAGAAGTCTATATTTCCCTGCTTTTGGTAAGAAAATTAAGGTGCATTTCAATCTTATGTTTGACTATGGATCTTAAAACACAATAATCGTTCAATCTTCTGTAATGGGCTAAAGAATTTCATGATTTATTGCAGGAAAAACTTTTCCTCAGTAGAGACTAGAGAGTTTCATATTCATGCATCCAACTCAATAAAAATAAGAGCAAACTACCCACAGAGTCCTTAAACGATTTCAAATATCTCAAATTGGTCCCTCATTTATTTCAAGTCTTAAATTGACATCCCTAACAATAAAAAGTGTCAAATTTTGATCCTCAAGTCTATTTTCGTGTGTTTGGATTGTAAGTTATTTGAGATATTTTTACCGTAGCACTTTTTATGATGTGATGTATGTGAGATAAAAAGGTAATTAGGAAGATAAAAATGTGTATTGGAAATTGTAATGGTGATGTAAACAAATATATTTGGACAAATAACTTACAATCCAAACACACTATTAGATTCGTCAAAATTTGCCGTTTTTCCTAAAAATAAAGGAAAGAAGGAACATGCGTTGCCAAATTGACAAATTTCGTGGAATCCAGCTATATAATTTACTTTTACCTACAATTCATAAGTGTGCAATTTGCAAATGTGTTATAGACCACAAGATAGCATAAATTGCAAATTTAAATATGAATTCTAAATTTTAGATTTATCGATAGCCGATTATCCGTCATTAGAGGTGTAATTGCAGTAGGGGTGCAAACGAATCGAGCCGCTCGCGAGCGGCTCGATTCGAGCTCGACTCGAGCTCGAGCTGCTCGAGCCAGAGTCGAGCTCGAACTCGAGCTCAAAACATTAAGCTCGTTAGCTCGCGAGTCGACTCGCGAGCTCGAGTATATATATATATTTATTTTTTTTATTTTTATTTTTAATAGTAAAATTACATAAATATCCTTAATATTTTATTATTTATTAAGAAAAAATATTATTTTATTTATTTTTTAAAAAATAAAATAATTATTTTTTATTTTTTTCGAGCTCGAGCTTGAAAATTACCAGCTCGTTGAGCTCGAGCTCGAGTTCGAGTTCAATGAAATTAAGTTAAGCCTCGACTCGATAATGCCAAAGTTCGACTCGGTTCGGCTCGTTTGCACCCCTAAATTGCAGTCAATAATTAACGGCCTAATTCAATCAACTTTGCATTTTCATATAATAATACAATTTGAGTTGCAAATTTGGATTTCATTTTAAAATCTGATTCATGAGTTAGCCTCTACAGTTGCACCTGCGACGGATTGTTGATTCCCTAATCCCATTTTGATGACTTTTTTTTTTTTTTTTTTGTGTGTGGGTGGCAGTCACTATTCTTGATGGCTTCACGTTAAAGTGACCCTTCCCTAAACCCTTTCCATGGATGAAACTCTACTTTCTACCTGACTGGATGTTGAAAGCTGAAGATTTGTCATCTTACCTGCCCTGGTTCAACTCACTATAGTTTGCCATAAGTTCTAACTCGTATTGTTTTAAAGGGAAAAAAAGGTTAAGAATTATCATCTAGTTTTTGCCATTCTATGCCAAATCATGCACAATAAAATGCCCCAATATTTAATTTGTTTTAGTTAGCTTTTTTTTTTTTTTTTTTTTGTCACTTGTCATCGTCTACATCTACACCTACTCCTAGTTCTAATATAACCTATACTAGGATGTAACTCAACAGGATCACGGAGAACCGATGAAAATTAAACCATCATCGAACCATACGAGTGTACAACACCCACATGGATCTTAAGCAAAGTCACGTTAAGTTGCAATTTTTTGATGGGAGGTCAAGGGTTCAACACCCCACACTAAAGGTAGCGGCCAACTCCGCTAAAGGGAGTTGATTAATTTGTTTTAGTTAGCCGTAATTGACTAATTTTCACTCTAAGTGCAGGGGAGAACTTTTAGAATTTTCTCGAGATCTATATTTAGTGTTTGAATCCTAATTCTGACGGTCGGAGATGGGAGACATATGGGAGGCAAAAAATAATAATAATAAAATAATAATAGTAATTTCACTCGAACGTCAACAGTTCTAGGATAAACAATTGTAGCATGACTCTCAAGCTCAAATAATTGTGTAATCATGACATGATTATTTTATCCATAATAATGTAATCATAGAATGATTACTATGCCCAATTAATTCATTGATATACATGGTAAGTAAATAGTTTAACACGAGTATTTGTCATTAGTCCTACATTTCTTTACTTTAAAATTGGTACAGATCATCCTGACTCTGTGTGACAAAATTGACATTAATATAACATAATCACCGACCATCGACAATCAAACTAATCTCCACTCATTCATTACTCAGGAAAGGAGAATCTGCGCCAGAAGGTTAGATAAAGATATATGTGGAAGTGTGGAACTCCTTCTGCTTGTTATATGTATATATTTTTTTTGTCGTAACGGTAGAATTCTTATAGCCTAATTTAGCCTATAATCTTCTGTCTGCTTGTTATATAGGTATGCTATTTTCTTGCCTTTGATATAAGTTAAATTTTTCTTCAAGAAAAAGATGCACTTTTGCAGGTGTCCTAACTTAATGTTTGGTTTATGAACTCGATTGGACTTTTTATTTATAGGAACAAAAGGTAGAAATGACTTTTTTCAAATATATATTTTACCTTTCAAAAATTTGAGGCAAAGTAAACAACATGTTATAATTTTCTAAAAAGATTTTGAGTATTTAAATTTGCAAATAACCAAGAGCATAGAAATGGAAAAAAAAAAATCGATGATGTTTTACTTATTAAACTTTCTTTCCTTGCATCTTAGTCCGTGTGAAAATAAAAATATGTTGAGTTTTTAAGCTTTTATTTGGAGGGGGTGGGGGTTAAGTTTTTATTCTCTGTTTTCTAAGAAAATAAAACTTAATTTTTAAGTTGATTGGCTCGTTTATACTCAATTTTCTTTAGAAACATGATATGCATTTTTCATATTTAATTCTTTATTTTTTGCTCTTAACATGGGAAGCATAAGATTTAATTAGCAGGGAAAGAGAATTTGAATTCAAAATATTTCACTTAAAAGTCTTGATCGTAGTCACTAGACTAAGGTCTTCTCGACATTTAATTGTCTATTTATTTTCTCATATTTAATCCAAAAATTACTACATTAATCTTGTGTGATAGTCTCTTAACATAACTGCAATCTATTTCTATATATGTGCATTCCAGAAACTATAAAATATATTGCTGATGTCAGTGACCATAAATTGTTTTTAAAACACTTTCAAGTGATTAACACACAAATATATACATATACATATACATATATATACATACATATGTGTATATATATAAACACACATATATGTGTGTTTGTGTGAGTGTATATAATGTTTTTCTTTTTCTGATACACACATATATGTATAAACACACATATATGTGTGTTTGTGTGGGTGTATATAACGTTTTTCTTTTTCTGATACACGCATATATACACATATATGTATATATATGTATATGTATATATATATCTATATATGTATATATATATGTATATGTATATGTCAGAAAAAGAAAAACATTATTGAATCAGAAATCTTTTCGGTCCCCACCCCATCCCAAAAAAAGAAAAGCCAAATCCCAGTTCCCCAGAATTAGTCCCCACCCCATCCACAGAAATAGAATCATGCCAATGAAAATTTAAATGTATAACAACAATATACAAGGTGTACATGTATCAATTTATGCTTATTGTATTCTGAGAAATATACAAAGTACAAACGAACCAGGTCCCATTTTGCCTCTCTTTTTCCGTCCACTCCTCTTCTCTCAGCCCAGTTGTATTCCACTTTACAAGTCCCCATCCCTCTCTCCATCCCTTCATTTTTTTCACGTTTTCTTTTATAACTTTAATGCTAAAGGTTATCATATATCCATAGTTCTACAGTAACACAGTACTTGGTGTTTGCATATTTACATGCAGAATAACTATTGGTTTGATGTTGTTCTGAGGTGAGTTCTTGATCTTCTTGCATCATTTTCAGGTGTTAGTCAAAAGGGTTGAATTCAGATTTTCTTGATTCGATTCCAAAACCTCTGCTGCACTTATTAAGTTCTGTTGCACGTAATATATTGGAAAAAAGGTGGTTTTGATTGTTAAAGGAAGATTTAGATTATTCTGCTGCATTGATTTTCTTTTCGGTGTCCTTTTTGTTCTTTTTGCAGGCTTTTTTAATATTACCTCAGCAGGGTGAATATCAGCTCTGTTGTAGTAGTTGTAACAGTAAAAAGATTGCAGAAATCTCAATAATTTTTCAGGAGATTTGCTGATTTTTCGTTGTAAGGTAGACACATATATGCTTATCTGTATGTATAGTCTATAGATCATTAACTTTTATTTAATTTTCTTTTTCTTCTGGGGTGGTTTGGGGGGTGGGGGTGGAGGAACAAGGAGATAAGCACATGTTAGGCCTGGTGGTTTGGCTTGCTTAATCAGAGTTATTCATACTTGGCATGTTTCGAGGTGTGATATTGTATACTTGGATACACTTTCAGTCTTATCAGATCTTCTTGTTTAATTTCCTTTTCTGGTTTGGGTTCCCCTGTTTCATTTGGGTGACTGTTTAAGTAATAACCACAGCTTAATCAAGAAAGGTTCTCAACTTTAGCTTTCTGTATAGTATGGTAGTATCTAATGAGGTTTGTCTAAAACTTTAGTTGATCTGAATTGATTCTTTTATAAAGTAGAGAATTTCATGTATTGCTTGTTTTGTATAAACGTGATGTTGTCTTTTGTACTCTGGATGTTGTTTTTAACCCGCTCATCAGGGTACGGTGTCAATTTCTCCATTAGATTGCTTTCAGCTAACCTCCCCACAAATCTGAAATCATGAAGAATTTATTCTGGGCTACCCTTTTCCTTATGCACTGTCTTATTTATTTATATTTGGATTTTATTGGAGAATTTGGAATATTTTGGTCAAAACTTGAACTGTGTATCATGTTAGTCTAATGCATGTCCACAAAATGAGGCAATTGATATGAAAATCTTTCCTTGAGTTGTGCTAGAAAGTAAACTAAGACATTTTCCAGGAATCTTATTACTTAGGTTTGAAGAATCCTTAGTTTTCCATAAAATCCAACTTTTCTAATTGTTTTGGTTCCAAGTCATTAGCAAAGAACACTTGCTACTTATTCTTTTTCTGCTGGAGACGATAAATTTATCTCTTCTGTATCATTTTCATTTGTCAGACTTGTCTTGACAAGAAGAAATAACGAGATTTATTTGATATAAGCTTCTTGTTGCCTTAAAGGAATCTATTGTTCCTGATTATACTTGTATTCATTTTTAAATCTTCCTCAGCTTGCAATATCTACAGTTCTGTTCATTTTCCTGTGCAGGTATATTGATCAATTGTGTAAAGTAGCATCTCATGGCTTCACTGGACCTTGACACACCATGGCTGGCCTCATCCATTGAATCCTTTGACGGTTCCCTAGATATACACATAGAGGAAGTTAGTTCTTCTGCTAGTTTAGATTCACTAGACAAATCGAAGTCCATTATACATTGTAGCCAGACTATCCCAAAGCCACCTCCTCTCCCAGCTAAAATATGTCAAAGAACCAAAAACCAAAGATGTCTCTCAAAATCCTGTTTTGTTCCGAAGGAAACTAAAGATTTGTGGGACAGGCTCTTTAGAGAAGGATATGCAGCAGATGTGTATATCATCACAGAAAATGGGTCTGTAATTCCAGCACATTATAGTGTTCTGGTATGTAAGTCAAATTCATCGTACCTTATTTACACCTTAGTTGGCATACCCTGATCAATTCTAAGCTGTACAGTCTGCTGTGTGCAACTTGCACTTTAGCCACTGTAGTTGAAAGCACAACTAAACTTAGTAGGCTTGAAGATTATGTGAAAGCTTGCTAATGACAAGGAGAAAGCTTGTCGTTGTCTGCCTGGAAATTGTTTAATCTGATAGATGACTAGACAACATTCACTTTTATTTGTAATAGCTGAAACATGTCCCTTTTTCCTCTTTGTTTTGGCAGTGTGTTGCATCAGCAGTCCTGGAGAATTTTCTGCGGCAATCTAAAGCAAAGAATGGTATAAGATATATAAAGATTCCTGGGCTACCCTATGATGCTATTTATGTTTTCATACGTTTCCTTTATTCATCCTGGTATGCTGCCCATCTCGCTATTTACTTTCTCGTCTATTGTTCTTCTGCTTCAGTACAGTACAAAATCATAAGTGAAGTCTTTGTCATTCTAATTCTCCATGCAATTAGTATCTGTTCCTTGTTTAATCCTTCTAAACAGTCCCCTTTCTCAGTCAGTTGTCATGATGGTGACAGTTTTGCCTGCAGTCTTGGTCCAGGCTTCTGATAAGAATGGTTACGAAGGTTTTTGCAGAACAATACGTTGGGTTACCAAATATGGATGTTCTTGATAAGGAATTCCCTCCCAAACTTTCTGGTGTCATGGATAGTAGTTGATATTGCAATATAACCTCTTTTAGATGACGTAGAGTGCTTTAACATGTCAAGACTATTTAGTGTCCCGAAGGATCAGAAATGCAGGGGTTTGATATAATTGTTTATAGTAGGCAACTTTTCATGGCTAAGGATTGTCTATTAGGAAGTAGTGGCTGTAGATAATTCAGTGGAGTTCATTGGTTCTTACATTGGAATAGATGGTACAAAACTTCAAAATTCTGCTCATGTCTATTCTGGTAGCATGACAGAACTAATCATTTCTTCTTGTGAAACTCCTCTTCGACCACCTTATAAGTAGAAGTGAAAATTGATACTTAATTCTCTCCTTATCAAATAGATTCAGTTCCAGTGGCATCAGTAGCATAAAAGTCTTATCATCTAAGTTGCTGGAATTGGCAAGGTCAACATAATCGTCTTCGTATTTGCAGAAATGCTTATTTCTAACAAATAAAGGTGGTCTTCTTTTTCTTAGTAAAATGCTGTAACTAATAAAATATACCAAAAATTTTTACCAGTCAAAGAGTAAACAATGAATAATTAGTGTAAACCGTACAGTGACACCATCTAACTGGACCTGTGGATTTTAAACTGACTGCTAATGTTTGCTGTATCAGTTAGTGCAAAAAACCAGAACATTGCATTGATATTTCTAGTATTCCTCTTCATTTTAATGATTGTCAAGGCTTATAATGTTGGATATGTTGTTTCTTTATCTTCTTCCAGATTCTAAATTGTAGTCTTAATCTTTTCCTATCAGCTATGATGAAGGAGAAATGAAGAAATTTGTTCTCCATTTATTGGTTTTATCACATTCATACTCAGTACCATCGCTTAAAAAAGTTTGTGTAGACCTTTTGGAGCAACGTTGGTTGACAACCGAGAATGTGATAGATGTTCTGCAGCTAGCAAAAAACTGTGATGCACCAAGACTCTCCTTAATATGTGTTCGTATGATTGTTAAGGACTTCAAAACCATATCTTTAACTGAAGGATGGAAAGTAATGAAACGTGCAAATCCCAGTCTTGAACAGGAGCTTTTGGAGTCAGTTGTTGAAGCAGATTCTGTAAGAGAGCTACCCTTCGTTATCTCCACAGAATACAATCTATTTCTTTCATTTGAATGACTGGCTTCTTGTTGAACAAGATGAGATGCCTGATGTGAGTGACTTCCTAATGGTCATCTCAATATGAATAGTAATAAACTATTGTGGAACCTTCCAAGTCATATTTTTCTCTGTATCTATGAGAATATTCTGATAGATTACAGTGTTCATCCTTTCCCATAAAATGTTAAACAGTCGCTGCTACTGCTTTACAACAGTTGCTGCTACTGCTTCATGGATGGAGCAGCTAAGCAGTGCATGGTGGACCCATGTATGTATTCTTATTTGAAATATCTGACTGGAAGACACCTGTTAGAGAATCCTAATTGTCTGAAGTCAATCATGTAATATAAGATGTGTTGCTCAAGATATCTTGGAAATGTCTACTTTCAACTGAATCTGGTTAACAACATGTTCTTCGGGGTCTACAGAGATTGCTTTCTTTCAGGCAGGGGTTTTGAGCTGTATTTAGACCCTGATGGGAAGGAAGAACACTAGAAAATGTGAAAGAAAAAGTTACTTTTGTCCCATTTTTCTTTGTTCTAGTTAGTAAATTTATGGTCAAATCTTGAGGAATTTGCAATTAAGTTAGAAGAAGACAGTATGAGAATTTTCTCCTTCATCATTCCCTTACACCCACCAAATTCCAAGTTCCAAAGAAAGAGGATAATTTTCTTCTCCCTCTGCCAGATTAGTTTCAGTTGCTTATCTGTTCTGAAAGTCATCTGAAAATTATTTTGCACTTGAACTAACAGCAAGCTATGGCACCAAAAATTGGTTGCTTAAGAGTAACTTAGACGGTAGGCCTTCACATGCAGAAACTGCATTTCTCCCTGCATCTAGACCTAATATTCCATAAGTAGGGACTGGGGGATTGTTGTGCATTTACTTTTTTATTTCATTTGGCTTTCCTGTATGCATTTTGTTTTTGGTAACTTCATCGTTGTTCTTTCACGGATTTCTGCTTACTATTTAGCATAATAATAAAGAGCCAAAACAAGTGTCGGTTGCATTATTTGTATTCCGGAAATGTCAGTTAGCTACTCATGATATTTGTGCATAGCATCTAGAGATATCATACATCAGATGTGCGCTAGATCTGTGCTGTAAGGTGTTAATCAACTAGTTGAGGTATACATATTTTAGCTACTACCTTGTTGGCAAAGGTTTAACTTATGCTTTGGTTCATTAACAGAGGATATTAATTTACTCTTTTTGTCTTAGAGGAAAGAGGAGAGGTTGAAGAAAATTGAAGAGAAAAAGGTTTATTTGCAACTGTACGAGGCAATGGAAGCATTGCTACATATTTGCAAGGAAGGATGTAGGACAATTGGGCCTTGTGACAAAGTTCTCAAAGGGAGCCAGGTTTCTTGTCCTTTCCCTGCTTGCAAGGGAATTGAAACTTTAGTCCGTCATTTCTCTAGCTGTAAGACAAGAGTCCCTGGTGGATGCATGCAGTGCAAGCGAATGTGGCAGCTTCTTGAACTTCATTCCCGCATGTGCAGTGAACCTGATCTTTGCAAGGTTCCTCTTTGCAGGTATGTGTACTGTGTACATAGTAGCATCATTACTTAAAATTTCAGCTCGCAGTGCAGGAGCAAAGCTATTTAACCAGGCTAAAGAAGTTGCAGATTTATGCGATTTGCGCATTCAAATGTTTATACATATAAAATGTGCAAACTTTAAAGTCACCAACTGATAAAACTTTACTGGACAAACAAAGATAACCATTGCCAATAAATGACAGTGACATACAAACTTTTTTGCGATGATTGTGGTTTATAGCTCTGTAAACAATTGCTATAACAGAAATTGCCACTGCCCTTCTTTGGGTTTCAGGCATTTCAAGGAGAAAATGCAGCAGCAAAGTAAGAAAGACGAGGCAAAATGGAAACTTTTGGTAAGCAAGGTCGTGGCAACCAAGAATGCATTCGGACCATTCATGTCGCGGAGGTCAAGTTTTTCATGACCAAAATATATATTGATTGTGGCCTTTTATTTAGGTGGCCATATCAAATTTGTACATTGTTGGAAAGAAAAAGAATATTGTACAATTTGAAATAAATCAAAGCTTGCTCGTGGAAGAGAATAACCTGTTTTTCTGATATCTCTTCAATTGATGTTTTTGAAGTAATGAGGCTTCAGAAGTTAGATCAACAGAAGGCAATCTTGGATTTAAAGTTGGAAGGTGGTGTGAATGTGTTCTCGAGGATCATTCACGTTCCCTTCCTGCATACATTGTATATGAGATTCATGATGGATAATTTGGATGAAGAACTCAAATTTTTTGAGGGTATGATGATTTGTGCTGGTTTTGTGTACATGTTTCTATTTATACATATATGTAGAAGGCTTAGCTGAGGATTTTTTATCGTGGAGAAGATCAAAGAACAAAAGGACAGCTTTTGAATCAATAACCAACTATGTGCAATGGCTTTTCAACCAACTATTTGCTTCGCCCCTTGTTATGTTGCATTTAGTTAAAGGTTAATTTTTTTCTCAAAATTGTAATCAACAATATGTGGATATTGGTGTTTTGGTTTGAGGTAAAAAAAAAAAAAAAAATTCAAACTAGAGTGACAACAGGTATAGAGTTTTTAGAGGGAGCATTCTTGTTTAATCATTTCGCCCGAATTTAGATTTAGATTTTGATAAATCAATCTCTTTATTTTCTCGTTTGTTTTTGTACCTAAACGTTAAATTTTATCAATAGGTAAAAGTGCTAAAACTTGGAATCAATTGACAAGAAAAACTGCTTTTTGGATCATCCTCTAGAAGCCTTGCAAAAGTATGGGGCGGAAAAAAAAGAGAGAGAGAGAGAGAGAGAAGAAAAATCAATGTCTCTGAATCAGGAAACAAATCGAGAAAACCAATTTCATTTTTAAAAATGACTTCTCTAGAAGCTAATTAAATTTTTTTTTTTGAACTTCTAGGTTCACTTTGGATTGAAAATGGACTTCAATTAGTATGCATTTGGATTGAGAGATTTAATGAAGAATTTGAAATCTTTTGAAATCTCTCTAATCATTTACATTATTTATGAGGTATTTAAATTTGTAAATTACCCATTATTCTTGTATTTAAAATATTTTTTAATAATTGATATATTACAAACCCAAATGTCCATTAAGCAATTCAAATAACTACACGATTTGGATGAATTTCAAATCTTTCGTCAAATTTCTCAATTCAAACCATGCTTTTTAAGAAGCTATTTTTTTTTACTCAACAAAGTTTACTAGTGCATGCTGATACCGGTTCAAAACATTAGGCACCAATTCGCAATTTTCAAAAATTTCCAAAATTTCAACTGGAGAGAGCCTAAATTCTTCAGTAGCCTGGAAGTACTTCTGACTGGTTGACTAAAAACTCGATAAAAACCCTAATAGCCCTTCCGGACGAAATTCTCCACTCTTAATCGCCATCGGAATCCGGCCCAATTGAAGAAGTTTGAACTCGTGGTTAGTGAATTTTCTCCTCTTGATTAATTTAGCTCGTGTATGGATTTCAATTACCCAATTTCTTCGTGATTATATATTACATTTTTTCAGTGATTTGGGTTCTTGGAGTCTAGTTTACGAATGCAAAATTGGATTTTTTGTTGTAATTTTACAATTTGAGCTCCCTTTCGGCTTCTTTATTGGTTGATTTTCTGTGTCATCGTTGTTATTAGTATTTTGTTGGTACCTTTTACCATGGTATTGATATTATTGTAGCATATTCTTGTCATGTTGTCCTGCTACCATTGTTCTTGGATGCAAAGTCTCGTTTTGTATTTTATGTATTTTATTTTTTGGGTTAGCGTTTCTGCTGGTGTATGGCTTGGATTTTTGAAATATGAGAGTTTGTTCTTTATTAACTGTTTGTTAAATTACTTTAACAATATAAGAAGAGAATAAAGCGTTTCAGTTTCTGTGTTCATATTCATCAAAGAATTATGGAGAAGAACGTCTCCCTTTTTTTTTGGGTTCTTTATTCTGCTAAGAGGTCAGTGGATTTATGTTCTGAATGCCAAAGTTGATTCTTTTTATATATTGTACGGAATGAATTGCTACTGTTATTTTGTTTGTAACTGCTTATGATTTCTTGTTACAATGACTTTTGCCAAAAATGAGTTTTATTGTCCAAAGGAATCTATTTGAGGCATTATTGACTAATGCTTGAATTTTGTTGATTGGTTAATGATGCACTATCCCTTGTTCGATTGATCACTCTGTAGTGTAGCAAATGCATTGTTCAATGTCCATTTGACGGTATTGTAGATGAAATATTTAATGCTACCATAAATTACTTGGATTTGATGTTTGACATGGATTTTGGCTGGTTATGTTTTCATAAATAATCTTGTTGTCACTGTACCGTGAAGAAACCAGTGGCATTGTTAGCACTAAGACATGAGTGGAACAGGAGAGAAAGGCTCAGCAACCACCAAAACCCCAGCTGATTTTCTCAAATCTATTCGGGGGCGACCTGTTGTTGTCAAGCTAAACTCTGGCGTTGACTATCGAGGTTAGATACTATTTTATGTGTTTTATTTTAGTGGTTCTTTCCTTTCAATTAGAAACCTTCTCTTCCAATTCTGGAACGTAGTTTTGCTTACCACTTTTTGTTGTTTAGTAGTATTAACTTTCTATAATTATCATGTCCAGGCATCTACGTAGTCAGATGTTGCGACTAGTTTTTGTGGTTTTCTCATTTGAATTACCCTCTTGCGAGCTGATTATGCAAATTGAGCATCTGCTTCTTGTCAATGATTTATCCATGTGACTTTCCAAATCAACCATTTTACTTCTGAGTCATATTTGTGTTACAAATATGTGCGAGGTGTCCATTTTATGCTTTATAATTAATCTGGAATTTAGCTCTTTGTACTGTAATAGTATACCACTGGCAATGTAAATGTAACTATGGTAATAGCTGAGCAAAACCAAGGAAGTTTTGGGTAGTTCCATGTATCATGATCAATACATAAATGCAGCAAGCTAACCTTTTCTTTCCTTTTTTTTCCATGGGGCAGTGGTGGGAGTGGTTTATGTGGGTTGTAATATCTGTAAATCAGTGTCAAAAATTACGTCTTAAGAGGCCAGAAGATGTTTAAAGTGACCTGGTTCTGTTCATTGCATTTATTCAATGATGATGTTCAGTTTTACAAAATATCTTTCTGATCATGCAAGTGAAAATGACAGTGATGAACTTATGCTGTCTGTAACTTTAGATTTTGATGCTAAACCCCATACTGATTGAGTCCCGGTGTTTTTTTTTGGGGGGGGGGGGGGGGGGGGGGGGGGGGGGGAGGGGAGGAGTTGGGTTAGTTGGATGTGATATGAGACTAGTTGAACTTACTGCTGATTGTTGAGAGATTGTTGTATGAGAAGGTACTAAATGATACTCATTTGACATGCAGCAAGTGTTGCACTGCTACCTGTTCTTATGTGTTTTATGAAATAATCAGTAGTAGCTTTACTGGTAAATTTGGATTAATATTTTTCATCCTTTGTTGACGCATAAATTACTAGAATGTCTATACAATTATCCAGTTGGATGTCATGTAAATACTCAAGGAAGTTGAGCATAATTTCTTTTAACGACTATGTTCATGTTGTCTTGTTTTGCATGACATTTTCTTTGGTGTCTTGTTAGCATGTCTGCCAATCATTTGCCTTTTTGTTCAGGGCTGTTTGGATATTGAAAAAGAAAATAGCTTCTGACACGCCCAGTAGATTCATTATTTTTCCTGTATTCAAGCTGATAAATGGTAAGAGAGAGAAGAAAGATCTTTAAAACCAGAAGAGGATGATGGTGGAGTGGAGATGTCAGTGAAGAAAATGTGAGAAAAGTGGCAGGGTTAAGTTAAAAATGAAGAAACAAAAATTACTTTGGCAGAATGGTGACTGAATATGGATGGAAGATGGGGGTTTGGTGGTGGGGGAGCTGGTCAGAAGATGATAATAGGACTTGGATAGAAGCAAATTATTTGTATGTTTTGTAGCTGGGCTAAAAGGAAATTATGTTACTGGATCTTCTGAGTTTTGGAGCATTGATTAATGTCCAGGGGTCTTTCTTGTTTTATGCTTAGTCCTATGCATCAATTAAAATGCTCTAATTTCTTCTAGTAGTAGGCCAAAATGACTACTAATAAATTTGGCTAAACATAGTTGGTCGAAATGTTGCTGACTGCAGCCCTGATATAGCAAAATAAGAGCAATTGCAATTTACCATCACAATTATTTGAATGCAGGTATCTTAGCTTGTCTCGATGGATACATGAATATAGCAATGGAACAAACAGAGGAATACGTCAATGGACAGCTGAAGAATAAATATGGAGACGCTTTTATTCGTGGAAATAATGGTAAGTTTTAATTGATGTTGCTCTAGTATGTTTTTCATTTATCTTCCACTGTAATGATAATAGTGTGCGTTTCTGTGGTTGCAGTGCTATATATCAGCACATCAAAGAGAACCCTAGCAGAGGGGGCATAAAGTTGAGGTTCCAAATACATCCAAGTTATTTCATCATGTTCTGTGCTGTTGATGAATTCATAGATTAGGATTTTTTTTTGCTGTTCTCCTTTTAGGTAGATCAAGAATCTTTGTACTCCTAAACATGTTCTTCGAACTAAATCAGCATTCTGAACGCAGAAAACATGTTTTCTGTTGAACTCAATATGGATGGCTGCTTGCAGATTGTCTGACGTACAGTTGAAGTAGATATAGCTACTGGTGCCTGTATTCTGCCAATGTTGCATCAACACATGATTTGCTGGCCTACCAAACAAAAGATTTTCTTGTGTTGTACCCAAATTCGTTCTTGATTTTGCCCCCCTTCTCCCCTGTGTCTGTTATTTTCGTTTTTGCTTTTCCTTCCCTTCTCTGACATTGAACGAGATATGATACCCTTGATTCAGTGAATGCGCGCGCGCACAATTATTATGTTGATCCCGGATCGAATTGCCAAGTAAAATTTTTCTTTGGGCGGGGCTAAAGCTTGTTGAACCCAAGTCACAAGGCCTAAATTGATCGAGTAAGTAATGTTATATCATTAATAAGAGGGGGCATCTGTCGAAAAATTTGTTATGCAATTTGTAGTGCTATTAGTTCAGGATTTCGTTTTGCTTCTGCGAGAGAGTAGGTCTATGAGATTGTAAGAGCATATGGTTATATGGCCAAACTAAGCCAAAATTGTATCATCCTACCCTTTAGTTATTGTGGAATGACACGTAAAACCTTCTAGGGATCACCCTTATAGGATTACTTTGTTTATAAATAGGATATTGATCGGAAAAAAAATTATTATTATCTCAGGATAACTTATACATCCACCCTTGGGATTATACTGTTCCTGAATGAGGGATTAATTCAGTGAATGTTTAATAACATTTATAACCAATCATGGGACGAGACCAGTAATCTAATTTTATGTCATCCTAGAACCAAAGGGGGAAAGAATAGGGAAAAAGAAAGGAAAGGAAAGACAAGTAATATATAACACAACAAAGTTTTGATCTAATGGCCAAAGTTGAAACTTCAATAATTAAAAGTTTTAGTTTCGAACCCTTTCTCGTTTCTTAAATTTCACTATTTCCCTGTAAAACTTTTTTATTTTATGTATATATCTTTTTATTATATCGTTTTCGTCTTTTACAAGGTGGACGTCCTCATTTGCATCCTTTTCACCAAGCAACCCACTGAAGCAAACTGAACTACCACTGTCACTCATCTTCATCTCATTCCATTGCCTCATCTGCACTCCTTTACGGTATGAACAAATAAGGGAATGTCAACTTTTCTCTTTAAATTTTTGTTTGACTAAGCAAGTTATGTTTTCATATTCTATTTTACCCTGTTAAGTTCTTCTATTCATTCCCGATCATTTATCCTCTACTTATATCTTTTTTCTCTTTTGTTTTTTTTTCTGATATTTAATTTTACTCCTTTTATTCTGTCAAGTTTGCTTTTTGTGTTTTGCTACGCTGATCTTTTGGTCTCTGCTCGCAATCCCTTTGGATATTAATACATGAGGTAAACATATCGATCTTTTTTGAAGTTATGTGCATTTGGGTCCTTTTAGAGTTATGTGCACTTGTCAAGGCTAAGTCGCTGAGATGTCTCAAATTAGAGGTCAGTCTAGTTAATACATCAGATATATGATTCGACCATATCCTAAGCGAAATGTTATTTTCATTTCATTTTTTGTGATTTGCACTCCCATCATATGTTTTATCATATAGTGTAATAAATGAAAAATATATGATTAAAACGATAGTGGGAGTGTGATTAACAAAAATGGAAGTGTGAACTGAGTGTGTTTGGATAGGATATTATTTGAAATATTATTTTGGAATAATTACTATAACACTTTTTGTGATGTGATGCATGCGAAATGAAAAGGTGATTGAAAAAATTAAAAAAAAAAAGTGTATTGAAAATTGTGTTTATAATGCAAGCAAATAATTTAGATCCAAATATTTCCCTATCCTAAATGCAATTGAGGTTTGATCAAATCCTCCCATTGGATGGCATTCAGATCTTGAATCCTGACGATTGCCAATATATGCGTTGCTTCTGGCTAATTAGACAGTAAGTCCCACAAAAAGTGGAGTTCTTTCCATTTTCCTCCTCTCTAACTTGCTGTCCTACTTGCAAACAAACAACACCTCACTAGGGTATTCTGATCATCAATAATGAGCCTTCTTCCTTTTCCTGCAACCATTTTTTTTTTAGTTCCCTTTTTCAATAACTTTTAGTCAAGTCTTCATAGAATCCAAGCTCCCTGTATTTGACTTCTAGTTTCAATCGTTTACGTTATGTAATGATAGGTTGCTTCAGATTTGGTAGGGTCCTAATTTAATTCCACTTATAGTCATTGTACATTTAGTGAGAGGAAAATTTCGGCAATATTGATAAGATTTAGAATTAAGAATTCATATCTTGACGGGAGAGTAAGACCGTATAAGTCCTTTATTTCAGCATGTTTATTGAATATGAAAATTTTGTCCTCTGTGGTTAAGTATATGTCAATAGGTAGGGTTTGGGTTACATCTAGTTGGTCTAGATCTAAAGTCATTAAACTTAGTTAGACCTAAATTCAGATTCAGACTCGTATGGGTCCGAAAAAGTAAATCTAGACTTCAACTCTATGGATTTGGGTATCCAATAGGTATTTATGGGTATTTTTTTGAACATACAGTAAAGAACTAAAATAAAAATATTTTAAAAATATATAAAGTTGAAAAATAATATAAATCTAATTTTTGTTTTCAAATAATAAAATTAACATTCCAAAAGTTGAATGCTATATTATGAACTCAAATAAAGAACTATTATAAACTACTATTTTTTTTCAAAATTTCATCTGCATCCGCGTCCAATCCTTCATTTGTTTGCCTTAACTTTTATCCTTTTCCTAAAAAAGTTTGTATCCATCGCAATGGGAAGAAGAGGGGAAGGATAGAGGAGGCAATGGAGTATTTTTTTTCTTTTTTTTGGATGGCGGTACACTATTTTGAATGTTTTATAGAATTTTTTAATATTTTTAAGTGTTTTTAACAATTTACTGTAGTCTTATAGATCGTGATTGGAAAAAAAAAAATGTCCAGGTGCCAAATAAAGCCCTTAATTGTTAATATCTCCTGACCTCATTCAAAACTTCTTCTGACATGTTTGAATGTTTTAGATAGTTTAAAAATACTTTTAAGGTTTTAATTGGTATAATTATTGTTACTCAAGATAGTCATACTGTTGAACTTGATCTTACACCACAGTTTTTTATCCTAAGTTTACAAGCTTCACACCCTTTAACTTCACATGAATTAAATAGTTCAATTATGGTACAAAACAAAAAAAAAAATTTCTCCCAACAAGCTGTGAGGGTGTCTATAATGGTGAGAACAGTCACATATTAGTCCACTCCATCCTGCAATTCTTGTAGTTCTGCTTCAAATGGACTGCACTTGCCTGCTTCCTAAACACCAATAAAATTTATATATGTATACACACACACACTAGCCTTGACACCACATCAAGTAAGCATTGAACATAAGAGGCATCACTTCGAAGGGTAAATATTTTTGTGTTTACATATTCACTGACAGGTTGTCGAAACCTGTACAATAATAAAATAAAACCTATTTGCCAGTTAAAATGACCAAATCCGATTCCAAGTACTGGAGCAGGGACTCTAGGTGTGCAATGGGTTACTTGATTCACCCTGTTCCCGAAGAGTTTGCTTGATCTGATATACCCGAATGGAATGGTTATTTATTTTCACAAATATTTTTGAATTTGCAGACAGGGCAAGTAGGGTCGTATCCACAGGAATTGGGTATATTTGTTTCTTAAGAAATTCAAAGTAACACAGGGGGGTGATTTTGTAGGAACAACGACAACCAAATAAATTCAAATAAGAAAATAAAAATAAATAACTAATTATAAATTAAACCACAATTCACTGAACTTAGAATAACAATAATTAAAGTCCTAAATCTATTAAAACAAGGGAACAATTAAAAATGCAATAAAGTTGACAACCAAAAACCAAATGGCACTTCACTAAAATCAAGATGATATTAATTAAAGATCTAGCCAAGAAGTAATTTCAGCAATGGTTCACCTAATTGATCCTTGAAACAAAGGCAATTCCAATTATTCACTAATAAATAGGTTATAACTGCCAAACAAGCGATGGCAGTCAACCCCTCCTTACTGTGTCGGTGATCAAGGTACGCCCGTTAATCACTGCTCTAATTGAGAAATAATCCTAGGTACGCCCGTAGAATTTAATTCCCCAATTGCCTTACGTATTAGAGGAGCCCTATTCTAACCAAATAACACACTATCAGGGTTATTTTAGATTAGCCCGCGTGTCCCCCTGACACGAATCTAATCGTGCCAGTTGTCACTATTTTGAGGTAATTAAACAATTACGGATTTAATACCCCAATTGATAATAGATTACCAAATCAATTAATTATCCGGATCCAAGACAATCAACTAATTAAATAACCATAAGCATAGTAATCAGGGAATACACGAATACCAATAAATAAAAGGGAAAGATTAAATTAAATCGATCTCACAATTTTTAGGCGAGCCAGAGCCTTCGTTGCTCCTTGACTAGGATTGGAAAATTAGCTCATAATTGATGAACTAAATCCACGGGAAATTGAAAAGAAACCAGCGGCCATGTCCGTTTAAACTTGGCAAAATCCAATTCGTCCGACTACTGAATAAATAGAAAAGCTACAGAAGGTTCATAGTTTTCACTCCGTTTGGTGCACAGCAATGAAGGAAAGACTACCCTGAATTTCTAAAGAAGAAAGATCAAAAGCCACAAGTGGCTAAGTGCTGACATTCGTATGTAGCAATCTACTACCTCAAGCTAAAGAAGAAAAGTCAAAGATGGAGGAATAAGTTTTTCAACCATCTGCCATGCGTAAGAAAAGTAAAAACAACCAAGCTCAAGGAAAAGTCAACAATCTCAAGCTAAGCTACAGACGGAAAACTCTCCCAAAAATCAGCCATCCTTTTCCTCTGCATTTTTTCTTTTTAATTGCGGCGGAACCTCCACACGAAGCGAAGCCCTCCGTCCGTCATTCCCTTGCGAAAATTACCAAAATGGGCGTGACCTCTTTCTTTCCAAAAGTGCCCTGGGACAAGCTTTATGATCTGAATTCTTTTCCTGTCAATTTGGCACCTCTTATCATATTTTCGTTCTACTCCCTGAAATATACGTAAATTAAGAAAAATGAGTAGAATCCAACAATTAATCCACATCAAGTCAGGTAATAGGGGAAAATGATAATAAAATAAATAGATAAATTGCAGTCTATCAATTCCCCCCACACCTAAACCATGCTTGTCCTCAAGCATAAGAAAAGTAAACGAACACCAAAATTCGATGATGGCCATTGCCCAATCTCCTATATTGCCAAGATATTCAAGAGAAAAACATATATCGAGCATTGGTGATTAAAATCCAAGAAGCCTCCCCCCAGTTTGCCCCTCAACTGCAAATTTCTCCAATTTCCAGGTTAACTACTCTAAGAAAAGGGAATGGCGCACAACATTTATCAGCTAATGGTCCAAATATTCACACAAGTCTCTATATTAAGTCCATAAACCGGCAAGCCTTCCCATTATTTATTCTCTCTCTCTTTTTTTTTTTTTTTTTTTTGAAGGAACTTGGCAAAGCAATAATAATTAACACAAAAAGACATAGTCGTTAGCCGTCGGAGCCTTTTGACGCGAACTCCAACATTTTTAGATGAAGGAGCCCGGTTACTCAGCTCCTACCGCTATACGACCACGTACTCATATAAAGTACCACCTTTTGACGCGAGAATCGACACTTTTAGGTGCAGATCCCCGGTTACTCAGTAGTAGTTCATAGCGGAGTACAGTCCAGGTTATT
Organism: Coffea arabica; assembly: GCF_036785885.1. Lineage (NCBI taxonomy): Eukaryota > Viridiplantae > Streptophyta > Magnoliopsida > Gentianales > Rubiaceae > Coffea > Coffea arabica. The sequence goes on along the minus strand of NC_092314.1, from coordinate 42,811,558 downwards.
CACAGCCAAACGAAGCCAAAAACACATAATAACAACACTGAGAACCAACAATAGGTGCAGCTTGCCTCATTATTGCCAAACATAGAGAACTGGAGTCAATACTGGACCAGTTCACATTAAAATGCCAACAGTCATTCCCAACGCCTAGAAAAGTTAACACAGAAATCAAAAGAGCCAATCAATCCGATATTCACCAAGGAGATATCTCGGATCCAACCACATCAACCCGATACCTTTGTATTTTAAAAACTTGGCAAAAGTAGACTTGGAGTCAATAAGTCCACATCTCAATTTTAGCATTCACATGAAAGGTAAGCACCAAGAAGAAAGAACGAAAACGAGCAACTAGAAATAAAACTAAGAAAAACTACTAAAAACTAGAAACTTACATTTTTTTTTTACTAAAAACGGAAAACACTAGCATCCCCTTAGATCCCCCCCCCCACACCTATAGGACACATTGTCCCCAATGTGACAAATAAAAACCAAAAGTGAAGCAAAAGTGAGAGGGGAATCAGCCAAACTTCCTTGAAATCGGGTCATAGCGGAGGGCGAGGTGGAAACGGAGGTGCAAAGCCTGTATGCATCAGAAACTGCGCCAAATTCTGTGCCATGCCGGCAACATTGGCGTCAACGTTGACCATCCGAGCCTCCAAAGCCTGAACTTGGCCCCGGAGTTGTTGCCATTCAGTAGTCCCATGCGGTGGAGGTGGCGCAGAAGAAGATGGCCCAACTGTGTCCTCGGCTGATCCAGGAAAGGAGGAGGGCCCTGCCCGGGACGAATGATGCGCACCCGGAGCTCTAGGTGGTCCAGGAGGGGTGAACTGGTAGGAACCATCAGGCAGGTGCTCGACGACTCCCATCTTCTCCAAGCAATCTACGTCCAAGAGCTCCATCTAGCACGCCAAATGTAAGTCGTGGTCCTCCAGGTTAAGAACTCCCAACTGTATTGCCAAGTGAGTGATATAGGACCCAAGGATAAGGGGTTTGTTCTTTTTTGCCAAGACGGTCTTGAACTATGCGGCCAACCAACACCCCAAGTTAACCTTGATATTGTTCTTCATACTCCAGAGGAAGAAGAACTCAGGGCGAGAGAGTATGCCAGAGCTGTCCTTGCGCTCCGAGTAGCTGTAGGCTAAGAAACGCTGAACATAGCGGGCACTAAGGTTCTTAAGAAATGAGCTCCTAGACCGGGAAGGATCGTAGCGCTGCTGATCGACGGACATGTCTTCCCACACATCATGGTAGTGGGAGAGGAACGGCTCTACGTAGTCACAAGCACTCTCTGCATACTCCCTAGTCCCAGCATACTCTCTAGTGATAAACCCAAATGCCCGATTGAATTGGGTAATGGAGAAATTGAACTCTTGACCCATGAGCCGGAAATGAATGACCTGTGGTGTGTCAACGGTGTATCTCGTAGGTAACTCGAACTCAAAGGTGGAGTAAAACTCCCGAATCAGCTCGACAAAGGCGGGGCATAAGATACCGAGATATGAGCGCCACCCGATGGCTGTAAACATCTGCTCGACCTCCTCTCGTATGCCTAGACCCATGACAGTTAATTTTTCCCAAGTCTTGCTTGGTGTAATCCACCGCTCGCAGACCTTAGCATATCGCTCCTGATCGGCGGGTCTAGTGAAGGTTAGGTGCCCCCCAAAGTGAGTTGGGGTATCTACCTGCGCACCCCTACCCCTACCCAAACGGGTTCGAACACTAGAAGAAGAGGGTAGGTTAGTAGGTGAGTTGACTGGAATAGAGGCTTGTGGAGGGGGTTGAGAACGAGAGGCCCTAGACCTAGAGGATGACTTTGGTCTCACCATGTCCCCCAACAATCAGCTGGAACAACAAGATACAGGATTTCGAATGCTAAGTGTAATCAGCAATTACTGATTTAATCAACCAGCAAATGGACAATAGAGTCACCCACAATTTAAACCAGTTCCCCAGCAAAGCAACGGTGGCTCTCAATAACCACAGGATCCCCAACTACTAACCACAACTAGCAACTGGCAGAATTTATTCAATAAGCATAGGGATTATCCAAGTCACTAAATTGACCAGCAAACGTGGTGCATCCAAAATTTTCAACAAGCAGGCCAATTAATGAAATAGCTATAAAAGAGCAGAGCAAATGCCCCCTATGGCCTCCAATGCAGCAGTCACAATAGAGTATACAATTCCAAACTGGCAAAGTAAGTCAAACTGCACAAGATTGCAGCCCAATATGCAATATCAGAAGTAACTGAAGCAAAAACCCCCTACAAAACCTCAACAATTCCTCCAGCAATGCAAGCAAAATAGACCTCCCACGTTAACAAACGACTGCAGTGGTTCCAGATGGCCAATTAAATGCACAATTGCACCCAACTTTTAGGCGAAAGATTAAATTAAATCGATCTCACAATTTTTAGACGAGCCAGAGCCTTCGTTGCTCCTTGACTAGGATTGGAAAATTAGCTCATAATTGATGAACTAAATCCACGGGAAATTGAAAAGAAACCAGCGGCCATGTTCGTTTAAACTTGGCAAAATCCAATTCGTCCGACTACTGAATAAATAGAAAAGCTACAGAAGGTTCATAGTTTTCACTCCGTTTGGTGCACAGCAATGAAGGAAAGACTACCCTAAATTTCTAAAGAAGAAAGATCAAAAGCCACAAGTGGCTAAGTGCTGACATTCGTATGTAGCAATCTACTACCTCAAGCTAAAGAAGAAAAGTCAAAGATGGAGGAATAAGTTTTTCAACCATCTGCCATGCGTAAGAAAAGTAAAAACAACCAAGCTCAAGGAAAAGTCAACAATCTCAAGCTAAGCTACAGACGGAAAACTCTCCCAAAAATCAGCCATCCTTTTCCTCTGCATTTTTTCTTTTTAATTGCGGCGGAACCTCCACACGAAGTGAAGCCCTCCGTCCGTCATTCCCTTGCGAAAATTACCAAAATGGGCGTGACCTCTTTCTTTCCAAAAGTGCCCTGCGACAAGCTTTATGATCTGAATTCTTTTCCTGTCAATTTGGCACCTCTTATCATATTTTCGTTCTACTCCCTGAAATATACGTAAATTAAGAAAAATGAGTAGAATCCAACAATTAATCCACATCAAGTCAGGTAATAGGGGAAAATGATAATAAAATAAATAGATAAATTGCAGTCTATCATTCACATACTGTTAACCATAGAACTTAACTTCAAATGAAGAATTAAAACTTGGTTCAACACTTGCATAATCCTTAAATAGATGGAAGAGCAAGTATCATAAATCAGCACTGGCACCCTTTGACCAAAAGAATTGCATTTTAAGTTTAATTCATAGATTTTCCTCTGATCCAGTGATGTAGGATTGAAGATAGAAAATATTATCCAGTCTGTTCAGTAATTCCATCCTAAAATGTCTTGCTTCCTGTCAACAAATGAGAAGGATATAGTATAGCATCAATTGTGGCTAAAATCTAGTAGCCACATGCAATTTAAGATAATCAAGTCATCATTGACAACTGAAATCAATCAAGTTGTAGACAAGCCACAAGATGGGTAGAAAACTAGTAAACATCAACTGAGAAAACTTTACAATCAATTAACTGGATTTCCCTGACGTATCTTTTTTGTGCCATCTAAATTTTTCACAGTGGAAGAAAAACTAAATAGCTTAGTTATTTTCTCTTTGTTCCCTAACTGCTGCATTGTAATGAGGATGATGGAATGCCTAAAGTCAATCATCATGTATAGGCCAACGCTCCACATACCAGTGTACAAGATCTTAAGCAAAGTGCTAAAGCAAAATGCATTGGTATTCTCTATTAAGTCAGAGAATAATGCGATATGGGAAATTTCAATAGCCTCCAGGATCTTGTGGTTGTTGTCTTCAGAAATACTGGAACTGCATGTTAAAGGTCAAAGATTGAATAAAACCCCAACACATACATCTTAAACAAATTAGAACAAATAGAAAAGGTATAGCCAACAATAATAGTATCTTGAAGAAAACATAAATAGCTGCAGTATGTTGTTAATGTAATCTGAAAATTTCACTTGAATAAGCAAAAATTCCCCATTATCAGGTATTAGGTCATTCTTGAGCATGTCTACAAGTTCGGCTTTGCCAGTATCAGTCAAACCCATTAAGAGAAGAGCTCGAGCAGGCTTAGAATGAAGGTCTGATGACAAATGCATGGATCTCATAACAGCATCAGCTACTTGATTGAGGCCTCTCTCTAGCTATATTGCTCCAAGATTCTGAACATATACCCTTCTGTTTAGTTTAGCTTGATATTCCCTTAAAATAATGCATAAGAGACTCAGATCCTATATTAACAAGGCTAACTAATATGACGATTATAACTAACCATAGAAATGCATACCTGTACTAATTTACACACTGAGAGAAGCCATCTAGACTGGAGCAGTGTATTGTAAATCAATAGAACTTTTAAGGCCTCGTGCTTGTAATGCACTTGAATTGGCAAATTGTAATCATGAAAGGCATTCAACAAGCAAGAGAGTATACTTCTTAGTTGGAAAATCCTGTCAACTAAAGTTTTATACCTCAAGCAAATAACTCTCAATCTCTTAGATGACACTTTGTGATCTTTTAGCAACCAACCTTCAAATAAGTGCATTTTCTCCGATTTAGAAGATAACTCATATGTTGCTACAAAGGTATCAATAGAAATGATGGAGTATTTATTACCAAAATCTTAGTCAGTGGAAGGAATAAGAGGAACCACTTTTTCATCCAACCTTTTCTTGAATGCTTTTCTATCTGCAACCTAATAAAAGCCAAAAACTTCAATGGTCGCAATTTGCATCGCAAGGATATGGATAAAGGCAGAAAAAATGGCATACAATATATGGGTTTTCCAAATTCTGGTCTACTAGTTGAAAGGAACAAAACTCCAACTAATCATATAAAAAATTCATATTCCATTTTATAGAACTTTAGTAGAATATAAAACCATTTGCTTCTTCCTATTCCACTCAACTCCATTCTAGAAAATGTCAACATCTTTAATAATATTTTTTTATGTTGACACGCTCACTATGATAATGAATCACATTAACAACTGCCCTACCAAAAAAATTGGTTGATTAAAACCCTAGATTTATTTTTTATTTTGCGACTATTTTTTGAATAATCAATTGTTACTATTCTAATTACAGGACAAAGTCCCAAGGAATGCCTCGACAAGCATTGAGGAGTAAAGTCCACCTGACTAAAGTTGATAGTTGATTCGCCAATTCCAAAAATCACTATTTTTATGCGTCTAATTTCTGAGATTGTCCACTTATTTGCAGTGTGCCAGATGCAGCCTGGATGTATGTTGATCCAGAAACTGGGGAACTTTGAGACCATAATGATCGTTAACTCCGCAAGTATTTATTTCTCACCATCATCAAGTTTTTTTCCACAACCTACAGAAATCCTGCATTTCCCATCTTTCATTTTGTTCTGCTTCTTCCCGTTCAGAGAACCTAAGATAGTCAGGCGGTTGGTTCACTTTAGATATTGCAAATACCACAAAATTTCTATTGACAGTTGGCAGATTCCACATATCTTCTCTTCTTTTTTTGATTTCTTTTCTTTTTTTTTTATTTTTTTCTGGCCATTTTCGAAAGTAGAAGAGAGAGATAAGGAGAAAGAAAAGGTGTCAAAAGGTACGATCAAGGGTAGCTATTTAAGGGTCAGAAGAAGATAGGGAAGAAAAAAAACATCTTTAATAATATTAAACTTGAATAAAGAGCGTTCAAACTTCCTATCAATATCAAAGTGATTCATTCAAACCCTGCTTATCCCCTCCATTCCACCAAGTCCCATTCACACCCTAATACTGTCTAGAAGTCAATAATACTATTAGATGCATCTCGCACTAGGTCTAACAATATCAGGAATCAAAAGTGTTCAAACAAGAAGAGGAATCAAATTAAACAAAAATGAAATCTTCTATTCCAACTTTGTTCAGATATTTTAAAGATTTTCAACTTAAAAGTTATTTTTACAGCATAGGAAAAGAGAATATTGTTTGATCAAAACTAAAAGAACTGCACAAGCAAAGTTCCAAACACCCAAATGTAAAGTGCATAACTAGAATTTTATAGGAAAAAGAAAAAAAAACATAAACACCAATATATTAGAAGAAGCAGGGGAACATAAGCACTGACTCACTACATATTTTCCTATAGCAATCAGAACAAGTTTAGAAGAAAACAATATTAGTCCATGTTCGGAGAGTTCTCGAGCCTTTTGCCTCAGAATTAATCTAGAAACATCTGTAACACCTCATAATGCATCAAAGACAATAACATCATCTAGAGAATCTAGCAAGTGCCTTGCAAAAAAAATTTTTGCCTGAAATAATGTCAAAATGTCTGCCATTAGTTCACAAATCAAATAATCACAGACAACCACAGGAGATACATCATGTAGATCAAACACGAGAATAAGAAGAGAAAAATTATTTTCCCTGCTAATTTTCTGTGGTATGTTGGGAGCGAAACCTTCTTTCCAAAGATTTGCACAGGTAAAATCAAACAGATAAGGAATACACTTCTCCTTTTTAGAAGAAATATACCTCCTAGAGAACCTGCTCTTGACCTCTTGCTTTTAATGTATGGTCGTGAGTTGGATATGATGGAGGAACATTAGACCCAAGCTGCTCAGAATCGATATTTGGTGTTATTATTATGGTTGAGTGACTAAGATTCACATGATGACCATCTTTATCGCTTAATCTTCCATTAATGATATTTAGAAGAAGTGCATCAACAACAGATTGATAGGCACTTTCAATTTTGTCGAGCAGAATAAGACTATGCGGCTTCTCCCTTATGGCCTCAGCAAGCCATAGAAAGCCTACATCTAGAATCTCATCCTTTGACCTAGTATATTATTAGAGTTAAAAAAAAGTTAATGGTCATGGCGAAGCGAGACATAGCAATACTCCAGGCAACAACGGATATATCTAGAGCTCTTTCCAATAGACTGCACCTCCGCATACTCTGATATGTCAACTTAAATCAACCTGCTAACATCACTAAAAAATACCTCGATAATGCATTTTGGTTACTTCTATCTTACCAACACCAAAAAGGGCCAAAAAGAGCAACGAGACTTAAGGGTAGTTACGCAAGCATGTACGGTCAAGAGGGAGCCTCTCGCGACTAAAAAATGATCTCACAATAGCATCAAGGGTAGGGTCCTGACCACCGATCCTCCCAAGCAATTTTACTTCCAAGTGTGAGATCTGCACCGAATCAAAAGCAGGCAGCACGGGTATAGGGATACCAGTAGATTGACTCACCACCTACAGATGTCATAACAAGATAGACACATAAATAATGTTTTAGTACCGCACAAAGAATGCAAATCATGCAATGCCCATGAAAGACAACTTCATGGATAAATATGTCTTAACGAATCAAAACAAAAAGAGGAAAGGTAGCTAGAGGAGAAGAAAAAGGTACCTCTACGATATGATCCAGACATGCAATCATATATTCATCAATCAAGTTAGTAGGAAGAACTTACTCTATCCTAGTAGCAAAGACATCCAACTCATGGATTGCCTGGTAGGGCACACAGAAATCTTCTTCGTTTAGGTTCACCGAAGAGGAACAGGCAGGTAAAGCAATAAAACACTTTTGGAATAATTTCATGGCTAGAGATCCCGATTGAGATTGTTTCTTCTCAGCTTCAAGCAAAGCAAGTTTCTACTTGTTGATGTTTTGGCGTGTTCCAAGCTGACTCGAGCAAGCCATGGGTCACTGGGGTCCTCCCTAAACAATTCAGAATGCTCAAACAAACAATGTGAGGCAATATATTCAATCTCATCGAACCTCTTCTCATCAGCGCCGCATTTTCTTTCATTGACATAAAAAAAATTATATTACTTTATTTTCATTATATGAAATACCTTTTGTTTTTTGAAAAAAAATACGAAATCATTTATGCGAGAAAAGCATATAGGCTCATAATAACCTAATCTCTCTCTCTCTCTCTATCTCTCTCTCTCTCCAAACTAACTATTATATCTTATTATTTTGCTATAAACAAACTAATGCTTCATGGTTCATTTTGCTGTTTGTAAACAAACTTGCTAATGCGTTCTCGAATAATATTCTCACTTTAAGTGGGACTAAGTTGGAATTTTTGATCACTTTTAAAAAAAATCTACCAGTAGTACACCGCAAATCAAATCGTCCATTTTGTCGAGTGTAGAATTTTTAAAAGATTAATTTAACATGCACACAACAGTATATTTCAAGGGTAAATATAATAAATTAGACCTCTTAAACACCAATTCAACAAGTTTCAAAGTCTTCGACCCCTAATATTGAAAATAAGTACATGTGCGACCTCTTGACGGTCTATGTTTTGGTTTTGCAACCCACCAATGGTCTATTTTTGGGTATTAAATGATTAATTAACCCTATAATTGTAAATTGATTAACTATTATTTCATCACGTAACGTTAATTTGAAATTTTCTTATTTACGTATTATATCCTTGTTTTGGTGGGATTGCAAGCACATAAGCTTGTAAGACCAAAAGATTAGGTAATATTATTTTAATTGCTCTATAAGAAACATTTGCACCTTCATTTTTCTTTTTTTATAAATGAGTTTTTTTCTAGCTTATTACTTGTCCTTTTTACATAAGGCCTGTTTGGCAAACAAGTTTTTGGTCAAATTTATCTGTTACAAGTTTTTTAACAATTTTGTCTATAGTAATCTCAAAAAAAAATTTCAAAGTTTTTAAACTGTACTTTTCAAAATATCCAAAAATTACACATTTCAAAAATTTCATCTACAACTTCACAGAAGATACAATAAAGTTTTAAATAAATACCTAAAAAATTCATTTGCTAAATAGGATCATAAGCATAGTTTAAACTTTCATCTATGAGACTCATTAGAGAATATGTTATGTATATAATTTTAAACCCATCATCACAACAATAGTCAACTACAAAGACTTTAAGCACTAAATTAAAAAATTATAAAAATTTGAGGCTAATGTGCAACTCAAGAGCAGCAATACTATACTAGTAATATTTATAAGCAGTACTCAGCCAAATTTTCAAATAGAGCAAGCTTTCCATTTCGATTTCGTGTAGTTGGGGTCTGAACAAGTGCTCCATATGGTCTCTTCTTCAACTCTAGTGTACAGATCAAACACACCATTATCCAATCTCCTCTTCCAACTAGAAATATCTAACTATAGTCTATCAAGTTACTTTTACGTACCTCAAAATTGTAATTTTTTAGGTAAAGTTGGATTTTTTATTGAAGCTAAAGTTTGAATTTTTTTTCTCTTATTCACCCTTCCCCATGGAGAATCTCATGAACTTACCATCCATCTATGACGACGAGTTTGAAGAAGTCACCTTTACTGCTTTTAGAACATTATTTGGTAGCCATGATGACATGTCATTGAAGGCAAAAACAAATCTTTATAATTTTTCATTAGAAATGGTTGAAAATCAGGGAATGTGTGCAATATATCATATTGAGTACGAATATGGTGATTTTGTGGTTTTGTCGCTCCCCTATTTACATCACTTGCACAAATATTATTGCGATAGTTCACTTCCTATCTTGGGCATGCGTTGTCACTACTGTAGGAAACACATTGAGAAGTGATTCCTAAATTCCCCCCTTTGTCATCAGTCCCGCTGAGTAGTTGTTAGCAGTGATTCCAAACTCTCATTCATCACAATGTTTTGCACTGATAAGAAGCACAATGAGAATGAATATAAAGAGATTGGTATCAATAGTAGCAGTAATGATGACAACAGCGAGGACCATGAGCATTTTGATGATATTGAGGACTTGCTTACTACTACTATTGAGGGAGAAGTTGATGCGGAGGAGCACTTGGAAATAATAGCTACTGAAAATGAGGAAATTATGCAAGTTGGCCAAGAGAATGCTCAATTTCAACCCATAATAGTAAACCCAATGGTTTATGGCATATGTATGGTTGCTTTTAAACTTGAGAATCACGTCATAACACTCGTCGAGTACGGCCATGATTTTCATAGTAGCAGCCTTTGTTGGTCGATCATGCAGAATCTAAGAAAGTGCTTAAGTTGTGGGGATTCGATCGCTAATCATAACTATACAGTATATGATTATGATCAAGGCCTCCCATGTGTTACAGATTGGCTAAAATCTCTATTAGCATAATGCTCGTACGGCATAGCAAGTTTCTAGATTTAATCTACAAATTAAATGATTGTTAATTTAGCCTAACTCTCAAGTGCGCAATTATGTAGAAGCAAAAGATGAATAAACATTTAGAGGTTAAAGAAAAGTTTTATATTGCACTCAAGGACTTATATAATAATTTACAAATGAGAAAGGCTTGGCCTATTTATAGACAAGTCAAGAAATATTAACTTATTTTAGAAACTTTTATACACTAAAGGGCCACTTGGTTAAAGGGTTTGGGAATCGCGGAAGGAATAAATCTCTTATTTGTTGCTTGGGCTAAACCTATTGAAATGCATTTTTTGGAATCATTTCTAAAAAACGGACTTCTCTCATTCCAAAACAAATTGAGGGGTTTTGGAAAAATCCTCAAACTATTCCTTCATAACATTTATGGACAGACCTACCCATCACATACAATTAATGCCTCTGCTCTCTCTCTCTTTCTATCACACACCCTCTCACTCTCTTGTTTTTTTTTCATCAGTTTTTTTATCATCCCATATATTCTTCATCTTTTATCCAAAATCTCTTTAAAAAAAGATTTAAAGTAAATCTAAATGGGTAAACAGTAGACAAATATCTTGAGTAGACAAATTGTTCAACAAGATCTCCAAGAAAAACTGAAAAAGAAAACCCTAAACCCAAATCCAAGGATTCTGAGGTATGTATTCTCTCAAATGTCTCCTATAATTAAAATCAATAATAATAATATATAAGTTTTTACTAATTTCTCAGCTGCTCAGAAATGAACTTGTTTACATCTTTCAATGTTTTTGGAGGGGACAAAGAATGATATATACAGGAAAATCATAGTATTGGTTCCTTTTTTTTCTATAGGGTTATTGGAATGCTTCTTTTTCCAATTTTTTAGTCCTCTTACTCTATAAGTTTCTCACAAACTTTTCTACTTCATGGTCTTCCCCTTGTTTCTGGCAAGTTTGATGTCCAATTCTATGTCTGACTCATTAATATTAGTCTTAAGTTGTTTTAAGATACGTTAATTAATAGATGCTTTCATATGACGTTAAAACTTGTGAATTACTCGATCCTTTTACCCCTTGATCAACCAGTGTGAATTTGCTTGGATTGATCAGAAATTGATAAAGAATTTGCTGATCCACACACGTTGCAAAACCATCACCTCCTACTAAATACCTTGCTACATTATAGTAATTTTTAACATAATAATTAAGATTGCTTTGCTGACTTTCTGCTTTTTAAGAAGACCTCAAAATCAAATGCATATGTGGTCAGTAAGACAAAGAATGCTTGCACAGAATATGAAAAATGGTTGTGGTCTTGTTCTTGAACCTTAAATGCTTACACTATTTATGTAGACTATTTGATCATTGTTATTTATTTCTGAAGCCACCACCTTTTGAATCTTTTTAGAGCAATTAGTTCTCTTTGAAGCATTACGTCTTTGAATATTCAAAGGCATTAATGTTTTTTAATAATATTCATTATTCAATAATTGTCATTATTGAAGCATATGTTAGACTAACTCTCTTTACTTTAATGCGCAAAGAAACAATCACCTTCCTTTGCAAATATGTCAAAAAAATGAAATCTTCATTAACAACAAGCTAAGGGTGATCTTGATGCATCATTGCAACTTATCACCAATAAATTTGGAGATTTTGTGAGGAAAATTCAAATTAATTTCACAACTATGGCAACAGCCATGTCAAATGAGGGTAAACATGAACAACTGGTCTCCAATAGAAGAGATCAAGTTGTTGCTAAGTTATTGAAACTTGTTTTATCAAATAAAGATGTAATGAATACAGCCAACATACTTTCGGAGCTGATTTCCAAGCTTCATGTGTTCTACAATCTTCCTACAGAAATGAGACGACAATATGTAATTAACCTCATTTATCCTCCATCTACTCACTAAAGTAAAAATTATTGCTAGTTGAAAAGTGATGATTTGGTGGCAATTTCTTTTTGTTATGGTGGTTGTTAGATGGTTATATTATTAGTCTTTTGGAGATTGTGGATATTGAGTGGCACTCTTGACTGGTTTAGACCATTGGTTTGTATTTTGCATGGTTAGATTTTTTTATTTAAGTCTCCTTCTTTGTTCATATATGTAAGGAGAGATCTTCTATTTCATATCATTGTCTAATATAGGAACCACAAACAACTTGTTAATACAGTCACTATATATATTTTTTGGTGTTAATTTTTCTTATGGTTTATGATTTTCTTAACTTTTATCAAAAATCAACTAACTATTGTAGTTACAATTATGGAGATGTTAATTTGTTGTATGTGTATTTTTTATTTTATAATAATTTTTATGTCAAAAGTAAATTTGAAATTTAATTGCATTTATTTCTGAAACACTCATCAAACCAAGCATCAGGAATTGGAATGATACTAATTCCAGTGTGTGAACCAAACTAAGATATTGGAATGAAAAGTTTAATTTCAAAACCAGAGTTCATGATTCCATTTCTATTTTTTATTCCAATCTGTGAAACAAGCACCCCCTAACTCTTTACACTTAGTCTTTAGAACATTTTTACAGAAAAACAAGTCTCTTATATATAAATTCTAGACTATTTTTCAAGATTCTTAAATAGCTTAGAACACTTCAAAAGTTTCTAAAACTTGTTACAACCTACCAAAAAATTTTAAAAAGTCTTCATGACCTTCTATTTGTTCACTGTAGAAGACTACGTCTTTATTACCGATCGTAATTTTTTACTAATTCTCTTATAAGTAGTAATACATGTCTGGCCGGTTGCAGGACGAATATGTGCGGACATGTTATCCTCCCTCACTTAAATAAGACATCTAGGGTCTTTACATGCTTATACAATCTCCACAAACTACCATAAATTTTCAGCCGACTCCCAACTTATCTTGATCTCCAGTAGATCACGTCATCGCATCAAATACTCTATCAATAGTGCATAGTTCTTGTGATGAATAATACAATCAAATAGAATCTCATTAGTGACCTTATCGTGCTCTCCCCTAACAATCTACGTGTGCCTTTATTGACGCATTCCTTGATGGGTTATGCAGGTCCTTGTAGAATGATTTGAGTATACTAACATAAAAGATAGGGTGAAGTTGGAATAGAGCATTAAACAACTCCACTTTGTAGATGATATTTCTAATTTTCTTTAGTATGGTAAGCAATCCTTTATATAGCCACATGAGACCCACATGCACCCCAAAAATGCATCTGTGTTTGAAAAGCTTTATCAACACTTGGTCTTCCTTCTTGAACTCGCGAAATGTACGTTCAAAATCAACCTACTTTTTCATCCGCTATTGGATTTTCTCCAAGTACAACTTGGCCATTGTCACTCGTTCTTACCAATCCTTGGTAAATCTAAATGCGGGAAGTTTTGGATCCTTGTACTTACTATCAATCGGATGAAAATCTAATAGGTTTCAAACGAACTTTTACCAATACTCTCATTTTATTGCAGATTGATGCAAAATTGGGCAATATCTATCATTTTTGTCCAGTCGGCTCAATTCACAACTACATAGTGTCGGAGCTACACTTTTAGCATATTATTGACTCATTCTATCTGCCAATCTATTTATGGATGCATCATTTGTTGACATGTTGAGTTCCAACCCTATCAAATAGAACAGTTCCGTCCAGAATCTACCCACAACACGTGAGTTTCGGTTACTCACTATAGACGCTAGCAAACTTCAATATTTGATGATGTGTCCCATGAATAGTTTCATCATCATTTCTACTATGCACTCTTTTGGGAGGAAAATGAATACTACATACTTGCACAATTGATCCACGACCGCAAGTATGCTTGTGCACCCTTTTGATCTTGGCAACTCTATGATAAAGTCTATAGAGACACTCTCTTATATGAGTACTGGGATTTGCAAAGGTTATAAAAGTCCAATAGGATGAAATAAATTACTGCACTGATGAGAAGAAGTTGGATGAAATGAAATATATTATCTCGTGTTGTTTGTTTGAGTATTCTGAATTGCACAAGAAAAACCCCATGACCCGTGGCTTGCCCAAGTCAACTTGAATCACGTGAAAATATTAAAACATATTGATAAAGTTTATCAACAGGTGGAGGCTTGCTTTGCTTGAACTTGAGAAAAATCAATCTCAATTGGGATCTCTGGCCATGAAATTGTTCCAGAAGTTTTTTTTTATTTACCTGCCTGTTTCTCTTTAATGAATCTAATGGAAAAAGATTTTTCTATACGCTACCAGGCAATCCAGGAGTTGGATGCCTTGCTATCAGGATAGAGTAAACTCTTCGTAATTACTTGACTAATAAATATATGGCTGTACGTCCGCATCATGTTATAGAGGTACCTTTTTTCTCCTTGCCTAGCTATCTTTCCTCTTTCTACTTTGACTAGTTAAGACACATTTGTCCATGAAGTTATTTTTTATCAACTTCATGGCATTGCATGATTCGCGTTCTTTGTGTGACACTACAATATCATTTACATTTTTGTCTTGTTATGTCACCTGTAAGTAGTGAGTCAATCTATTGTATCTCTATCCCTGTGCAACCTACTTTTGGCTAGGTACAAATCTCGCATTTGAAAGAAAAATTGTTTAGGAGGATTGGCAATTAGGGCTCTATCCTTGATTCTATTGTGAGATCATTTTTTAGTCCCAGGAGACTTTCTCTTGACCCTATATCCTTGTATAACCACCTTTGGGTCTCGTTGCTCTTGCTGGGCCTTTCTAGTATTGGCAAGACAGAAGTAGACAAATGCATTGTTAAGGTAATCTTCGATGACGCTAGGATGCTGATTCAAGTTGACATGTCGGAGTATGTGAAGATGCAGTCTAATGGACAGATATCTAGATATATTCATTACTGTCTAGAGTATTACTCTGTCCCTCTTTGTCATGACCACTAATTTATTCTTGACTATGATAATATACTATATCAAAGGACAAGATTCTAGATGCAGATTTCTATGGCTTGCTGAGGTCATATGAAAAAAGTTGCATAGTCTTATTTTGTTCAACAAATTGAAAGGACCCATTAATCTGTTGTTAATGCTCTTCTTCCAAACATCGTTAACAAAAGATTAAGTGATAAAGATGGTCATCATGTGAATCTCAGTCATTCAATTATAATCATTATATCAAATATCAGTTTTGGGCAGCTTGAGTCTAATATTCCTCCATCGTATCTAACTCACGACCATACCTTGAAAACAAGAGGTCGAAAGCAAGTTCTCGTGGAGGTAAATTTTCTCTAAAAAGGAGAAGTGCATTCCTTATCTATTTGATTTTACCTATGCAAATCTTTGGAGAGAAGGCTCTCCTCCCAACATACAGAAAATTAGCAGAGAAGATAATGTTTCTCTTCTTGTTTTCGTGTTAGATCTTCGTGCCGTATCTTTTGTGGTTGTCTGTGATTATTCAACTTGCAAACTAATAGCAAGCATTCTGACATAATTTCAGGCAAGAAAAAATTTTGCAAGGCACTTACTAGATTCTCTAGATGATATTATTGTCTTTGATGCATTACGAGGTGTTACAGTTGTTGTCAGACTAATTCTAAGGCAAAAGGTTTGAGAACTATCTAAACATGGACTAATATTGTTTCCTTCTAAACATGTCCTAGTTGCCATGAAAAAATATGTGGTGAACTAGTACCTATGTTCCCCTACTTCTTCTAATACATTGGTGCTTATATTTTTTTCTTTGAAATTCCAATTATCACTTTACATTTAGGTGTTTGGAACTTTGCTTGTGCAATTCTTTTAGTTTTGGTCAAACACCATATACTTTCCTTTCTTGTAAAAATAATTTTTAAACTAAAGATCTTTAAAATATCTGAACACAATTGGAATAGACTATTTCATTTTTTTAAATTTTCTTCCTTTTCTTGTTTGGACACTTTTGATTCCTAACATTGTTAAGCCTAGTGTGAGATGTATCTAACAAAATTATTGACTTCTAGATAGTATTAGGATGTGAAGGGGGCTTAGTGGGATAAAGGGGATAAGCAAGATCTAAGACAATCACTTTGACATTGATACATAGTTTGAACCTTTTTTTATTCATGTTTAATATTATAAAGATGTTTATATTTTCTAGAGTGGAACTGAGTGGAATAGGAAGAATCAAATGATCTTATCATCTACTAAAAGTTCTATAAAATAGAATATGAATTTTTATGTGATTAACTGAGATTTTATTCCATGCAACTTGTAGACTTGAAATTTGGAAAATTGACAAGTTGTATGCCATTTTTACTGTCTTTATTCATATCCTTGCGATGTAAATTGCGAGCAGTGAAGTTTTTGGCCTTTATTAGGTTGCAAATGGAAAAGCATTGAAGAAATGGTTGGATGAAAAAGTGGTCCCTCTTCTTCCATCAACTGGTCAAGATTTGCATGATAGATACTCTATCATTTCTATTGATACCCTTGTGGGAACATATCAGGTATTGTCTAGATTGGAGAAAATGCACCTATTTGAAGATTGGTTGCTAAAAAATCACCAAGTGTCATTTTAGAGAGTGAGGGTTATTTACTTGAGATATAAAACTTTAACTGGCAGCATAAAAAATCGCTTGTTGAATGCCTTTTATGATTAAAAATTGCCAATTCAAGTGCATTACAAGCACGAGACTTTAAAAGTTATATTGATTTACAACATACTGCTCTAGTTTGGATGGCTTCTCTTAGTGCGTAAATTAGAAGGGGTATGCATATCTTTGACTTAGCTACAGTCGTCATATCAATTAGCCATTTATTTTGGTTCTTGTTTTGTTAAGTGTATTTGAAATTGTATGGATCAAGTGTTTTTGCGATTTTTTTTGGGAGTATGTTAGTGTAGCCTCCACAAAAGAAATAGTTTGTGAGAAAAACAGACAATCTAAATAGAGTTATAGTTTATAAAATCGAGATGCTTCTCTTTTCATTTATTTCGTTCTTGAATTTCTCAACATTAATTAACACTTCCGTTTGAAGTTAAGCTTTAAGTTTAAAATGGAGAAATAAAAATGATTTTGGATGCTTTTCTTTAGTGAGAGTTGTCCAATGCTCAGTCTTAAGCGGGGTTTCATCACTTTTGAGTATATGTTAAAATGTCTACACATAAACTTTTTCCTTAGAATTGATGTCTCCTAGATACTTTCTTGATGCGTGATCAATGCTAACGTGTATTTTTTTTTAACTTTTTGGTGTATAGAAACAGGCCTTATGTAATTAGGAGAATATATTGGAATTTTTTTCTGTATCATAATTGAACTGATTAATTTATGTGAAGTTATGAGTGTCAAGTTTGTAATAAGATGAAAACCTATAGTGTCTAACTCAAGTAACTTCAAAAGTAAGATTATCTTGAGTTACAATTACTACTCAAAACTTAAGAAAATACTTTACTATGCGACATTATGATTACAACTAAACGGCAACAGAATCAAACTAAATGATAATTCACCTCCTTGATACAATAATTCACCTCCTTGATTTTAGAGATTCCCTATTTATGCCTATTCTTTAGTAATGTCGTGATTTAAAGTCACTTCTTGTAGGTGGATTTCAAAATTTAAAAGCATTTTTAAGCTATCTAAAACATTCAGAAATCTCAAAAAAAAAAAAAGATTGAGGTCTAGAGATATATAACAATTAAGGGGTTTGTAAGGACAATTTTTTTCCTTTTTTTCAAACACAATCTATAAGATTACAATAGCTTGTTAAGAACATTGGAAAAAATCATTTTTCTATAAAATATCCAAAACAATATACCACTACTTAGACTCTTCTCCCTCCCTTCTCCTCCTTTTGCTTTCCTTCTAGCTCCCATCCCTTGCCCTATTTGTGCTTAGTCCAAGTAGTAAGGGCTTAGGCTTCTTCACATGATTCAAGGAAATTTCAAAATTAACTCAACCTATTTATTGACCCCTGAAAGCTACTGGTCATAAGTTAATTGGTTTTATTATTTCATACTAATTTTATTCAACTCATGACAATATCATAAATCATTTCTAATTTGTTTATCATAGTAAACATCTAAATTATACAAAAAAATTCCCTATGATGTTAAACATAAAAGCAACAAATGATGTTAAACATAAAAGCCAAATTCATCTCATATGTGCAAAGGTCCAACACTTTCCCTCCAAGTTTCTCAATTCTATTCTATTTATCGTATTGTGAACAAAATTGTCTACTTCTTGGTAATATTGGCATTTGGTGACTTTGCTTTAGCTTTTAACTTTTGCAAGTTACAACTGAAGAAAAATAGAAAATAAAAGTGAGAAGAAGAAATTATTACATATATATTACAGTATGTATAATATTTCAATGGGTTCCATAAATAAATTATATTCATCTAACCTATATTTTTACTTTTCATAGCTTGCTCAAATAACTAAAGCATTGATGATCAATTTATTGTAAATTGTTTTCTTGTATTAATTATTTATTGTTGTGCTAAAATTCGTAGGGACTAATATTGGTTATCATTTTGTCCTCATCTTTATCGGCAAACCCAAAAGGGCTTGCAATTCGAACACTTCATAATTAAACAGAAAATCAGAATTATTAAAGACTTACTTTTTGGTTTAGAAACATAAGAAATATTGCAATGCTATAGTTTAAAAAAATCGTGTAGAAGTTCAAATGGTTCAAATTCAGTAAATTAGAACGTAGCACATTAATGGTATGTCAACTAAACGTTATTGTGCACTCATTGCTGAGAAGTTATAACACATATTCATGTCATTACACTTTCATATTTTTTTAATAACCAATATCTTTATTTCACTATTGCCATTTTATAAGTTTTCTTAATGTAGAGCTGTAGAATATTGGCAAACAAAGGGGGAAAAATCTTCAAACAAATTATAAGAGCAAAATTAACAATAATGTAACAATTTGCATAAATCTTTTTACAAAAGTGCTTGACATTAAAGGGATCAATACAATAGTGATTTCTTGAATAATATCCTTTTTGGTACTTACCTAGGTATTTATTGAAAACTAAAATAAGAATCTCCATATAAACTAGAAGCAAATCAATTCCTTTCTACTATTAGAATCGAGAACATTAAAGCTTTACAAAATTGTATAGAAAATGATTTTTTTTTGTTCTTCCTTATTTTAAGCTACAAATTCCCCTCAAACTTAAACAAAACAAAATTGATACACTATCACTATTTCTATTGCTTTAGTTTTGACACACTAATGTATTAATTATAAAACATTATTGATATTTCGGATTTAATTGTTTTGAGATTGGAGGGATAACAATGGATCTTTAGAAGTAAATTTTCCACCGCAATTTCCTTTTATAGATTGCACTGTTGCATTAATAGCTTGGTTTATGTGATTTTTTTTATCCAAATACAAATACTAATTGCTATTTTTATTACTACTATTGTGGTCATTATATTCACAAACAACATACTTTATCAAGAATTTAGTAAATGAAAAATGATAGATTTAAACTAAATTAAATTAATATAACTATAAACTAAAAACTACTTTCATATGTTTTATTTTTCTATACACAAAAAAGTTATTAAAAAAATTTTAATAGAATATGTGTAAAGGCTATAAATAAGTTAGGAACAGAAAATGTAAAATGGTAAAACTTGATAAATATGCAAGGCAAAAATGCACTTTGCATCCTCAATACTTAAGGTATTGGACAACTTCGTCCCTAAAGTTTCGTGCAAACACATTTCGTCCTCATAGTTTCATAAATTTGACTAATTAAGGACAACTGATAAATTGTCAAGCAATTTGAATGGAATATCATCATTTGACCATAGCATACCCATTAGTAAAATACAAAAAAATAATAGATTAACAAAAATCTCAAAAATCATTTTTTAGTTCACTTTCTTATTTAAAAAAAACTCACAAATTTTCAGCCAACATTACTATCTTCTTAATCACAAATTGAACAAAAAGATCGAGAGAAAATAAAGTCGGGGAGAAGAAACAATCCCATTATAGTCAATTGGAGAAAATTTTCAAATAATCCCATTGCAACCAATTGGAGAAAAATACTAATGTGAACAAAAGAATTGTTTAAATTGTCATTTATTTGCAAGATTTTATTTTGTTGCATCATATACATGTTTTTCAAATTGTCTATTTATCATCCAATCTATTTTTTGTTTCACATACATCATATCATAAATTTAAAAAAATAATCTCTTGACCCAATACACTCATTATTATTTAAATAATTTAATCAATGACCGAATTAAGTATTAGCTATTCAATCATTAATTGGACATGCTAGTCATGTGATGATATTCTATCCAAATTGGTTAACAATCATTCAACTGCCTTTAATTGATCAAATTTATGAAATTATGAGGATGAAATATGTTTGTATAAAACTTTAGGGATGAAATTGGTTGAAATTATGAAATTAAGAGGGTGAAATGTGTTTTGACTGAAACTTTAGGGATAAAATTATCCAATACCCCAAACATTGGGGATAAAAAGTGCATTTTTTCGAATATGCAAAATACTCCCAATCTGCTACCGAGCTCAGAGCCCAACCAGTCTGAACCAAACTGGCCATAATTTGCTAACATTTTCCACTTGAACACTTCCACGCAAGACCGATCAAACCTTACAAATCTTGAAATCGTCATCAGCTTCAATCTTTCTTTTGAATCCATGAAACGTCCAACCATGCTAATCTCTCATTTCTTCTTCAAATCACCAAACTCCCCAACTGTTTCAAGCATGGATGTGGGTAAAAGATCAATCCACACACTGGTTTCTTACTTTCTCAACATGGAGTTTCACAGAACAATTGCTTCATCAAGATTGCACTTTTATCACGCCAAAACTCTTCCTTCTTCCTCCATAACTCCCCTAAATCATGAATTCACACAAACCAACTTTACTGGTTCATCAAAACAGCCAAAATCCATTAACAAAATCACATCTATTGACCAAAATCTGCCTCCTACAGCTACAGGCCTGAAATTTCGGACTAACTTTTCCTCCACCAGTATCCAATCTGGAAAACACCTAAATGATGGAATTTCTTGTACCCGTTTTCTTAATTCATTCAGGAAACCAGAACCCATGTTCAAAATTATCTCTTTTGATCGAATGTTTTATAAATTTACTCAGAAAAGGTCATTCTCATCAGCACCATCAGACCCCTTTTCTGTTAAACCAATGGAGTTTGGTTCTAGTGATTCAATCCCTGTGAATTCAACAATGAGTCCACGATTTGAGACTTCTGCACCAATTGATGCAGGCCATTCAATGAGGAAACCTATTAGTTTGTGGCCAGGAATGTACCATTCCCCTGTCACAAATGCCTTATGGGAAGCAAGGTCTAGTATTTTTGAGAGACTTAACAATGTTGCAGCTGATGCCCCTTCACCTAATGAGTTGATTGCTAAGCCTCCATCAAAGAGTAGGACTAGTATCGTGTATAAGTTTTCCACTGATTATATTCTGAGGGAACAGTATAGGAATCCTTGGAATGAGATTAGGATGGGAAAATTGGTTGAGGACCTTGATGCATTGGCCGGAACAATATCCTTCAAGGTAATATGATTAGGATATTGTTTGATTTGTAATGTAATTTTTCGATTTGCTTAATTGCAGTGTTAATTTAGGCCTGTGCAAGCATTGATTATTTAAAGTTATTCACCATTAGAAGGTTTGGATTGCAGTTTGATCAATTCAAATGCTGGGCGTTGCTTAATAAAATATCCAGGAAAATGGATTTGTTTGACCATAAATGTGTTGATATTTGAGTTGTTTGACAATAAATGTGTCTATGCTGAATCATTGGTCACATTGTGCATATCTTGCTTCTCTTGTAAATTGTTTTCTCTAGTTATCTTTCTATCATAGCAAGATCACTTGCTGGTTGCTAATAGATGCTCAATTTGAGGCTCCTGTAGGTGTAAACTTCTGACTGTTAATTTTCAGAACATATTCCAATTCTAGAGCTTTCACCATTTTGCGTTATGCTGTGATATATTTAGCTTTGGTTGTTTCAATTGAAACTTTGGTAGTTCATCGTGTTATAATGTCTGCCTATTTCTCAGTATTGCATAGTTTTCTTGCTTCCTGTAGTCATCCTATTTGAAATGAATATTGTAGATTGGGAATGTTCATTGATCATGCCTTATTATTGCGGCTTGGTGGTCTTGTTTAAATTCCCTATATCCATTCCTTATGTGGGCTGTTTGAGTCTTGCAATTGACCTTTTTCTCCTTTGGTGTGACTCCAGCTTCGAACCCCATTTTCTGGCTTTCTGAGCGATTCTAATCGGAATGATTTCTTTCCAGAATCACTACTAACATGCTAGAAGAATAAGAGTAGAAATTTTTCATAAGACCTCATTTAGTTGTATCTGATTGTTGTTTAGTATCACCACTAACACTAGTGTTGATGTCATGACCATTCCTTTACCAAGTGAGTCCATATGTGTGTCTTATTTATTTGCTTGTCATTTTACTGTATTTTGGAATAGATTTGGCTTAAAATACATGTAAGAGAAATTTTATTGATTCAGAATACCTAACATATTCCTCAAACATATTAGTAGCCCTTGATCCGCTGACTCAGATCATGAAACTCATCAACAGAAATACATTTATGAAAGCCATTTTTCAGAAGAAAATAATAAGGAAAAAAACAAAGAAAGAGATGTGCAGAACTTTTCTGTCGAACAGTTCTAAATAGGTGTCCTTGGAAAAGTAAAATCCTTTTCTAGAAAATAAAGGTGAGCAAAATGTTGATTTCACCAGTCTGCTATGCTCTTTCATGTTATTGATTGTTGCATTTCGAAATTTTCATATCCCTTCAGCAGATTTACATGGATTTTGGACAGTTCGTGGTTTGTGTTCTTGTTTCTGTTCTCCTATTTGAGATTATTTTACTTCATAAATTACATGTTTCTGAACCAGCATTGTTCCAGCGCTGACAGCACTACGATGCCTTTATTACTAGTCACTGCATCTGTGGACAAGATTGTTCTGAGAAGACCAATTCGTGTTGATACTGATCTCACAATAGTGGGGGCTGTCACTTGGGTTGGGCGTTCATCCTTGGAGATTCAACTTGAAGTAACTCAGTCTGCGCAAGGTTTCTTTGGAAATGCTGTTCTATTTTCCACCCAATCTAGATAAAATCTTCCTCCTACAAATTCTCATTTAATGTGTGAGAAACAATCTCGCACTTGTCAGCCATATACTCTTTTTGGTTTTGATATAGTACTCCAATTGCCAGCTTATCCTGAAAAATGGAATCCCAAGCTTTTTAGCATATCTTATGGATTAAACTTCTAGGTGTCATGTCTTTGATTACAAGGATGGATGTGTTTAGAGTGTAGAGGGACAGGAGCAGAAAGAGTTAATTAGACAAATTCAGAAGCTTGTCTATAATATGGGAATCAAATTGCTTCTAATTAGAGTGTAATTAAGTTGATATTTGCGATTGAGATGTTAATTATGAGAAGAGAGTAAAGTAATGTCCAAATTGCTTTTCCTTCTAGTGCGAGCTTGCAAGTTTCTTGTGATTTTTCTGGAGAAGTTCTAGTAGAAATATCTTTTGCCTTGTAGGGTATCCCTTTGTTAAACCAGTTGCAACAGATGAAAAGGTTTGAATATTCATGTCTCATCATGTTTATTTTGGTGCATTTGTAACACAGACCATTAGAAACTTTATATTAACTGAAGAAAGAATTGAAATTTGCTGCATCACATTTCTGTTGTAAGAGTATAATAAAAAGTTTAAGCTCAGTGCTGTACATGTTTGGCTGTAAACCAAATGTTTTTCATATTCAAGGAAACTTTATATGTTTGAATGATTTGAATATGAATACCAAGTTTACTGCTCTTGTTCAAAGGGAAATCTTTTCTTCTTTTGCTGTGGTTTTATTATATCCATTTTCTAGGCAATTCCAAATATCATATGACATCTTGATGATTTGATTTTACCATCAATATCTTGCTGTTATGCAGGAAAAATGTACATGAAATGTAATTGTAAATCATCGATTTGTCTGAGTATAATGTCTCAAATATCCTACAATGGGTTTTTCTCGTGATGCCCAGACCTCAGTCTTATAATAAGAAATTTTTGTATGGTTTCTTCTTCATATAGGATAATATTTTCCCGTAGAGACCATTATAAGCTTATTTTATATTGGAGAATTAAGAAATAAGACATAGAGTGGTTTCTTTTAGTAAGAAACAGTTACGAATCACTGGTTTTCTTATTCTCTCAGTATCCTCTTGTTATATTTGTCTGTAGATTGAAATTGTAAGCCATTTCTTTGCAGAGACATCCAGTCAATCAGACTCATTGGCTCTTACTGCAAACTTTACCTTTGTGGCCCGCGACTCCAGAACTGGAAAATCAGCTCCAGTAAACCAGATCTCACCTGAAACTGAAAGAGAAAAATTGCTTTGGGAAGAGGCAGAAGAAAGGAACCAAATTAGGAAAAAGAAGAGGGGAGAGAAAAGGCAAGGGATTGATAATGATGAGGAAACAAAAAGGCTCAATGAGTTGCTGGCTGAGGGACGGGTCTTTTGTGACATGCCAGCTTTGGCCGACAGAGATAGCATTCTCATAAGGGATACTTACCTGCAGAACTCTTTGATTTGTCAACCACAACAAAGGAAT